>NC_139605.1:86464255-86906755 GCF_964270895.1 Podarcis filfolensis | reverse complement strand
AGATGACCCCTTATTTTAAACTTCAAAAATTTAGGGAATTATACATGGAAAAATACAGTAAATAGGTACTGCTGCGGTGGAAAGGTAAACGGCATTTCTGTGCGCTCTGGCTTCTGTCACGTTGCTCCAGAAGCAGTTTAGTCATGCTGGCCACATGACCCAGAAAGCTGTCTGTGGATAAATGCTGACTCCCTCGGCCTGCAAAGCGAGATGAGCGCCGCAACCCCGTAGTCACCTTTGACTGGATGTAACCGTCCAGGGGTCCTTTACCTTGTTTTTACCTTACTTACGAGGAAGACTACTCCATGTCGCAAAAGAGGGGAGTTTCAAAGAATTCTAGAAGACAAACCCCACCTTCCTTTGCAACTGGTGTCCCCAAAACAGGAAAACCGAACAGGGGAGGGGAGGGCAGGCTTCAGGGTCGCAGGACCTGAATTGCATTTTCCTGGAACCCCCAAGAGCCACCATCTGGATCTAGGTGCAGACACTTAAAACTAAAGAACAGGGTGTCCTCTGAGCAGGTGCTAAGGACAGGAATTTGCTTTGAGTATCCCTGAGGTCACAGTCCTTCCACACAGCAACCCTTCCTGTGATTTATTTCAACCATGTAATTTATAAGGGGAGGGGAATTGCGTTCCTCTCCTGTTTCTGCATACACAGACACAAAATGAAGCTCTCTCGGGAAGGTTTATATGGGTGGGTGAGCAAAGATATTTCCATTATGGTGAGGAGAAAGGCAAATACTAACCGTGGATAGGGCACCAGTTGCCCCTTGCCTTCATCTTTGCTTCATGTGGGCCTCATGATTACATGGCATCAGAATACAAATCCATAGCAAAGGTACACAAAAGATGGCAACTCTGATGAGAAGAAGCCTCTGTGCTGTGCAGGCCAAGTTCCTCCCCACAACTCTCGTATGAAGCCAAAAAGGCAACGGGTAGGATTCAAACCCACACATGCAGAGCACAATGGATTTCAGTTCCATCGCATTCTTCTCTTGGCCACACCAAGAGCAGCTTTTCATGTTCCCCAAACAGCTGGACAGGAATTCCAGACGTGGAGGAGCAGATGACTCACAGTCCCTTCTCAGTAGTAAAAACACAAACAAGGGTGATACTGGAACCCACTGTGCGGAATCCAGTGTATTTCCAATCCCTTGCCTTCATTGCTCGTCTACATCATAACCACAGCCAGCCACGATATCAGGATCGAATTGAGCCCATTACCTGTGGTGGTATTTGTGTTTCCTAAAGGATTTTGGAGCACATACCAAAGCAGGACAGTGTGTGGTCTTATCTGTGATAGATCGATTTGTGAAACACTTTCCCAGAACAGGACAGATTTTAAGGAACAACATCCTGCTGTCTGGCAGCAAGGAGCCCTAGAGGACTCTATTCCAGACCTGAGACACATCTGAGAGGTTTTAGGCACAGATAAGCTCTCTGAATAAGCTCTTTATCCCTCAGCTGATGTTTCCCACTTGGCAGCAAAGCATCAAAATAAGTTTTTAAATATATGAAACACTTCACAAATTTGTGTGCTATTTAATATAAGAAATATAATATAATATATAATATAAATATAATATAAGTCATGCTGGCCACATGACCCGGAAGTTGTATGCCGGCTCCCTCGGCCAGTAAAGCGAGATGAATACCGCAACCCCAGAGTCATCCGTGACTGGACCTAATGTTCAGGGGTCCCTTTTACCTTTAATATAAGAAACAAGGCTCCTTGGAAGAGTTTAAATAAGCAGCTACCCAAATATTTTCCCCTTTCCCCTTTCAGTGAGAAGGAATGGGAAATAGGAACTGTGGAGGGGGACTGCCCCTGTCTCACACCAGGCTCTCGACTGCATCTTTATTTCATCTGGGCCCTGCACTTGTAACTCCTTCCTCTGATGGATGATGGATGGAGCGGGGCATGCACAGCAGAGAGGAGTTCAGTACAGGACCACGGACAAGGCCTTCATGATGTGCCAGTTAAGTTCTCACCCGGGAAACTCTTATGTGAAACCAAAAGGTCGACAAGGATGGGATTCGAACCCATGCGTGCACAGCACAATGGATTTCGAGTCCATCGCCTTCACCTCTCGGCCACCTTGTCCACACTGGTGGCTTTTCACAACTCCCCAATAGGCCATGTTGGGCAGGGGCTTCCAGAAAGAAGGGGCAACAGACAATTAGTCCTTCCTTCTTGCCAGTAAAAACACGAAGTTGGGATTTGAACCAACTTGCTCAGAGCATAATGGATTTCTAGTCCTTGGCAATCACCTCACAGCCACCTCTAACTGTCTGCCCAATGGCAGGATCTCTTTGCAGCAGTGAAGGGGTTCGGGAGCTGTCCCTTAGGAATCTGTTATATAAGACCAAAAGTCCAATGAGTGAAGGATTCGAACCCATGCGTACAGAGCACAATGGATTTCTAGTCCATCACCTTTACCTCTCGGCCAACTCATCCACACCAGCAGCTTTTCATGAGTTTCAGATAGGACGTTTTGGGCTAGGACTTGCAGAAATGGGGAGCAGCAGATGACGGAGTGGTGCACAACTTTCTCTGTACTTGTGCAGGGACTATGCTCATTTTCTGTGTGTTCTTTCAGTTTTAGTGTCACTGAAGTCCGCCCAAGAACAAGCCTTCTTGGGTAGGGCAATCACCAAAAGAAATTTCACCTTTTTATGAGGAAAGGGAACAACAACCATAGACAACCTACACCCTGACCTCTCCCAAATCTCTCCCTCCCCTACCCACACATAACCAACAAAAATCTACTATGGGTGGGATTCGAACTCACACGTGCACAGCACAATGGATTTCAAGTCCATCGCCTTCACCTTTCGGCCACCTCGTCCATGCTTTTCATGATTTCCAAACAGGCCATGCTGGATCAGGAGTCCCAGACATGCAGACTATCAGCCCTCCCTCATCAGCAGCAAAACACCATGAGGGTGGAATCTGAACCTATGCAATCAGAGAAAGCGCAAAGGATTTCTAGTTGATTGCCTTCACCACTTGGCCACCTTAGACAACAGGTGACCATAGCAGCAAGTCCTCTTACGCCTTTCTGGTCTTTCCTGGATGCTCTGCAGTTGTTTGTGCATTTCATAAACAATGTTGGAACATTTGCTTCCTCCGTCACAAGACAGAAGTGTCGTAAGAGGAAGAATCTTGGGGAAGTTTTTTGTTTTTTAAAAAATCAGATGGAGGAAAATTCTAAAGATACATTGACCCACTCTCCTCTGGCAGTGAGAAGCTCCAGGGGACTCAAATCCAATACAGCAGACCAACACTTCATGACAGCAGCCATGAAAAAAGGTTTACAAGCTCCTATTTGCTCAGCAGGTTTGTCCAACCCCGCAGTGAGATTTCAAAGAATGGTTATACATGAACATGCACACATATATGGCACATTTCATGAATTTCCATGTCATCCTTGTGCAAGGCCATGTTAATCTCTGTATCATTCCAACTCCCGTATATTACCAAAGTGAGCACAAAAAGCAGCCCTCTAGGAAGGGCATAAATGGGAGGTTACTCAAGGGTATTTCATCTAACAGAAAGAAAGTAGATAGCAACTATGGATAGGGCCCATCTCTAGGTTCCTGTTAGACCCCTTCTTCCATTGCCTTTGTTTCATTTGGACCACATGCCAGTAATTCCTTCCTTTGATAGTATAACACTGGAATACAAGTTACAGCAAAGAATGATGGGGGAGAGGTGCACTGCACAGAGCAGCAGTGGAGGTGTCAGTGCTCCGATGGCTAAGTCCTCCCCCCCATTCTATTCTATAGGGCCAAAAGACCGATGAGGGTGGGATTCGAACCCACGCGTGCAGAGCACAATGGATTTCAAGTCCATCGCCTTCACCTCTCGGCCACCTCATCGTGCGTTGTAATGAGACTTCAAAGAAATATGGATATTCTTTGTCACCCTTGCACAGGAACCACCCTAATATTGTATGCCCTGTACACCACAAGGTGATCACTGAGATAATCAGGGAGAGCACTATTAGTGGTTTTCCTTGGGCCAGAAGCACAACTAATGTCAACAGGGAGTTGTGCCTTCAGTGTTGTGGACCCAGGGGAGGAACAGACTTAGGAAACTGTGGGAATTGGGGATCTTCAGTCCCCATAACTGCCTCACTGCCTCTTGTCCCCCTCCTCTCCAGCCTCTGATTCTGGACTGCTCTCTGCCACAGACTCTTCCTGCTCACTAAACCTTGTTACCTCTTCAGCTTCCGACATCTGCTTCTCTCAGTCTGCTCCCTCTGACCACTTATTGTCATCTCACCACCAATCCCCTGGCTCTGAGCCTTCTTCCCTTGGGGATTCTCCAGCTGGTGCCTCCCAGCACTCTTCTGTGTCCAGCCAGTCCACGGCCCCTTGTTTCTTCTAATAAAGAGTTAACATCACTTATTCTATGTGATTTATTGTTGACCCGTTCCTACACCCGCTCCTACCATGGGGGTGGTGGATTTGCATGGCACAGAATTGTAGTGCAGGAGGCTGGAGACTAGGCCTTTCTAATGGGCCAGCCATTGTTCTTCCCCAGGACTCTGCTGTGTGAGGCCAAAAGGCCAATAAGGATGGGATTTGAACCCACACATACAGAACACAATGTATTTCTAGTCCATAGCCATCACCACTTGGCCACCTCACCTGTAATAGTGGCAGGACCTGTCACTCTTATAGGGCTTTTGTATTCCAGTCAGCACCTGCTTGTTCATTACCTGAAGGATGATAGAGTGGTTGTGTTTTGCATCACAATACTTGTGATAGGATAGGCCAAGCTGTGGAACATTTTCTCCCCCCAAAGTTTATGGAATTTCTAAAGGGTCACCTTTCCCTAACAGCATGGAACCCCAGGAGAGACAAACTCCAGACCTCATGAGCACCTAATGGGCAGCTTAGGCAGAAACCATGAAACAGCTTTCTCAGCCCCCCCTTCACCCAACAGCTTTGTCTCACATGGCAAAACAGCTTCATGGAAAGATAAAATGTGTGGAAATGGAACACTTCACAAAGTTCAGTATCATCCTTCGGCAGGGGCCATGCTGATCTTCTCTACTTCATTCCATTTTCATCCTTTTTGTCACTGAACTCTACACAACAACCAGTCCTCTTGGGAGAGTTTAAATGGGAAGCTACCCAAGGACATTTCACCTCACAATGAGGAGGAAAATGGGCAGCAACTATAGCCAAGGCCCATTTCCCCAGGTTTCTTCCAGGCCCCTGCTCTCTTCATCTATTTCATCTGGACCCCATGCCAGTAATTCCCCACCCCCACCCCGATAGATAGCAAGTTGAAACAAAGGATGATGGATGGAATTTGCATGGCACAGAACTGTAGTGTAGAGCATGGGGTAGGATCTGACGCCTCTGTGCTGCGCCAGCTATGTTCTCCAGGAATCTGCTATGGGAGGCCAAAAGGCCGACGAGGGTGGGATTCGAACCCACGCGTGCAGAGCACAATGGATTTCTAGTCCATCGCCTTCACCACTCGGCCACCTCGTCTGCTGAAGCCATAGGGTCTCTTACTGCTCCAGAGCCTTTCTTATCCATTCTGAGATTTCTTGTTCATTTCCCAAAGGATGTCATGAATGCTAGGTCACAAAAAAAGAGGAAGGATTCAAATGATCTATTGGAAAGGTCCAAACAAGTGCTTACCCAAGTATATTTCACCCTGCAGTTAGGAGGAAAGCAGTAACAGAGATTGAGCAATGGACCCACACTGGGCTACACCACACCCCAGCAACCTCCCTCTTTCTTTGTCTTTGTTTCATCTGGGTCTAATGCTGGCAACTTCTCCCTCTGATTGTGTAGCACTGGAATGCAAATCTCATGAAAGGATGGTTCCATTTTGGAATTTAATCCTAATATTTTGTCACTGCTATAGCTTTTTTCGTTTTTAGTAATTATTTTTCCCAACCATTAGTGAAAGGTAGACAAGAAATCAATGAACAAAGTTGAAACAAGGACTTTATTTATATCACTTCTGGGTAGGGTTGCTTGATCTGAAACCTAGAAATTTGGGAAATGCAAATACATATCCTTTTCAAATATTCCTAATTGCATTCGTCATATGTTTTTCCTGTCGTGTACACCTACGAAGGTGTTTTGAGGAAGTGGATTCTCTTTTTGAAGGGAGCACATGTGCTATAAATTTAAGCTGGTGGGCCAAGAAGAAATAAAGGAAGAGGCAGTGGAGTCAGGGGAGACCTTGTAGGGCTTGTCTCCCATCCCTACACTGGGACAGGGAAGAGGAGACAAGCACACCTCCATTATGTGCACTGTTTGGGCCCCAACAGCTGAAAGTTCTACAGCAAATGCAAGCCTAACAGCAGCCATTTTTCAGTTCAGCCCCCTCCCCTTGTTCACATGCACACACTATGTTTTCAGAATGGATGCATTCACCTCAGTTTCCTTCAAGCAGTACGTGAGGCACGCCTGTTGCTCAAGCAATCCAGAAACCTCCACACACTCCCGCTACAACCAATACAAATGCAATGATATTATCCCCCTGTGCAGACATTGCTCTTGCAACTATACAGATAGTATTTGCTCTGCTGGCATTGCAAACATGCTTTCCTGCAGTGCAGGCAGGGCTAGGGCCAGGATGTAGCACAGTGTGTACTGCAGGAGATATTACATATACAGACCTAAGCCCAAAATCAGTGCAAGTGCAACCATGCTTGTAACTGACCGCCTCTCGTTTTTCCTTCCAACATTGTCCTCTAATAATTACACCAGCTCTGCTACAACTGAACTTTACGAAAAGTCTCATCTTTTTAAATGCATCACAGGCTAACACAAAACATGCGCTAACATGTTTTTGACCTTGCTATGCTCATTTTTAAATATTTACTATCCATTTAAGTTATTATTACATTAGTAGCCCACCTTTCCTCCAATGATGTCAAGGTTGTGTAAATGGTTCTCCCCCTTCCTATTTTATCCTTACAAATTAGGTAGTTTCTCATTAAATTGCAAACAAAATTGAATTCTCCCTCATCCCTATTTGGGGCTTCAAAAATCATCCTGTTGCCCTAAAACCTGGAGATGTACAGATTTCTCTATTTCGAAACACAGAATGCTTCCCTGCTTACCCAGTGTTTCCATAATTCTTTACAGTTACAAGTTATCAGAATCAACCCTACTTGAAGCTATTGAAATAATCTTGGGGTTTTGAAATTGGAAGAGGGATAATTCTTGTGCAAATATTGGCAAGGCACTTCACTTTTGCTTCCCGAGGATTTCCTCTTCACTAAATCAAGTTTGCTTCCTACCAGCTCAACACTTTGTTAACAAACACATAAACTCATCCCAACTATTTCTCCAGTTATCCCTGGTGCCTGAACCTCCTCATTTTCTCTGTTTGTGTCTATTTAGGTCTCCCTACTTCCACAACTCCTCTCTGACTACAAGAGCCAACATGCAGAGCATAGCCTCTTCCTCCATTTTATTAACTTTCTTGTGTAACTGCAATTCCCAGGAGACAAAGCACAGGTGTTTCCGAAGGCTCACAAAGCACCCTGGGGATTGTAGTTCCAGAGCCCGGGAGTGCACCTTTAATAGTAGTTGAAAAGACTACCATTCCCAACTCCACTGCCTCCAAATCCTCAAACCAGAAACATTTCATTGTTTCATTTTTGAGTTGTATGATCTTCTGCTAACATCCCTGCTTTTAGCTTCCCAATGGATCAGCCCATATAATAGAGAGCTTCTGGCAACCCTACGGCCAACTTAGATGAGCAGGATACAAATCATTTTTCATCTTCTATTTTCTGTTTGTCTTTCACTCCAGCGGCCACAACAGCAAAAAACAACTCTGGGAAGAACGTGCGAATGTAAACAGCTGCCTTTGCAATGGGATTTGCCATGAACACTTCTTGCTTCTTCCTGCTCACTGTCCGGAGAATTTCATCCGCTACCTCCACAGGGTGGACACCATTGGCCAGTTTTCTGAAAAAGACTGAAAGAGGGAAACAATGTTTCTCTGCAAGTGGCAAGATGAGACACACTGACCCTGCTGTGAAATTTTTTACCTATTATTTTAGATCAGGGCCAGCACATCCTGTAAGCATCTGGTAGGTGGGCTCAGAAATGATTTCCTAGATGCAGACCACAAACCATCTCATACCACTGTCACATCAGAGTTAGAGGATACAGAATGCTTAAACCAGTGGATTGTTTCAAGAGGTGGCAAAAAGATATATCTAGATTTGTCTGGCAGGGCAAAAAGCCCAGAATAAAATTTAAGATACTAACTGATGCAAAAGAAAGAGGGGGGTTTGCCCTGCCGGACTTAAAGTTGTATTATGAATCAGCGGCTTTCTGCTGGCTGAAAAGTTGGCTGCTCCTTGAAAACACAGACATTTTGGATTTGGAAGGGTTCAATAACAGATTTGGCTGGCACGCATATATATGGTATGACAAGGTTAAAATTCATCAAGGTTTCAAAAACCATATTGTTAGGAAAGCATTATACAATGTTTGGATTAGGTACAAAGATTTGTTGGAAAACAAAACCCCCAGGTGGTTGTCACCAATGGAAGCTAAGGAAGTGAAAAAACTTAATATGGAACCCAAATGGCCAAAATATTGGGAAATTATAGAACATGAGGAGGGAAAAGTGAAATTGCAGAGCTATGAGAAATTGAAGTTAAAAGTAAGAGATTGGCTTCATTACTATCAGATAAATGAAGTTTTCAAATTGGACAGGAAAATTGGCTTCCAGGTGGAGAGGTCAAAATTAGAAACAGAGCTATTGGAACCCAATACTAAGAATCTGTCAAGAATGTATAACCTGCTGTTGAAATGGAATACACAGGATGAGACGGTTAAATCAGCTATGATTAAATGGGCACAAGACATTGGTCATAACATTATGTTTGCTGACTGGGAACAGTTATGGACCACCGGTATAAAGTTCACGGCATGTAATGCCTTAAGAGAGAACATTATGAAAATGATATATAGGTGGTACATGACCCCAGTCAAGCTGGCAAAAATTTACCATACGCCCAATAACAAATGTTGGAAATGTAAGGAAACTGAAGGTACCTTTTACCACCTTTGGTGGATGTGCCCTAGGATTAAGGTCTTCTGGGAAATGATTTATAATGAAATGAAAAAGGTGCTTAAATGCACTTTCGTGAAGAAACCAGAAGCTTTCCTCCTGGGCATGATAGGTCAATTGGTGTCAAGGAAAGATAGGACGTTTTTTATGTATGCTACAACAGCAGCAAGAGTACTCTTAGCTAAGTATTGGAAGACACAAGAACTACCCACACTGGAAGAATGGCAGACCAAGGTGATCGACTACATGGGACTGGCGGAGATGACTGGCAGAATCCGTGACCAAGGGAAAGAGACGGTGGAAGAAGATTGGAAGAAATTTAAAGTTTATCTTAAGAATTGTTGTAAAATTAATGAATGTTAAAATGTCTTGGGTAATGCAAAATAGAATTGCAGTGACAAACAATTGGATATGAGAAAAAAGATTTAAAGATTTAAAGAAAGTGCTATAAGAAATTGAAATTAGGGGTTGCTGGAATGATTTAAAACAGGGATGCAAAAAGGGGAGGTATGGGGAAGTCGCTGAAAGAAGGTTTAAGGAAAGAAAGATCAAGAAATTATACGTGTTTATATGTTTGTTTGTTTATGTATTCTGTTGTTTTGTCTTTTAATATGTGTTGAAAAACCAATAAAAAATTTATATATAAAAAAAACAGAATGCTTAAACCAGTTCAAGACTCCTACTGGAATAATACTCCTCCTCCTCAATCTCTTGCTGTTCCTAGAAAGCGAGCGTTTAAAAAATGTTGACAGCAAGAAGATGCATGCCTCAGTCCCCTTTGTTGAAATGTTGATATATATGTATTCCCCTAAATTTGTCTAAACTCCCTCCATGCCCCATTTCACCCACTACTAGTATGCAATTCATACTGCGTCTCATTTCAGGTTCCCACCACACTGGCCTGCTCCACTCTTCTCTTCTTCCACCTTTTATTCCGGCTCCCCCATCCCCACCCCAGCTTTGGTTAATCTTACATTTCCACACAGAGGCTTCCCAGTTGCTAGCCTGTGGTTGAACATGGGATGCACGTATGAAACTTGGAGTCACGGTACTGACACAAACACCAAATTCCTGCAGTTCTGCCCTCAGACAATCAAAGAAGCCCAGAGCAGCATGCTTGGAAGCAGCATCTAGGAGGAAAAAAAGAGATGACCTCATATACTAAACAAATAAACCCTTCTCCCCACAGTATATTATCCTCTCAGTTCTAATATACAGAAATTTGGGTTCCTAGAAACCCAATTCCTGATCATTTTAGCACCAAACAATAGCACAGATCCAGTTACACAGTGAGCCTTTTATTTTAAATGTTGGCTTTTCAACTCTTCCAGAAACCCAAAGAAGAAGCAAATTGTGTTGACTGAAAGGACAGGTTTTGCTGAAATACTCAAGAGTTGTCATTGGGCTTATGGGTGGGATCCTCACGTCAGTTTCTTACTTCTGAAAAACATGGAGAAATGGAATGGCACCTGACAGATTTGACACCTGCTTTTTCTCAATGGGTTAAAAACTCTTGGGGTTAGTGGTCAGCTGGAAGCCCGATAGTAACATATTTAACAGTCCATGCAATAAGAATTGAAATCCCTGTTCATCAGTTAATTGAACTGATGTGTGGTCAGTGAGCAATTTGCACAGTGCTGGGCTGAATGGAGAGCTTGAAACTTCTCTTAAAATTGCCCCTTTCTGTTCATCAGATCAATTATCTGATGAGCAAAGAGTGGGTAATTTGATTCTTCATCATGGTACTGGGCTGGACAGAGAGCTTGAAATATCTCTGTCTAGATGAGGATTAAAACTGTTCAGTCTCTGATGGTGTTCTGAACTTATTCCTCCCCCATGAACAGTGCTGCTGCCGCCACCAGAAAATTAGGTTGGGAACTGATGGGCCACTTGGAAAGGCTCAGCTTGCTGCATCAGGCCCGCAGGGCAGTGCTTCAGCACCGTTGCAACAAATGGTTATTTTCTCAATCTGTAAACTTACAGGCTCCACGAAAAGGCACTCCTACTTTCCCCTGGATGTTATTGACTAGCACAACTTGCCCAGTTCTTCTGGAGATCATGTTGGGAATAAGGGCTGCAAGGGTGAAAAGATGGCAGAAAATGAATGATTTTAGAGACATGCAGTTGCCAGGGCAGTGATCCTTATCTAAACACATCTCCAACATTTCTTTTCCTTGCCTGTGTAATAGTTAAGGCTATATGAATCGGTGAAAAACAAGTTCAAAGAACGGTATCCCAACACCATGAACAGTTCCTACTATTGGCAGCCAATATTGAAAGAGAAAATTCCTATTCCCAATCTCCTAAGAAAATAAACTCTTAAACTGCACAACTAAGGCGTAGCCACCTAGTTCCCATGCCCTACTGTGCGGGTAGCCAACATGGTGCCCGCCCAGTATTGTTGGACTCCAGATCCCATTAGCATTGGCTGAGTACAATGGGAACTGTAGTCAACATCATCATTCCACAAGTGAGCCCATATATGAAGAACAAGTAGTCACCAACATCAAACTCAGATGTCATTGTGCTCTGCATCAGTTTCTGCTAGTTGAAGGTTGCCATGCAACCTTACTCATCTATTGGGATGATCATGTTAGCTGCAATTGTGTCTATACAGTGGGTAGCGGACAGCTTAGTATGAATGGGTACAGGAAATATTAAGCATTTCAGTGGGAGATAAATACATGTGCATGAATGGGATAATATGTGCTTACATTTGGTCAGATCATGTCCAAGAGTACTAGTGGGAGTCATTAGACATTAAAGTTATATTGCACTACAGATATCATTAGCTTCCCCCAGGGAATCTTGGAAATGGTAGTGTTGCAAAGAGGCTACAGCTCTTGAACAGATAATATTCCACAGTATCATTAAGTTCCTAGATTCTTTGAAGGCAGCACAAAACTGATGCAAGTTTGTAATGTGGAGATGCCATGAGTGTGATCAGCCTCTCCAAGAAGAGAAATGCTTCCAAAGTGTGCCCCACCTGCCCCACCTCTAAAGGGAAATACAAAGGTCGTAAGGGGGCACAGTTCCAAATACCTTTGGTGAGCGTTATAGGCCCAAAATAGTTGGCATCCATAACCTTTTTGTCAATTTCCAGTGATATGTTCTGCACTGTTCCCTTCACCTTTGTGCTAGCATTGTTGATAAGTATATCCACACATCCATAGCAATCCAGGATTTCTTTAGCTACATCTTGGATGCAGTTTACATCAGACAGATCGAGTAGGACAAGCTTTGGTGTAAATGTCTGAAAAGAAGCAAAGGATTGTTACTTCCCTTTCTTGAAGGGCATTTTTAAAATATAGAAATATGGGACAACTTCCATAACTTCTATAAACTTCACAGATCGTTTAGGGAAACAGATAGCAGCATCCAGTTGGATATCCTCATATACAACAGAAGAACAGAATGAATATAATTAGTAGCAATTTATTCAAAGTGAAGCTTTATCCAGTTCAGAGGTTGTTGGTATTGCTACTGACTGATTGTCCAGTAGCCACTTTGTATATCCACCTGAGCTGATACCCAGAGATGATTGGGATTGCTTGTATGGTCAAAATGGGCCCATTTCAGAAGACAGTGGGGGAGAACATATGTACACTGTTGTCATAGAAAACTTGTTTTCAGTTGCAATTTGATAGTCATACCAAACATTGCTTAACCCTCTGCTCCATAATGTATAGTACATCAACATGCTTCAACCACCAAGCATTCAACTGAAGCTAACCCTTTTCTAGTCACACCTTTGATCTCATGCATGCTTTCTGCTTATGGCACACTGTATGTCCTGGAAGGTAATAAGCTCTATTTAAATCTATTTGTTTACATATGGGTTTTATTTGGGGGACGGGGTAGGCTCGCTGCTACCTTCAGTGTGGTGGGTTTGCCTTGTTGACCTTAATACCTCTTCTTCTCATCTACAAGTCTTCAATAATTAGATTCTTAATGGGAATTACATGTGCCATCTCAAAGTGAGCTAGATCCCTCAACTTCCTGTTAGGTGTAGGCAGAGAACTTCCTGCTAGGTGTAGCCAATTTTGCTGCACAATTGCTTTTACAGAAGCTAATCCATCGCCTGAGATCATTGCTTCACCCTGGCCCTGCATAGTAGACAGCAAAGCCTAATTCAAAAGTAGTGAGAAAAAGGTACAAGCTTATATCTTCTGTTTCTCTTGTTTCATAGGGAAAAATACTGCTGTCGTTACACAGTCCCTTACAGGATACTTACTGCTCTAGGATCAGCCACACTGTTTAAAGCATCATAGAGAGCTTCTAACTTGTCCAGGTGTTTACCACACAGAACTAGCCTTGCTCCACCTGTGTGAAATACTCGTGAGCATTCTGAAAGATAAACCAGTGAATAATGCAGGTTAGATGATGATGAAGATGATGATAATTTTATTATTTATACCCTGGCCACCTGGCTGGGTTTCCCCAGTCACTCTGGGTGGCTTAATGCAGGCATAGGCAAACTCAGCCCTCCAGATGTTTTGGGACTACAACTTCCATCATCCCTGACCACTGGTCCTATTAGCTAGGGATGATGGGAGTTGTAGCCCCAAAACATCTGTCGGGCCAAGTTTGCCTATGCCTGGCTTAAAGCATATATAAAGCATGTACCCGTATTCTTGTTAGTTTGAAATAAACAAGGGGGAGATGTTCTCTTAACACTGCAGCACATACATACACAAGGCATTGGTTATATTTTAAATAGTGGGTCTTCAGAGAGTTGAGAAATTGCACCATGTATATTGTCTGAAACCCATAAACTGTGCAAACAAATAAATGCACCCAAGTTTTCTTATAGAAACGAACTGGTCAGCCAGTGCAGTCTCACCAGTTGTGAAGTTGTTCTGAAGATGTAAGAACATCATGATGTTTCAGTTAGCAAACCCTCCACCTCCCACTGCAGTGGAAGCTGTTAATGTCAGACAGAAATGGACACGCTGGGTGCATGCTATGGAACAAACTGTCAGGTGAGAGAACTCACCTATGCACCATCTTAAACAGGGATCGAGAAGCTGTGGCCTTCCAGATAGAGCTGAGCCTCCCCCGCTAACATGGCTAATGGTCGGAGATGATGGGAGTTAAGAGTCCAGACTCCAGCAACATCTTTGTGAACTTCCCCAAGTGCATCTGCCAAATGGTGCATATGAGCCCCTGATAATTTCTCAACTGACATATCCTATTTCCACAGCCTGGCAGGCAGCAGAGCAACAAGCTGATCAGAGAACCCCATGCAGCTGAAAGGGATCACTTTCCAGCCCTTCTTTTGCTATGAGCCCATCCGTTAACTGGACGGCTGCTGCGGTGGCTGCCTGCTCAAGGCTTTAGCGCCCCAAAGCCTGTAAGCAATTTCACTTCAAGAGAGCCTTCTGCATGCCTTCTTACTGGTCTCAAACCTTAAAGCTCAGCACTGGTGCATAACTTATGGATTATAGAAATAATCTATTTATACTGCCCTGCTGCCACCTGATAGTTACTGTATGTGCAATTAGATCTCACTGCAACAGCACAGCCACCCGGCTATAAATAGACACATTTATTTCATCTAAGACTTAGTGTTTGTAGGAAAGCAGCTTTTCAACTAATTCTGGATCCACCTGACTGTCATTCTTCCTAGCCCACATTTCTCTAGTATTATGATGAGAATGCTATGTGGACATTGATTCTCTAAATAAATACAGTGCAGCTGCTTTTATTGCTAATTCATTTTGGTGTATATAAAGCCATCAACTAGGATTCCAGAAGTCGGCACCAAAAGCAAACCTAAGTTTTGCAAGGAAGAAAGACCCAGTTTCTGTTGCAGAACCAATTAGGCAAAAGGGGTGGTGGTGGTTAATTTACCTATCAATACCTATAATTTGTTTATGCACTTTTTTGCCCTGCTCCACACCACAAGGGTTAGTAGAATGCAAACAATAACAATATTAGCTATCTTACTTAGCTTTACTAAATTGGTTCAATTGCAACATATTGATTTCTGAAGAATTTTGAATTTGTTTCAGGTCAGGGTGCAGTTGAGGGGAAAGAATGCAAAGGCCACAGGGTACTCCGTTACTAAGACAACAGAAAATTTATCAGGCAGTTTAGGAAAGAATGGGAAAGAATGTGGACACAGGTGGATCATAGAATAATAGAATCGTAGAATTGTAGAGTTGGAAGGTACCCTAAGAGTCATCTAGTCCAACAATGCAGGAATCTCAGCTAAAGCATCCATGATGGGAATGAACTGGGCCATTTGAAGGATTCCCTCCATTAATATCACCACTGAGAGGTTCCGTTCTGTTCAAATACACATAGATTTTATGTCTCTTGCAGTGCTGAAGCCCTGACTCTTGTCCAATTGGTTTCTGAGCCAATTGCTCGCCATATTTTCAAGTTTTCATGGACAACCACAAGGTCTAGAAATTATGTTTCTTTTTAATGGCAGCTGGATTCTTTAAGATTCTGAATGTTCCTCAAGGTGCACGTGCCAGAGAACTGGATGGCACAATGCAATCACAGCAACCCAGATTTCTATTAGAGAGAGAGAGTGTGTGTGTGTCACACAACAGGCTATTAGTCATTTGCTGCACCTGCTTACCCTTGCCCACACCGGAGAGAGCATCCGTGATCACTACAACTTTGCTCCGCACGGCAGATTTTGACATCAGATGAGTAACTGTCCGATAAATATATACAATCCCGCTGATTCCAACCACCAGCAGTGGGAGAATTAGCACAGCTAGGACACCCATCTTCACCTGGCAGAAAGGAGAACAAATTTAGGCAACGGAAGAGATTGTCAATATCTTTTACAGCAAACATGACCAAAGGTCCCCCTCCATTAACAAAATGCAATCAAGCAGAACCTGCAGCATGTAAGGTGTTCCCAGCCATTATTTGAATTATATTATTATTTATTCAGCATCTATCAATGCACAGAGAGATTTATCAAAGTATACACAAAGCAATTTTCTGCTTTTAAATAACGCCACACAAAGCAATTTTGAATTGCAAAATCAAACATAATATGACAAAACCCATTAAGAATTGTTAGGGGGGTTCATTTCTTTACTGACTGTTAGATATTATGGACAGATTTGTGGGCAGTGCTGTTCCACACCAATGTTTGCAACAGTCAATTCTATTTCCCTGATGCAAGAAGAAAAAGAAGAAGGGGGGGGGGATGAATTGTGACATATTTCTTATTGAAAGGAAAGAGACTAAAGCAAAGCTTCTGAAGAAATAGTGCCGATTTAACATCCAACAGAAGTTCTGTAATAAAGACAACAACTTACTTGGAATTGCAAGCCGTCAACAAGTTGATAAGGTGGTATCTCCCGCCAGCTGGTTTATACTTGAAGTTTAATTAAACTCATAGGCATTTTTGGAAAGGAAAAAGCACTCCATCCGCCGAAGCCTTTTGCCTTGAGCAAAGGCAGCTATGTATAGAGCTCAGCTGCATGACAGAGTTTTAAAAAGTAAATATAGTATCCCTGGCCCCAGCCACATACCTGACCTATTTAGTTTCACAGGGCTTCAAAGTCCTTCTACAGCCTGCAAGAGTGGACAAACCCAGTGATAAAGAGACATTGCTCATTTCTTTATTTTTATGGGGAAATGTAGGTAACAGCTCACTTTGCTCCGAAAAGGCTCTAGATGTTACAAGACTGAATTAATCTGTTTCTTTTTTTTCAATGTGCAACGACTTCTGCAATCACTAAGAGAGCAACCCTTGCAGCTCTGCTGAGAAGTCTCAATAAATTGAACATGATTCTCTGATAAGTGTGGATACAGGATTGCAGCCTTAGAGATGGAAATCCAGTCTAAATGGTTAATAGCATTTCTATATGTGATAAGATTGTTTCTTTTAAAAATACTGGTATGGTTTCAGTTACAATTTACCAGCTACTGTGCATGTGCTTTATTCTTATATGCAGGGCTTTTTTCTAGAATTTTTGGTGTGTGTGTGTGCTTTGAATGCACTTTAAAGCATGGTTACCAGATGCCCCCATTTCCCAGGGACAGTCCCCAGATTTCCACATCTGTCCCCGGACAAAATCCGTCCCTAGAATGTCCCTGGATTTCATTTAATGTCCCCGGGTTTATATTTTAAGTGTTGTAGATTTATTAGTAGGGAATGAATGTTGCGTGATTGGTTCAACGGCACAAGACACATCATATGGGGACTTTCGGTGAGGCAAAAAGGCAGCGAGCAGCTCTTGAAGCCAGACAGAGCCAACTGCACTACCAGGCTGGCTCTGGGCTGCTGAGACTGCCACTGCCACTTCCACTGCCACTGCCGAGGGGGAACCGGGGATGCCCAGCATGTCAAATGGGGGAATTGCTGACCCCCCCAACCCAAATCGAGCCAGGAGCGAGAGCACCTGGCAACCCGGCCGACTACCCAGTGGTGTTCCGGGGCCAGGAAAACCCTGGAGTTGATGCAGGGATAAGGAGGAGAGGAGAAGGAGAAGGAAGAGAGAGAAAAAGGAAGGAGAAAAAAGAGGGGAGCCCCGACCTTGCCGCACTGCCGCTGAGGAGGAGAGATAGGAGAGCACTGGGAGAGCAAGGACACGTGGCCGAGCCTAGGCCTGACCTGAGCCCACTCCATGGTGGCTAGCGCTCCAAGAGAGCAGGCCGGTGCCCAGAGTAAGGCCGCACGACAGAGGAGGCCACAGAAGAGAAGATATTACTTCTTACCTTTTTAAATATATATATATATATATATATATATATATATATATATATAACCTTTTTTAAATAACCTTTCTCTCTCTCTCTCTCTCTTTTTAAAAAGTGTCCCCGGATTCTTTGAAAAAAATCTGGTAACCTTACTTTAAAGGTCTGGTGTGCGTGCAGCCTTAGAAGAATCTTTAAAATCAATGACACTTGAGCATCTGCCTTTTGTATTGTTAAGGATGAGCCAGATAAAGGGTGGGGGAGAGAGAGATTACTTGTCATTTCTGTTACTTCCATGCTTTGCTTCCAGGGACTGCGTAACACATTATATGTGAGACTGTCATTGAAGATCATTCAAAACCTTCAACTAATTCAGCAGCCAGGTTGCTAAAAGGGAACCATCACAACAAATGCACATCACCAGTCCTGAAACAGCTTTCAGTTTGTTCCTGGAGTAGTTACCTATGGTTGATGCCTGGAGGGAAGATCACCCAGAAAACCCATATGCACTGCCCAGAGTTCCATTACGGAAGAAAGACAGGATAGAAATTTACTACAATAAATTCTTAGAACTTCTTAGAACCTGCCCAAGGAACCTCACCTTCAGAGACTAGGATGGTAACAACTGAGGAAAGGGCTTTTTTCTGGGGTGGACACCATCCTTGTAACACCCTCCCCAGATATGCCTCTTTGGCACCTGCACTATTATCATCTAGGTTCCAGGTGAAAACTATTTTTATGTGCATTAGTGACAGCATGGTGCTGCGGCTTGTCTTGCTGTTTTGAGTGGCAGGGTTGGCAACTGATTCTATGTGTTTGGCTCATTAAACTTTTCCCCATTTGTTTGTTACTTAATTGATTTGCTTTAAATTGCTTATTTCCGTGGTTGCAAGTGGTCTGCAAGCAAACAGTCCCACCATTTGTGTGCATCAACATGAAAGGAGGTTAAGACAAAACAGTGGAGTGGAACCCTTCTCCAGAAGTCATGCGGAATGATTTCATCAGGGAAACTGTCAGACGCCAGCAGCAGTCTCTCTTTCCCACTATATACATCTCTAGGAAATGGGAATAGCCCACATTAGTTCTGCACATGTTTCCATAAGCACCTGCACCACAGTCCCAACGTCCATATAAACCAATCAGACTTTCCTGTTAAAAAACAGGAAAGTTCAAAACAGAAAGTTCAAAACAGATGCAAATCCCTCTTCAGCTTTTGTTGCCTCCAGCAGGACAAAAATCAGAAGTTGTTTGTGTCTATGGCTCCCAAGAGATGTGTCAGCCCTTCCATTCACTGGGCTTTGGGACCTCCTGCCTAGCACCTTAGCTTTTAACAGGCTCCGCCTGACATTGGGAGACTCCCTGCTCCATGGAAGCCTTTGCCACTCCATTCGCTTTTAACGCATGGCAGATTAAACTTCTTTGACAGGAAAATCATTTGGTTTCAGCAAGGCAGTGCACCCAGAAGGTGACAAAACAGCAGGTAAACAACAGTTATTTTTGTTTATGGAGGACACCCTTTGCTCTGTTAATGTTCCACCTTTCATTCTGTATATACCGGTTATGCTGGTAATATTCGAAAAATAAGGGATGCCAGGGAGTTGTGAGGGCTGTTCACATGTTATGCTGCACACAGGTACAAGGGGTTTGTGTACATGTACAGATGTTTGTGTGAACGATTATACACATGGTGAATTTAAAAGTAAATGCATGGATTAAACTCCTGAGAAATGCAGAGCACAGACTGGGTGTACAGTTGCCCATATGTTGAGTTTACCAATTATCAATCGTGTGCAGTGCTCCATTGCATCTACTAAATGGAAGGGAGATACTTTGGGCGGGGGGGAATGGAACCCTATTATTGAAATAGAAAGGATTATCATTTTCTGGCCTAAGCAGCACACATACTGCCACAGACAAAGCTTATCAGCGTAGTGGGGGAGGGGATTAATTCAGTTCACATATAAAGACCAATCTATCAAACTCTCATTTTCCAAAGCAATATGAGAACCAAAAGACAGACTTCCTTCAAAGTTCACCCTTATCTGGATTATGCAATGCAGTTTTCCAAGCAAGCAAGAATGCATATATTAGGGGAAAGTGTGCATAGAATGAATATATTAGTGAAAATGCTTGCAAAAAATGAGTACATTAGTAAAAACTGCATACAAAAAGGTTCTAATTAGGAAAAATTAGCAAAAAAGATTCTGAAGAATTTTCATGAGGATTACAAATGAATAAATCCAAAAATTGATGCAGAAATGTGCAGCATAACAAAATGAAAAACAAAGAACTAAAATGGTCTGATCCTTCTGTCCCTGCTAGTCAGACTGGACTGAACTGGACTGCCTGAGAGTTCCTTGCTGGCATTCTCTGCTGTGATTAACATCATCTCTGTTCATAGTTGGCTCAGCTCCATATGTGAATCTTCATCCCATATCTCTATATGTAATCTCCATCTCAGCTGCTCTGACTCTGAGATGAATGTGGGGCATCTGCTTGTATAGCAATGTCCATATTGGAGCACCCACAGAACTTTGGATCACATATATTCGCTTACCAAGGCTACTCAATAGATCCACAAATGAGATGGATTGGGACCTCAACAATCCTCATTTCAATGCATCTAAAAAGAAATTATTCTGGCCACAACTATACCACTGTTTCACATACACACAGATAGGGGCTAAAGTAGTGCAGGTTATGGGCCAAAAATTCCTTTTTTCATTGGAATTCAGTCAACTGTCATCACCCCTTTTAAAAATGAGGGGTAGGCAATTTGGATCAGGGCTACATGACGGGGGATGGGGAGTCTAAGCTTCTCCTCCTCCACCATTAAATCCCTGTCTCAAATCACCCCCTGAAGTAGCTTTTATAAACCACAGAAGGAAGAAATGTACAGTGGTACCTCGGGTGACATACACTTCGGGTTACAGACTCCGCTAACCCAGAAATAGTACCTCGGGTTAAGAAATTTGCTTCAGGATGAGAACAGAAATTGTGCTCCGGTAGCGCGGCAACAGCAGGAGGCCCCATTAGCTAAAGTGGTGCTTCAGGTTAAGAACAGTTTCAGGTTAAGAACGCACCTCCGGAACGAGGTACCACTGCCGAGGTACCACTGTACAGACATAATTTTAGTTCCCCCACCCCCCAGGCAGTTGATAAGGAGCATGGAAATAATGACAAGGAGAAGAAATTCAGCTAGTTTACCATTCTAGGAATTACTAGGAATGGGGTTGCAAATATCATGGAAAATATCACCATATCTTTATATGAAGCTATAAATGGTGCATCTGCTTTTGAAATATACTTCTCACTATTTGGGGCACCCCATCTCAAAAAATCTGTGGTAGACCTGAAGAAGCTGTAGAAAGGGGCAAGCAAAATGACTGGTCCATGTGCCCTGGGAAGCTGGAACAATATGACCTAGTACAACCTAAGCTAACAGCACTGATGAACTATGGGGACTAATGCAACAAACCCCAATGTGGTCATAGCATTGCAGTCATCTAGACCTCTCTCATGTATATATCTCTATGCACATACTACATTTAATTAAGGTCATGCAGAAATCAGAATATACTGTGCACCCCCCCCATTGACCATTAGTGCAACAAACTGTCCCACAGTGCAGCTGCAGGTACTTGCATGCCCTTGGATGAAAATTTTAAATCACCGATATTTGGTTTTGCAATACATTGCAGTACATTGACACACCTTTAGATGTCTCTCCATGTACATTCTTCTGTGCCAAACTGTCAGCTAAGCTTCGGTTCTGGAAGGGGTTGTTTTGCCTGCCTGCAGCTGTTTCCTTAAGTAAACAACCTTGTTACTCAGGTAGTGACAGAAATCAATAAGGAACAAGCAGTCCAGTCCACAGACTTCTCTGCTACAGGATGACCATGCAGAAAAGTAGAGGGAGATGCCTTATGGTTGCAAAGCTGTGAAGAGAATTCCTTCTGTGGAGCCATAGGAGTGACATTCCCCTAACAACTACCATTGTGCCATTCCTGACCCCCTTGGGGTAGTTTGAAAATTTTAGGAAGTTCATGGTGATGAAGTGCCTCCAGATATGGAGAAAGGTTGGTTCGCTATTTTTCCCCAATGGTAGCATTGGCCCTGAGTCAGTGCAATAAGGAGATTTACCATAAAAGAATTGTAAGCAACTACTGTTCTAGTCAATCACACTCTAAGATGAAGGAAGTGTTCTTAATGGGTGAAATTGCTGGGAAAGCCTTGGGCTTATTTTATTTTTAAATAAAATATAATATGCACCCATCCTCTCATGTACTTAAAATCTACATGGTAACTTGCGGGGTATGGAGTGTTAGAGGAGGGGTAGTACCTTTGGTGGGGGACACGTCTTGTTGCTTCTGGGGTAGTTTGTCCACCTTTGGTCCCTACCCTGAACTCAGCTCTCACCTGTGGCTCCTAGAAGCTGTCAGCATGCAGCAGTGGCCACACCCTGGAAACAGCGTCGACTGGCCGGCTAAACCAGGTGAGGGTAGCCAATGGGCTCAAACCCTCGGTGAATTAGGGACTTCTCCTGCATACAGAGACAGGCTCCAGTGGATTGAATAGACAAGACCAGTAGTGGGTCCAATGGTCAAGAAGGCCAAATATTTTATGATGAAGGCAGACAATAGCACAAGGGCTAAAGAGAGGGCCATTATGACCGTGTGTTCAAGTACCTGGGTGGATGTGTAATCATTCCCATCTTTGGACATGATATGCACAATTAAAAAAATAAATAAATAGGGTAGGGAAGGTGACGCTGAGCTGGACTGGGACTCTACATAGGGGAGTGGAACATTAACCTTTTGCTCCTGCCTTCTTGCTGATCAGAGTGACGCCCTGCTACAAACTTAGTGCCTGCTTTTCACAATGGGAGGGTTATATGTATGATCGCATCAATGTTGTTTCTGTGCTCATCTGTATTGGTAAATCACCAAATAATAACTATTATAGCTATGGTCTAGAGCTTGAAAATTCATTTTTAAAGGGAACATGTTCTAGCTCAAGTTCAACTTGTCCAAAAGGCACATTCATCCATTTACAAAATGAGCCAGTTAGCTTCACATTCAGTTCACAGTTCAGTGGGAGTTCATCCAAATGTCTCTCAGCAAATTTCTTTCAGCATTCGGACTGTTGCAAGCTGCTGTGCTGTAGTATAAAATATACTTAAAAAGAATACAGCAGAATGCACATGTAGTAGATTGTACAACAACAACAACAACAACAACGTGAATTGTTTATTGTCCCCCAACAATTATAATATTTAAGCTTACAGGACCAACTTCAGAAACAAGGCCAGGCAATTAAGAAATCTGAAATCCAAGGGGAATTTGAACGTAAAAGCATTTCAGAAACATCCCTAGCTTTTTATTGCCCATGTGAAGATGTTTCCCTATTTAATCAAAATGCATCTTTATTTGGATGATTGCCATTTCCAAAAATAACCAGATAATGTATTCAATAATATACAGATGGCCCTCTAAAGTTATTGAGAGCAATACTGTCAGAGTGAAATGAGATTTAATTGTACAAAACTACAGTTGCCTTTGTGAGCATTGATATCACCAGCCTCTTGTCATTTCCATTCACTTGCCCTCCCTCCCTTAGTGCTTCAGGTGCCGCCTGGCTGGCATGTTGGATGGAGCAGTGGAACCAGAGCTCGGTGGCTGAGTTTATCCTCCTGGGCCTTGCAGAGGGGGTGCAGGCAGAAACTGCGCTTTTCGTTCTCTTCTTGGCCACTTACCTGGTGACCCTGGTGGGGAACTGCATGATGGTCATGCTGATCGCAAGTGAGCCTCGCCTGCACACCCCCATGTACTTCTTCCTTCTCCATTTGTCTCTGCTGGACCTGTGCTACTCTTCAGTCACCATCCCACAGATGCTGGCCCACCTCCTCTCCAGGCAGAAGGCCATGCCCTTTGCCCGATGCGCCTTTCAGATGTACATCTTTCTGGTTTTTGGCATGGCAGAGTGTGTGCTGTTGGGCATCATGGCCTATGACCGCTACGTGGCCATCTGCCACCCTCTGCACTACACCTCCATCATGAGCTGGCGATTCTGCAGCTGGACGGCAGGGGCTGCCTGGGCTAGCGGCTTCATCAACTCCCTGATAGTCAATGCCTTCGCTTTGCGGCTGCCTTACCGTGGCCAAAACCGTATCAACCAGTTCTTCTGTGAGGTGCCTGCTGTCATCAAGTTGGCGTCTGCCGACTACACAGAGGCAGAGGTGGTTGTGTTTGTCTTTGGCTCCCTCCTGCTCCTCCTGCCCTTCATCCTCATCGCCGCCTCTTATGCCCGCATTGGGGTGGCCATTTTGCAGATACGTTCAGCTGAGGGCCAGCGCAGGGCTGCCTCAACCTGTGCCTCCCATCTTGTGGTGGTGAGCCTTTTCTATGGCACAGCTCTCTTTGCTTACATGAGGCCCAGTTCTGTCAGCTCAGCCACAGGCCAGGATAAGGCAGTGTCTGTTTTCTACACTGTGGTAATGCCCATGATGAATCCTCTCATCTACAGCCTTCGAAACAAGGAGGTGAAGGGTGCTTTGAAAAAACTATTGAGTAGGAAAATATTCTCGCCCACAACATGACTCTCACTACAGGTTTCCATTTTCATGCCTCTCTTGCACCCACAAACACAAATTCTACTCTGAGTCAAAAGCCAAAGCCACTCTAGCCATATCCTCTTATATAGCTTTAACATTTTATTGATAGGTTAGAGGAACTTGAGAAGTCTTCTTCAGAGCTTTTCTGCTCAGGCTTAGAGTACTTTTGCTCGAGGGACGGCCCTGTTCTGTGTATGTCTATGGAGACACTTGGCCGAAGTTTACTAGCTGCTCCCTGTCTCTCAGCACCAGACCCTACTGATACGGGCTTTCTGTGCCATACCTCTTGCAAAACATCTGGCCAGGAAGGTCATGAGGAAAGAAGAAAGAGAATGAATAGTCAGAAATAAAGGGGGAGTCTCTAGTGCAGGCTTCTACATTTTTTGCTTTCCGGAATTGTGTCTGAATGGGTTATCACCTCCTGGGAGAGTGTGACCAAATGGCTAGCTTTGAAGAGGCAGAGGTGGGTTGGAATTATCTTGACAACCGTGTGGAGATATTCATCCTCTCACTAGTTCCAATGTTGGTGGAGGTGTACTCGACTACACAATGACTGAAGGCCAAGCTTTCTAGAAGCCAAGCTGGAAGTGAAGGGGCAGAAACCAGGTGACCACCATTTTTGGTTACCAAAGCCAGCCAAAAACTATAGATCACTGCGCTTGAAACGATTTAAGCACGTCATTTCAAGTTGCAATATTCTTCTCTAGGGCAGGCAAGGATAAAACAAATACACAACCCCATTGCTTAGCACATCACACGTCCCCTAAGTCTAAAAATGCACAAACGCCTTCAAAACCGACATGACATTAAAATGTGCTTGGAGATAAGCACGACATATTTTACCATGTTTGTGACAGAACTGGTGTTTTCAATGGGAAATAAGATTAAAATAATGTTATTGTTCTGCTATAACTGTGTGCCATTTTATAGGCTTTGATACATTATTCTTTTGCTGTTGACTTTTATGTCGTTTTCATGTTTCAAAGATGTGGATTTTTTCTCTCAAAAAAATGATGCAGTTCTCACTATATGGATTGTACATCAGCTTTAAACATTCCTCTGAAGAACCTGAAATGTGTGCAGCCTTAAATAAACTATTTGAAGTGCACCTTTGAGGTTTTCCATTCTCTTCACTCCTGGCAGGTGCATGGATGAAGAAAGCATCTGCAGGGATTGTCTGACTATGAAAGCCTTTCCAGTCCTCACACACATTTATCTTTGTTTTATATCACCCCTTCTGGCATCAAATTCAGGTGGAGTGTGCTGATAAAAGTGGAGCTGAATAGGGTTATTGAGGAACAGGAAGGAAGTATCAATGTACTTGGGGAAACTCTGAGGTCTGCAGAAGTACTAGCTATATTTCTTTAAAAAACAACCTATGGGGACAAAAAAACTAAACAAAAACACAGCCTAGTGACTGAGTATACTCAGTAGCCACATAATATTATCGGGGGGGGGGGGCGTGCAGAGAACAGCAAAAATCAGGAGAGTGGGGAGATAATGGAATGGAACATCATGGAGAAGGGCAGGACGGATTGGCTAGAACCTTGGACAAGAGCATTCCTGGTTGGAGGTGAGGATACCATATAACACTTTGTTGCATGCCTCACACGTTTAGACTAGTATCAGTCTAGCAATCTAGCACCTGGGGATCCACAGGAGGGCTGTCAGGGATAGACAGACTGCATTTACACGTCCCAGATGTGACTGAGTACAAGATACACAACAAATGCTACAGAGCTTTATGGCATTTTGTAAATCAATATTTTTTTTTGTATGCTGTTGTCTGAAAAAACAAACAAACCCTGCAACCAGACCTAAAGCTTGCTCTGACTAAACAACAAAAAAGGAACTTAAATAAAAGCATCACAAAGTCCCTCTCTCCAAGCCTTGCCCCCTCTCCCCAACCAGCCCCTCTCCACTGTCCCTCCTCTCTGAGTGCTATTTGCTTGGCTTGAATATGTCTGTGCTCTGGATGGAGATCTCTCTCATTTGCAAAGCTGGAAAGTAGCTTACGGTCACATCCCTTGTACTGCCCACTTTTTTCCTCTGGCCTCATCCATCCTGGGACGTGGTCCCTGGAATGTGGCCCATTGGGGAATGTGGCCCTTGGGCTGAAAAAGTTCCCCCGCCCATCATAAGCAAAGCAACACCAGCTGTGGCTATCGTGAAGACTTAGCCACAGTGGCGAAACCCAAAGCTTGGCTTAGGCAATTCACACTGCATTGAACCCGTTGAATACATTAAAACACAGAATACGTTTCATTGGTATAGAACATTCAGTCCTTATCTGCAAATGTTCTCTGCTAGATACGAAGTGTACAAATTGCTTTAGAAACGCCATCCCAGCCATTCAGTGATTACGGCAAACAGCAGAGGCGAGGGCAGCATCTCTGATGCATTCATTGCTATTGCGGCTCGCTTTCCTATGTGAATGTCCACCCCACATGACCTGATTTTGAAATGAATGGAGGGATACTTGCTTGCATTGCAGTTGTGGGCTGTTCGTATTAGAACACCCACAGAGTTTGGGGTCACATGCATTCAGTTTGAGAAGGACAGTTTTATGCGTTTTCTCTGTGTCTGAAAACTGGAAGAATGGCATAAAAGACAGCCCGAGCCAACCAATTCCCTTTTTGAAAACTACCCCTGAGTTTCTAATCCATGTGGTTGTAAGGGTGGGCAGGGTGCACAGAGAGATGATGGGATCACATAGTATGAGCTGTAGCTTCAGAAAGCAAAAATAGGTTTGTTCGGAGTTTCAGGACATTTAGTTCCTGCATTGCAGGGGTTGCACTCAATGACCCTTGAGGTGCCTTCCAGCTCTATCAAAAGGTAAGATCTTTTTATTCTGAGGAACCCTCTACCCCCTCCCATTGCTTTCAGTCATTTATTGGGTTCTTTTCCTTTAACTGTAGTAAATTCCAGATTATGCAAAACCCCAGATTTTGCAGTTGAATAAAGGAGCTAAATTAAGTACATTTGTATCCGTTAGTATTCCTGTTGTAAGCTGCCTTGGAGATCATTTGATTGAAAAGAGGTGCTGAGAATGTTAAAATGAATAAAGGGGCGGGGGAGATAATGAAACACAGTTTTTGGAATGTGGAATTTTCTTAGGGTTAAAATAAAGACCCGTGTATAAATGAAGACCTTTGCAATGTGATCTTAACTGTCAAAATTAAGCAACCCTGCTTTCAGTGGGATGTGCTCCCAAGTCATTCTGTTAAGGATTATAGCCAAAGGCAACACACACAGAGACACACATCTGGGAATAAGCCCAACAGAATTTACTATTTGCAAATAAACACATATAATGTCAGACTGCCATCCATCAAAGCTGAAGCGGCAACTGTTCTTTCCGCGGAAGCCATGCTACTCTCATGACCTGTCCACACACACACAAAAAGAAGACCATGGCTTGCTGCTCTAGTATGAGCTGCAGTGTCTGCACCAGGGAACCTGTGGACATCCAGATGTTGGTGGACTACAGCTTCCACTATCCCTGACCACTGGCCAGACTAGCTGGGGCAGATGGCAGTTGGAGTTCAACATCATCTAGAAGTCTACAGCTCAGCCACCCCTCATCTCCATGGGCATGACAAATAATGACATGTCACCACTAGGTGCTCCCTTGGCACACTGTATCATTTGGGGGACCTTCCCCCAAACTTCTAGACTGGAGTTCTCACAGAGGTAAGAATTAACAGATAGAAATCAGAAAGAACATGAGATGAGCTGTTTAATAGGCATGGTTCTCCCCCTCCCACCTTCCAATACTAGATTTATAGTGTGCGGGGAAAGTATGTATAAACAATGACATCAAGTAGTCTCTTCTGGCTTTCACTCCATCAGATTGGCTCAGGCCAGTGCATCATCTGCTGCAGAGTAACAGATGCTTCAAAGGAAACACAGCACAGTAGTGCATTGCCTCATTTTTTGTTAACATTCATGTCCTAAAAGTTTTCCCTCTCTAGGGCCATCTGGGATGACAAGCATGGCCATCTTAGCAACTAGCCTTGCTCCAGAACAGGGGTAGCCAATGTGGAGACTTCCAGATGTTGGCCTCCAACTCTCAGAAAGCCAGCCAGCCTGGCCAATGGTCAGCTCCCACCATTGCTGCAGTCCAACATCATCACTTGGAAGGCTTCACATTGACTACTCTTCCCTACTGTGGAATACCTACACAGTTGTCATTTCTAAGATCTACCTGCGCTACCACACTTTGCCTTTTTCTGCAACCCATATTTTGGTATAGCCATGACGTGCCAGGGGAGCTCCCTGCTACACATCCACGAGTGCTTTCGACTGGAAAATATAGAGGGTAGTGCCCAAACGGCTCCACCAGCACTTTGGCATAAACTATAAGGCCTATATTATATTGAATTAAATAATGGGTGGGTTTGCTTCATGGTTAAAAATAGACTATTAAGGCATCCTCACGCTGTGCTCACCCTTCTCACTCTTACTGCTTTGACAGAGTAGGAGGGGTTTAAATATGCACATGCATACATCTTGCTTAGAACCAGAATGCAGCATGTTCCCCTAATTAACCTTTGGTCTACAGCTGTCGGCCGAATAGTATGGACATGATAGATGATAGATAGATAGATAGATAGATAGATAGATAGATAGATAGATAGATGATAGATAGATGATAGATAGATAGATAGATAGATGATAGATGATAGAGATAGATAGAGATTGATAGATAGATAGATGATAGATAGATAGATGATAGATAGATAGATAGATAGATAGATAGATAGATGATAGATAGATATAGATAGATGATAGATAGATGATAGATAGATAGATGATAGATAGATAGATGATAGACAGATGATAGATAGATAGATAGATGATAGATAGATAGATAGATAGATAGATAGATAGATAGATAGATGATAGATAGAACAGAAAAACACACATATTCTTCTTTGCAATTCATGAAGCCAAGTTTAGACATCTCTCCATGCACAAAATTCTGGGAAAAGTTTGTTTCTTTGCCTACAGCAATTTCCTTAAGTAAGCAACCCTGCTGCTCAGGTTGCAAGAGAATTCAATAGCCAGCAAGCAATGTGGTGAACAGACTAGCACAAGATCACTGGCCAAGAGCTGAGGGAGAGGGTTATTGGAGTTGTAAGGCTACTGTCCATGTTGCTAGGACCTCGGACAGCAGCTAAGATCACCACTCTCAACAGCTAAGCAACTTTAACATCAGCTATGGTACTCCTATCTCTGATTACTTGGTAGGGCTCTGTTTATAAATCAGCTTTGGGACTAGGTTGCCTGGTACACATCCCATCTAATTTTATTATTTGCCGCCAAGAATCAAAAATCCAGTATAAGCAGTGGTTATGCCAAGTCATCAGCAAAATAAGGATGATAAGACTAGAGTCCCTTAAAGTCCTGTTGTGGAGATGACTGAGATTAATAAATGTGAAGTGTGTGGACCACTTTCTAAGCATAAATAGGCTCCCTTCCCATGTGTGACATTCTGGAGCTAACTTGTTGGTCCAGGTCCAGAGGAGGTAGCATATAGTTTTGTGCCTGAGGAAGAAAGCCCAAATGGTTCTCTACATATCAGCACAAATATAATTACTTAAATAACTGCCAATGTGATGTCCTTAAAATGATGACCCAGCTGCTGCCACCTGAAGCAGGTTGCCTTAGTCTAATACAGGGGTGGTCTAAAGTGTGGCCCTCCAGATGTTGTTGGATGCCAGTTCTCATTATCTTTGACCACTGGCCAGGCTGGCTGGGGTTGATGGAAGCCTGTGTCCTACAACATCAGAAGGGCACTAGGTTTCCCTAAAGGTACCCCTGACCATTAGGTCCAGTCGTGACCGACTCTGGGGTTGCGGCGCTCATCTCACTCTATGGGCCGAGGGAGCCGGCGTTTGTCCGCAGACAGCTTCCGGGTCATGTGGCCAGCATGACTAAGCCGCTTCTGGTGAACCAGAACAGCGCACAGAAACGCCGTTTACCTTCCCGCCGGAGCGGTTCCTATTTATCTACTTGCACTTCGACATGCTTTCGAACTGCTAGGTTGGCAGGAGCTGGGACAGAGCAACAGGAGCTCACCCCATTGTGGGGATTCAAACCGCCGACCTTCTGATCAGCAAGTCCTAGGCTCTGTGGTTTAACCCACAGCGCCACCTGCGTCTCTATCTCTGGTCTAATAGAAGGACCATCCTTGTAAATAGCCAAGATCAGAAGCACTTCTCCTGGGTGGATGTTATCTTGTGAGGAGGAGACTTTGGAGATACATGGCAAACTTTGGCATCTTTGTCCTACCTGCCATGTGATGGCTGCTGTCACACAGTCACCTAGCATAAGCTCCTAGGCTATTCATGCAAGGCTGTTGTTGAATCCTCCCAAATGTAGAGTTGCTTCCTTTGTTTACTTCACTTTTGCCTGAAGCCAAAAGTATAAACCCCAGTTGGCAAGGTTTACCAGTCAGATAATAATTACCTGCTCATGGGATTGCTTGGCACCAGGAAGTTAGAATGCAAAATGAAGTTTCCTTAATGATCTTACTCTGAGAACTTTTTCAGGCGTCTCAAAGGATGTTATTAAAAAGTGCATGGGAGTTTACCAGGTGAAACTGTTTTCAGAGTTTATCAAACTTGGTCCTAACAAGAGAGGCTTATGCAAAAACCCCTAAAGGCATCTTAAAGCAAAGAGGTACAACCACTTAACGGATAAAATAGAAATGTTTGTCTCAAAAAAAAAAAAAAAAAGGAAAAGAAAACCCCTCTGCAGAGTTCAGCTTCACTGTTCATTGTTCTTATGAACAATCACATTAATAATTTCCCCATTTACATTCCAAAAAAGTACAAAAGTTGGTCTTTGTGTAGCAACAACAACAACAACAACACATTCAAAATGCACTAGGTACAAACTTACAATTTTAGAGCATGATTTCAAGGGGAATGTTAAGCATGTGCTTAAATCAGCCCACACTGAAATCAGTGGAACTTTAGTGCTTTCTGGAAGTTACTCTCAATCAAGACAGAAGCAAAGGAAATTGAAAATGAAAAGGAAGAAGGTTTTTCTTCTTGGCTTTCTCTTGGCAAGTCACCAAAATGTCCTACAGTTAGAACATCAATCCTTGACATACAGAAGAATGCATCAAGTAAACACTGGTTACTTCCAAAAAAGAAAAAATGGAAGCAAGTAAGAGGGGGGAACCCTCTGTCACATAGTTTAGCAATATTCTTCACAATGTGCCATGGGGATATTATTTAATTCTGCAAATGTTGTAGGAGTAGTCGGACTGTGAATGTCTGTCAGGTGATGCATCAAGTCCCCAGTTGTGCTGTGGATGGTGTTGATGTACATTGTCCAAGCCTTTTCTGGATCGGAAGACTTGGATTTAGCCTTTAAACTTCTCTCCAGTTTCTTCTGTTTATACTTAAATTCCAGAATAGTTTTTGTGTATCTGTTCATTGTGGTCACTGAGGAAGCCATACAGCAGGCAAATGAGCCCCAGGCAAGACTGTCAAGAAAACAACAAGATCATGAATAAAATGGCAGGGCTCCCACCACTGGTTTGTAAAGCCCCAATGTTAACCACAGCCCCCACCTGTAGCTTCCTGAGAAATGTTCTGTTTTGATATGCTTCCCCCCAAACCAGCTTCTATCTGATTTGAAAACACATAAGCCATGTGAAGACTTCCATGCCCCCACTCCATCTGCTGCTGTGGACAGTCAGTAGGCAACTTGCGTGTGCAATGACATGCAAATGGAAACACAGAGAAAAAACAACCTTCCCGTGTTTGAAGCTGGTAATGTGTACATGCCCATACACACTCGCACACCTTGTTTGCTTTTAAAAGTGCTTCTGCACTACACACACGTAGCTGCGTAACTGTTTTTGTGCAGCCTGTAGACTGAAAATGGAGCTTCCGTTTAAAAACATCACCACCAGTGCACAACTTTTTGCTGGGTATGGTGAGCATTTTCAAAAGAGCAGACACAGGAAGCTGCCTTATTCTGAGTCAGCACACTGGGTCTATCTAGGCCAGCTCAGTATGGTGGACACTGACTGGCAGTAGCTCTCCATGGTTTCAGGCAGGGGGTCTCTCCCTGACCTACCTGGAGATGCCAAAGATCGAACCTGAGACCTTCTGCATGCAAAGCAGATGCTCTACCACTGAGCCCTTTCCCAAGGACCATGCAGAAGCACTGCACTAATTATGCTTTTGTAGTTAATACTTTCTAGTCCACCCATCAACATTTCAATGTGAAAGATATGCTTCTGAGAAGGGAGGCTGAACCTGCAACCCCTACTACAGACACCTCTACCCTTCCATAGTGTCAGCTTTTTTAATGCCGTTTCCTTTGCAGCCGTTTCTGTTGCTTAGAGCTTCTTTCTAATCCACTGCAGGATCCCACCTAATCAGAGAACACACAATGGATGTGGCTATTTTCTGCTACATAGCCAATCAGAATGCAAGCTGAACTAAGGGCAATGCTTTCTGCGCTGGTCACATGGGTGATTCCCAACCAGTTATATTACTGGCTGCGCTCTTCCTCTAAAGTGACTGCACAGGCAAATACTCACACTGGCCCAAGGTACTTTGGGATACCATTGGAAGTTTGAAACCTTCCCAGGCCTGTGGCAAACTCTATTGTGTGCTGCCTCTTTACAAACTGGAGAAGATTTCATAGGCTCTCTCATCTGGAGGACCGCAGTGGTCATTTTCTTCTGTGCTTCCCTGGTCACTAACGCCTCATCGACTAAGCAGAAAGGGAACCATAGGTGTCTGGACTAGGAAACTGACTAGACAGTTTCCTCATGATACTTGGCTCTTTCTACATAACTACTTCTGTTAGCTGGTTCCATATTTATTTAGTACTTGAAAAGCAAATGTGTGGAGGCCCTTTTCTTTTCTCTTTTGCACAACTAGCCCCTAATTTAACCAAACAATCAGAGTGATTGGCGGGTCATGTTCATCCATTTGCTGTTATGTTTTCCCCCATTGCCCCCCCCCCAGCTTACCAGTAGGACCAGCCATAATCCCAGGTCTGTGGGCGCCAGTCCTCTGGACCAAGATTGACGGTCATTTGAAATACAGTTGTATACATCATGTGAGCCACCATTCCCAGGAGACCTGAAATATTTCACAATGCTTTGTTAGCAGGGACCTCTTTTTAATTCACGTTTGCAGATCCATCAGGTTGATTTCCTCCTCTCCCCTCCCAAAGCAGCCCAAGGGAACAAACAGCAAACAGTTAAAAAATACACACCATGCAATAAAAATTAAACAAATGCAATCAAGAGCATCTAAAAACATTTTTAAAACTCAAATGTATACCCAGGCTTATAGAAGCACTAGGTGAAATTCCGGGGGGGGGGGAGGGGGGAGGTTGACAGAACATCTCAAAGGCAGTAATCTCCTCAGCTGCTCAATACCAAATGAATTCTGTTGTCATTAGATAGAGATTTGTGACAAATAATGTTGAGGCTTCACCTTTTTCTTCAGACCTTAAGCCTGTCTGCCTGAAAAGGCTTAGCTCCTGATGGTTCATACTTGACTGAATAAGGAAGATAAAAATAAAGCCCCTCTCATACGGAGGCAGGTGAGGGGCACACAACTAATCCACCCAACTGGATTTATTTGGTATGAGGCCATTGCACAAACTGAAGGACACCATGAGAAGTGGACCATAAGGATTGCAGAATTCAAGCCTAAAGTCGCAGCTGCTGCTTGGGGCATATTCCAGGAAGTGACATACTTAGATGTCTTAGATACTTAGTGACATATGGTACTTAGATTTTGACACAGGCAGCTGCCTCACACCATTTCGACTAGTCACCCATTTAGCCTAGTTTTGTCTCCTCTGACTGGCAGCAGCTCTCCAAGGTCTCAGGTGCATCTGCCTACTTCATCATTAACTTTTAGGAAGAATCTAAAAACGTTCTTGTTTACTCTGGCTGAAAGATCTGTTCCTAGCATCCCTGAAATTATTAGCTGTGACATTCAGTGATTTTTACTTAGAAGTTCTAAACCGATCTTTAGAGGGTTGTTTTTGAACTGTTTTAGAGGGTTGTTTAAGAGTTTTGATTGTATACTGTTGTTGATGTTTTCAATGATAGAGGTGGGCTTCTTCAGGAGGAAGGCTGCTTATATAAATTTAATAAGTAATAATAAAATACCTGCCAGGACGGTGAAGATCGCAGCAAACGCATTGAGCTTCAGCCCATCTAGCATGCTGATGGAATAGCAAATTTCAATCAACATGAGAGCGACGCCCATCAGAAGCAAAGCAATGTAGAGGAGCTCTGCTGCAATGGAGAGCCACAGGACCCCTGGAACAACAAAGGTCAGCAGCTCTGAGAATCCTACATGCCCCAAGACCTACCCCCCCATTCTGTATCCATTAAGCTGTCAATATATGCACATAAAAGGGACACGGGTGGCGCTGTGGGTTAAACCACAGAGCCTAGGACTTGCCAATCAGAAGGTTGGCGGTTCAAATCCCTGTGACGGGGTGAGCTCCCATTGTTCGGTCCCTGCTCCTGCCAACCTAGCAGTTCGAAAGCACATCAAAGTCCAAGTAGATAAATAGGTACCGCTCCGGTGGGAAGGTAAAAGGCGTTTCCGTGCACTGCTCTGGTTCGCCAGAAGCAGCTTAGTCATGCTGGCCACATGACCCAGAAGCTGTACACCGGCTCCCTTGGCCAATAAAGCAAAATGAGTGCCGCAACCCCAGAGTCGGTCACGACTGGACCTAATGGTCAGGGGTCCCTTTACCTTTACTTTATATGCACATAAAGTTAAAACAGTTGCGGCCCTGCCCTTTATTGTGGCTTCAACTGCTTTTTATTGGAGCTGGTTATCACTGAGTTTTCACAGATGGTGCAGGAGAAGTTCATCTTGAATCCTTAAACCCCAGTCCATAGGTATGTGCCAGGATATGTGCAATGGAACAGAGCAACTTACTCCAGTACAGTTACAGCTGCATTATGAACCTAGTGGGGCTGAGTATGTCAGATCCTCTATTTGCATCCCAACCTACCTTAAACAGGAAGTCTAGGTGCAAACAACCAATCAACAAATTTTATTATTTATAGCCAATGACCATCAGAATACAGTATGAGTACAAATCACATCCAGCTGCATGCACATTCCTGGTTACTCCTCATCCAGGGTGCTCTCACTACCACCTTGGGAATCACGTGACATTAGCCACAATTCGTATCTATCCTGTCGTTCTTATGAAATGCTGTGTTTTGATGAGTTTCCCCCAAAAACAAGCTTCAGTCTGAATAGAGAAAAAGAAAGACCTAGCTGCACTTTACCTAGCTGGTAATGTGTACACAGCCTCAGTCTCCTGAGCTGTACGCTAACTTGAGGAAGGCTATGAGGAGCAGCCAGGTCCATCCCCCATCCCCCACTGTAGATTCCCTTAGCCAAGTGAGCCAGATCTGCAGAAGAAAGAATTTCAACAGGTGTAGTTTGTCATGCCAGCTCCTCTCGCTGAAATCCCTATGCCTACAAAACTACTAAAAGGAGGAACCCTGATCTTTCCTGCATTTGGCTACTTTAAACTCAGCCTGGAGACACAACTTTTTATAGAAGACAGAGGCTGCTTGCACAGTCCCTGCTTAAAATAGAGTGGGGTTGCTCTTTTTCTCACTTCGGATTGAAGCTGGTTTGGAGAAAAACAGATCCAAGCATAGCATTTCCTAAGAAACGACAGGATAGGCACAGGATAAACAAGGATTGCGGCTAATGTTGTGTGTATATCTCTTTCAAAACCAGCAGTGGGAGCGTACTGGACACAGAGAAGACAGGAGCATGCACACAGCTAGAGTCATTTTCCAGAAGGATGAATGGAAGCAAAAGGTGCTAGCTTTCCCAAAACTATTCCCCACCACCCTGCGGAGGATGCCACCATTTCCTAAACCTTTTCAAGCACCTTGGGCTTCAGCTTCTAAACTGAGTTTGGGTTTCTTTGGGAATTATCCAAGGTAATATGCACTAGAGCTAGAATAAATAATCCCACCACAAATACGCGCAGATACCAAATTTGGCAAACATTCAGAATACGTGGATTTGAGCCACTGTTTGTCCCATAGAAACGGGGATATATTTATTCTAGGGTTGTGTTTCCCATGACTCAGAACACTGAACATAAAGATAGAAAGAGCAGAAACTTGAATTAGTGACAGCATATAATTACCTCGATCCGCCGGGGGTGTCAGGCTGATAAAACTTCTACATTTCTCACCTATAAGGCATATAAAATGTACACTTTCAAATTATAGTTTGGAAGGGGGAAAAAACCTGAGCATCTCATCAGCCAGCGTAGCCTTCCCACCTTCCCAAGGCTTATAGGAACACAGCCTCCCACAAGCAACAAGAAGGGAGCTGTAAGCAGATGGTAGGGGAAGCCAGCGCGCTGAGCTAAAATGCTGCAGTGTTATTTGGAATGCAATCCCCCCCCGGGGGGGGGATTAAAAGAACAGGCATCCCACTTTGTGCCTATAAAACAAAGCAGAGGCAGGGCTGCTTCTTGCATGATATTTTCGTATTTGTGCATGCTCCACAAGCTGTGACTTCTAGGAAAATAGGAAGCTGCCAGACCATTGGTCTATCCAGCTCTTGCAGAGGCTCTCAGGGGTTTCAAACAGGAGGAATTCCCTACCTGGAGATGCTGGGGATTGAACCTGGGACCTTGTGCATGCAAAGCAGATGCTCTGCCACTGAGCCATGGCCCATCTCCAGCTTTTTTTTCTTCTTTCATTTTTACCACTTGTCCCTTTAAAATGCACACGGGCAGGGACATAGGCAGCCTCTCCATCACTGTTCACGTGCATCTTAAAAAGAGATACACTTTGAATTATAGAATCATAGAACTATAGAGTTGGGAGGGACCATGAGGGTTACCTGGTCCAATCCATTGCAATGCAGGAAGCTTCTGCCCAATGTGATGCTCAGACCCACAAACCTAAGACTAAGGGTTTCCTACACTACCAGCTGAGCCACATCTCTTGCACTGTTCAAATACTGGGGGGGGTCAATATGAAATCCAACAGTTTTCAAATTCTCAGTCTAGCTGATTACCTCCCAGTCTATGTAACACAAGTTATACACAAAAACTTCAGGAGCACTATTAAATGGGCAAACACCTGGCAACATTTGCAGAGCTTTTTTATCCACTCTAAATGTTCTTATAAATGCCGTTGGACCTGACTTCAAGTGATTCCCAAATGTTATTTTTCACCACTAACACTTCACCTTATTCCAACCCAAAATGTCTAGTTTTGTCTCTGACTACCAAACCTGACTGCCAGAGACAAGTTCTGCTTCCTTCTACACCCCTTCCTTCTCTTCTAACTTCAAAGCCAGGCTGTTGCCAAATCTTGCTGTATTTCCCACCAGAATTTCTGAGTTCCGCTTTCCCCTCCTGCTAAAACTCCGGCCCATGTGTCAGTCATATTTTGCCCATTTATCCCTCTGAGCAGTTCTCTCTTGGTGGCCATCTCTATGATTGTGTCATTGCACTGGCCCAGTTTGTGCAGCTAGTTACCCACGTAGGTGGATGCTGGAAATGGAACAGTGTGGGTAGAGTACCATGTGACAAATTATTCGCACAAGTGGCACGCCACACAATTTGGGCAATTCCAATCTTTCCGAATTCAACTCCACCACTACACATGGCTCTGAACATTTGCCCCCTCCCACCCCATCACTGTCACTGTTAATGCTTAGGCAGTAAGCTTCTCAGGGCACCTTGACTTCTAGCATCATGTGAAACATCTTCTAATTTTCTAATTTGAAGGTGTTGTATAAAAGCATCCAAACTTAAGTCTAGCTGCAAGCCCAGGAAAGAAACAAAAAGTGCTTACTTGAAGAAGTACCTATAATTATGTGAGGTCATATCCACACCATCCATTTAAAGCACTCTTGTTCCACTTTAACATAATAATCATGGGAACTGTAGTTTGTGAAGGGTGCTTGGAATTGTGGCTCTGGGAGGGGTAAACTACATTTCTGAGGATCGTTTGGGGGAAGCGATACATGCCAGTCGCAGAAGGTTGTTTGGAATTGGCCTGAGTTCTAAAATAGAAGAATTCACTGGAAGCAGAGCTGGTGACAAAGGTCAGCAAAGCTGGGGATCTGCTAGGATCCATGCACCACCCAAAATGGTTGCCAAAGCACAGCAACATTTTGAGCACATTTTAGATAAGTTTCAGTGTAAAACACTGAGAAATAGAGGGCAACTCTAAAGCTATGCATAGCTGTACACAGAAAACAGTGCTACGTACTTAAAACCAGTGACAGAAGTTTATAATAGCACAAATCAGACTAAAAACAAAGGTGGGGGAGAGGACTACACATTTTTGCCAACCCTAGTAATGTTGGCAAATATCGGTAATGTGCATTGGGTTAAGATATCCCTGCCCTGTCTCCACTCACTGGTGTGTACATGGAGCAAGAGGTTTCAATACACATCAAACTATGCCAATATGTTTAGCAGCAAGCAGTTCAATCTGAAACACAGTGAGAGAAAAAACAGCCTCACTGTGTTTTAAGCCAGCAACGCATACATGACTTAATTCTTGGCTGGTGGGAGTGGCTGAATTGGTTCTGGCAACTTCCACCTTCACCTCAGGTAGGGGGAGTGGCTCTGTGGATAAAAATAAAGAAATTGTTCTACATTTCCTGATCTTTGCTGTTGAGGCTGAATGGTCAGCCACTTCATTTTGCGTGTGTTATTTTTAAGTGTGCACGTACCCAGCAGCACAGCTGTGAATAAAGCTGCGTGAATTGTTTGGTTTTAAATTTTCTGCAAAAAGTACATCCACATTATATGTGCACAGCTGTCCATAACATTGGCTCTACTAAACAAAAACAAAACAAAAAAGATCCCCTTGAATTTCCATTATTTTTGCAAGGGACCACTCTGAAACATCATTAAATCACAGATCACGTCTATGGCTACAGATTGCACTGCAAAATTCACAGATCATACTGTAAAATATCATGGACCTTATGCTTCCCAGCATTGCCATGGCAGAAAAACATGGGTCTTAAGCATGGACCCTCATAATTTTTAGGCAGAATGCTACTGAAAACGCCATCAACTTACACATCACATCCAAACCCACTCACAGAACAATAAAAACCATGTTTCCATCATCAGGTGAAAATACGTATCTGAACCTGTGGCAGGTATCCTATAAAAAAGATAGTGTGAATTCAAGAAGATCTGTTGTTGCTCAGCTGAATCCAACTCTTATCCCACAGCTTTGCTGTAATATCCAAGGTAGAGTTAATCATTGTTTCTCTCCCCAACCCATTTCTCCTTTGAAGGTAATGTTTTGTCCAGGCTTCGCAGTTGACCTCCCTTCTCTCTTTCATTCCCCTCCCCACTAAAACTACTAGGAGAAGCTAAAAGCATGTGGACTCTCAGAAGAAAGCCCCATTGACTTCAGTTGGTATTTCTCTTGGGTACAGAATTGCAAACTAAGAGTGTCATGGGTGACACTTATTTAACAACTATGGGGATTTCACTGGAGAGAGGGGTGTCTTTGACTTTCTTGTTGGTTTGGGGTGGAAGACTGGAGAATGCTTTCCTGGGTGCTTCTCTGTGATGCATGACCCTTTTGGTAGGAATGGGAGTTCACTAATGGACACAAGCAGCCGTGTTCAGCTAATTGGCTGATCTTACTCCTGAGAGTCCCATGGACTGCAAGAAGATCACACCTATCCTTTCTTAGGGAAATCAGCCCTGAGTGCTCACTGGAAGGACAGATCTTGAAGCTGAGGCTCCGATACTTTGGCCACCTCATGAGAAGAGAAGACTCCCTGGAAAAGACCCTGATGTTGGGAAAGATTGAGGGCACAAGGAGAAGGGGACGACAGAGGATGAGATGGTTGGACAGTGTTCTTGAAGCTACCAGCATGAGTTTGACCAAACTGAGGGAGGCAGTGGAAGACAGGAGTGCCTGGCATGCTCTGGTCCATGGGGTCACGAAAAGTCGGACATGACTAAACGACTAAACAACAACAAACACACAGTCCAGTCTCCATGGGGAGCACGCATTGTGCTTTGGTTCTTTCCCCATATAGGAAGATGAAAGAGAGGCTCAGGAAAGCATAACAACCCACAAAATGCTGTGCACACATTCACCTGGGAGGAAGAGGGAGAGAGAAGGGTTTGTCTCTTGAATAGCCCATTTTATCTAAAACCACCAGCCACTCCTCATACACTCTAAACACAGGTGTGCAACACAAAATCTCAAAATAAATACAGCAGGTTTTTATATATTGTCCTGTGAACACAGAAGGGCCCTGCTGGATCTGGCCAAAGTTCCAACTAGCCCAGCACCCTGAGTTCACAACAGCCAACTAGATTCCTATGGGAAGCCCACATGCAAGACTTGATAACAGCACAGTGATGCCTTGGAAATTAAAGGTGCTTCAGTGTGGATGTACGGGAGATAATCCTTCACTTTTCCTCTCTGCATCTTCCTCTTGATAGAGAGATGCTGCTCTTCCCCCCCTCTCCCCTCCCCTGCTTATTTCTGAAGCCTCAATTTGGTTTCTGGAGTAGCTGTCAAGCGCTGCTGGTCTCTTCATCATTTCAAGCAAATTAATAAAAAAAACAAAAAACAAGATTACACTGGTGGTGTTTCTGAAGATGAATGTCATTGTACAAATGCCATCTCGACAGATGTCTAAGGGGGATTGATGGCATGCACAGGGTGCTTACTATCGCTTCTATGCAACAAATCAAGTTATTGTCCCACAGGAAAGAATCTGTTCTCCCACAGGAAAGATGTCATCATGAGAACAAGTAAACTGAGTGGACTTCCTGTGGCTGGAGGAAGTGCTATTAAAAAAATGGCACACAGCTAACAAATATGTTAGCTTTTACCATTAGACTTCAAAAAAACAAGCTGTAAATAGTCTTCCTCCTCCTTTTCTTTTGGAAATAAGGGATATCACTCAAATTTATACAATCTTACCCCTATAAGGTTGGACATCTTCCCACAAATCAGCTTTACCTCTTGCTCAGGAGAAATGATTACAACAATCAGGTGAGGGGGTCATTTTTAGGGGAGAATTAGGGCTAAACACCCCCTACTAGTCTAGGTCTCTGAAACATCCCTGCTGCAGTTGAGAAAAAACACATGGGGTTGGAAATCCCACATTGCACTTGTAAAGTTTAATTCCACCCTAGGACAATATGCAGTTCTGGTGAAATGCTCCTTCTAGTAATGTTTTGGTGAGTTATGTGGAGTTTAAAGAGGCCGTTTTTCATCAAGACAGACCTAGCTGGATCAGCAGTTATATTTACATAGGGAAAAAAATAACTAGGAGTAATATATCTTCCCACTCTGTTGCAAACTTTTGATTTCCTAACGCAGCCAAGAAGCCACAATGCCGATCCTTTGCTGCTGTACCAGCACTGATTTTCCACACTGAAACTCTTCTGAGTAAGTAAAACGTTTTCTCCTTTATCTGTGTCATGTCTTAAGACTCTCTTTTGCTCCAGAATACTACTAACTACAAGTGTGTGCGTGTTAATGAGTTTACCATTATTTATCACAGAATCATTTATTACTACCTCTTTTAAAAACCTATTTCCACTGATTTTTTTTTTAAAAGGGAGCAGAGTCAATGCCACATATGTTCTGCTTAACTATTTCTCCTGCACACTTTAAATATCGTGTTCCTCCTACTATTGGCTCCAAATATCTCTGTTTGCGTTATATTGTTGGGGTAACCTTTCCTATATGAGCCAGTGCTGGGCGGGGGGGACAGACGGTGTGTGTGTGGGGAGGTCATCCCTCATCCCACCCCATCGGAATTGGAGGGGAATTGTGATAAGCGAGCTTAAGACAGAAATGTGACATGACGGGGGGTGGGGGGTGGATAACAACTCAACAAAGAATGCCATACCACTAAAACGGATCGTCTCCTCCCTATTAACCCACAAAGAAGCCTTTGACGATTACACTTCATTAGTAGCCATTTCTTTTAAAGCAAATTGTGCTTCAGAAGCAACATAGCTTGTTTGCGCTCCAATACCCCAGGGCGCGTAAGCTCTTGTTCCCGTTTTACAGATGGGAAAAGTGAGGTTCAAAGTGACTTGCCGGTGGCCGCGCAGGATGTCATTGCAAGACCCCCATTCCCCCCCCCCCCCGCCTCGGGAAGGAGCCTCCTCACCCTTGAGACCAACCAGACGGTCCTCCTCTCCAGCTGCCCCCCCCCCGCTCACCACTAGTCCCTGCTGCCCCGACGGGGAGGCCGCCACTCACCGTCTCCGAGGAGCAGCTCCTCGCAAGAGTACCAGATGCCGGCGTGAAACTTCCGGTCGACGAACTTGTCGTCTCCGGTCTCCCAGATATACTGGACCACGTTGCTGTCGTTGGGGCCCCCGGAGGTGTTGAAGCGGATGCAGTGGGTGCCCCCTCGGAGCTCGCTGCACATGGGCTTGGCCACTTTGCGGGTCCCTTCGCACCAGTAGCTGCTGCTGAAGGCGGTGATGGAGAAGGTGAGCGACAGGCAGCTGAGCGAGAGCGCCGCCGAGGCTCGCTGCCGCCGGTCCACCCCCATCGCGCTGAGGACTGCCGCCTTGCAGAGGCTGCATCCAACGACGCCGAGCGAGGACAGGACGGGGCGCACGGGGAGAGGCACCCTCGGGCTGCTGCCGCGCGCCTCTTGGCTAAGCCCCTGCTGGTGGAAAAAAACCCCGCTCTCAAATCGCCGGTTCCCCCCGCAGCATCCAGCCAGTCACCAGGCTGCCGCTGGCCGTTTCTGAAGGTGAGGCGAGCAGGTGGGCAGAGCTGCCAAGACGCCTCCTTCCCGCCCCCTCCCTCAGCTCAGGATGGGAGCCGGGGATGAACAGGGCTGAGCCTCAAAAGCCTGCCGCCTCTGCCTGAGCTCAGCACGAGGAGGCTCTCCAAGAATGCCTCTGAGCATACAGAGTGCATTTCTTTCCCCGCGGAGCAGTGGGAACCCAGCTACCCCCCACCCAAAAAAAAGCACCGGGGGATGGGATAAGGAGACAGAGCGCCAGGTGAAAAGCTGCAAAAAGGCGTAAGCCCCAGGAGTGATCACTTTTATCAAGTCACGCGCCACAGCGCTGGAAAGCTGAGACCCAAAACCCCACAGAGGCAGGGATCAGGCTAGGGAAAGGTGAGAAAGGAAATGCGGGTAAGGGGAGCAAAGAGTGAAAACACACACACACTCCTCTCCTGATACTTAGGAATTAGATTAAGTGCAAAGTAAACACAGGAGGACTTGCTTTCCTGACTATCTTGGGACAGGTGCCAATGGTTTGTTTGTTTGGAAAGTCAAGTTTCGCACCCTCTGCATAAGTCCTGGTGCTGCTGCACACCTTGGAGCCCAGGGAAGTAGCGTGGGAAAGAGCCAGTGCGATGTAGGAGTTAGAGTGTGGACATCCAGTGCACATTTAAAGCGTGAGGTTTCACTTAAAGAATCCAGGGAGCTGTAGTTTGTTAAGGTTACAGTGGTACCTCAGGTTACATACGCTTCATGTTACATACGCTTCAGGTTACAGACTCCGCTAACCCAGAAATAGTGCTTCAGGTTAAGAACTTTGCTTCAGGATGAGAACAGAAATCGTGCTCCGGCGGCGCAGCGGCAGCAGAAGGCCCCATTAGCTAAACTGGTGCTTCAGGTTAAGAACAGTTTCAGGTTAAGAACAGACCTCCGGAACGAATTAAGTACTTAACCCGAGGTACCACTGTACTAGGAAGTGTAACTCTGTGAGGGGGAAACTGCAGTTCCCGGGTGAGGGGGAGCCATGTAATTTCAATGTGCACTGGGCCTCCTTTTTAAATGTATCGTGTGGGTCTGCCCTCAGTTAAGCCTTGCTGCACACTTTCTGAGAAGCGAGCCCCATTGAATTTCATGGACTGTACCTCTTGAGTAAACACACATAAAATTGCGCAGTCAGAGCACTTGGATTTTAGAACTACAGGAGGAGATGGCGCTTCCATTTGATTAAACCCTCAAACATCAGTTTAAGATTGTGGGCCAAGTTAATTATTGCAGGCATTCCAATAACATTTCTATTCCCATTTTATAAAGCCAGAGCCGAGAGACACTGATTTGTTCAAGGTCACCGCAAGTAATGGACGATCAGGGATTCTTCATAACAGATTCATTTCCTTGGGATTTTTGTTTAATCCCCTTTTCCTTCTGCACTTATCCATTTAGTGTAAGTATTACATCACGGCTTGAACAAACCAAACACTGTTTTTCTCCCTGATCCAGTAGTAATGTACAGTGCCCATGTTTTCGCCGTGGCATTATATTTTTAAACATGATGTTTTCTAGTTATATACGGCCCAAACTTGGAGGTGGTGTGGGAGTGAGTACAGGCACTGAGGAAAACAAAAACCTGCTGCAATTTGCAAGTGAGGCAAACATTAGGAAGACTCCAAAAGAAAAGGGGGGAAAGAGCTCAAATTAAATGCCAAGCCAATAAACTTTTCTTTGCTTTTCTTTTTTGCTGTTTTAGCTAATTTAGGCAGCGTGGTGTGTTGAACTTTGGTTTAGCCTCCACATACTTGCTCTAGTAACTTAGTTGATTTGGGGGCAGTGACTAGATCTCCCTGAATTGACCTGTTTGGCCACAAAGTGTCTGTGTACTTTTTGTGTCAAATGGAAGGGATGGGGTCAGTAAAACCTGACTCCCTCCCAATCTGATCTTTCTACTCTGGGATGCATTTAGCCGTTTCCCCCAAGCAAGGCCAGTCCTCCACTTTAGGCAAAATGAGACAGCTGCCTCAGGCATCAGATGTGGGTGGTGGTGGTGCTGCCATTGAGGTGTTGGAGAACAGGGTTGTGTATGCTAAACAGCCTATCCTTTCCTCCACTAACTTAACCAGCTGTCCTCCTGGCAAAGGAGAATGTCCCATTCCCAGAGCTCAAGTAAGATTCAGTGCTCATGCCAATCAATTTCTGTGTGTGGAACTGAGGGAGGGGCATGTTTGTCCTTTGCCTCAAGCAGCAAAATATCTTGGGCCTGCCCCTAGGCCACTTCACTTTCATTATTGGAGTGGGGCTAAGGGGAAATGGCTGTTTGGTGATTTTGCTCCCCTCTCCATGTGCTCCATTTGACATTAAAGGTCAGCCCTCTGACCTCTCCATCTTATGGTTTGTATGGCCCATTTAGCCCTTTAAAAGGTTATATTCAGTTTCTTGGCAGAGCTTTTAACACAGGTCTGCAGCAGGGGGTGCAATTAATTCAGTGTGCCTCCGTGTAATGCATTGCAAACAAAGCCACAAAAGTAACCCAGGCATATATTTGTTAACCTTGAGTGGCTAATTACTCCAATTAGGACAAAACCCCCAAAGCTTTGCCCCTCCCCCACTTGGTCACCTGGAATTTATTTTTACTCACCACTGGTGAACAGGAAGTGGCTATATAGAAGCTTGAATTACTGGTATGTACACGTGACAATTCTACTCAGGTCTGGGATCACTTGATTTTCTCACAATGCTGAAGCTGGGCAACGTGTGTAAAGGTGAGAATATACTTAAAAAAATAATAATAATGACAGATTGTCTGGAGGGGGTAATTCCATGACTGTTGCAGCAAAAGCGACAGGTTTGTGGAACCTTAAGCCGCAACAGATTCTATTCATTTTTAAGATGCCGCAAGATTTTGTTTGTGGTTTTCAGATGAAGAGGTCTCTGCAGTATGGGTGATCTTCAGTTGACAAACAAAGATAAATCAAGGAAGATAGTGAGCTATTGCCTTGGTTAGAAAAAGAGATTGTATCACACTTCTGTTTCTGTATGACTACATGATACTTGAAAGAAGTATGTGAGATCTTGCATACCCTTGACGTTCTTAGGCAGGGACCAGTGGCCTCCCAGCTGGTGTTGGATTCTAACTTCCATCTTTCCCAGCTGGCATGGCCAGTGGTTAGGATGTGGCCCAACAACACCTGGAGGGTCACAGGTTCCCATCCCTGATCTTAGCCATCTGTGCAGAGAGCATTTAGCATCATGGAAGTGCTATTAAGGTCTAGAACATCTCACCCAAGCTATTATGTTGTGGGGGGGGGGATTGTGTGCCCTTCTCTGTGTGTCCTGGGGAAGTTGGACTGGCTTCCTCCTTGCTGTCCTTCTGCCAGCAGTGAAGAGCTTTCTATTCCAGCAGGCCTTTGGGAACCAAATGTTTCTGAGGAAAGAGCTGGTGCTGTGATGTTTTTATTGTGGTTCTTTTAATATTACTTTAATTCTGTTGGGGTTCAATGACATTTTGATTGTCTTTTCTACAGTTTTAGCTTGTTTAATTTGTGGAAGCCACATTGAATCCCAAACTGGGGGGAAAGGAGGGATATAAATAAATACTAGAATAATAACAATCTCACTGTAGATCTATTGCCAATGCTGATCACACGAATACCCCTGACTCCCAGATTACACAGCAACCGGCTGTGTTTGGCTGCTGCCTTCCCCTTCCCCTTCACCAAACCCAAGGAAAACATGTCCCAGACTTGTGGAACATATGAATTCAACGTTCAATATAGAGGCTTGCAGCAGTGTACAGCATAAGATAAATGACACTCCTGTTCTCTGTACTGATTTACCAAACACATATTCCGGAACATTTGAGAAATGAGGCACAGCAATATCTGATAGAATTCCCCTGCACACAATTCTTCAGCCTCCTTTAATGTGCCTTTAAAAATCCTCCTTCCTAATGCTAACAACTCTTTCTAATTGCAGTTCGTTTTATGCCTGTGCTTCTCTGTGTCTTCCCTGAGATTCCTTATCATTACAAAACTCCTGGTGGTGCCACATTAGTCTCTTTCTACCCCCTTCCCTTCCTTTCACTGCATAAAAGCATGCTCACTTTTGCATCTTTAACACGGACTCATTAAGAAAATGCTTTCCATGGGTGCTTTTTCATTTAGTTTTCCTAACCATCAGCCAGGCTGGCAACCCTACAAGACATAAAGTACCTCTGCCCTGGTTACACCTTGTAGAACGTGTCCACCAACCAAGTGGCGAGTGACAAGATGGATCTCCTTATGCTGATTTCCAGTTACTCCCAAATTAAGTCAGGAAAAGATGTGAGCATAAGCACCCATGTTACTTTTCCTGCCTCAGGCCAAGATGTCTTTCCAGTAAGACATTTTAAGATAGAGAAAAGGAAGTGGGTAGTTGGGTTTTAGGTGCACTTCCTGGTCACCCTCAGGGGCATACCTAGGGGTTGGTTAGGTTGGCCCCTGCCAAGGGTGCAGGCTGAGGGGTGCGCAAAAATCATGCCTCTCCCCTCTGGCTCATTAGGCTGAAGGCTACAGGTTGCCTACAGATGCCTAGATTGTCTTCCTTCACTGTCCTTATTTAAGTAATGAGGTGAAAGCGGGAGCTTCCAGTTCTAAACCACAGGACCATCCATGGCCTGGCCTGACCTACCCCACAGAAGGACATATAAATCAGCTGGAATAGGGAAATGTAGTGCTTCCTGCAAATTGGTTAGTTTTTATTAAAATATTATTCTTTTGTTGTATTTTACTTCGGGTGTTCCTTTTCGGAGAAGGGGGACCTTATTTGGGGGAACTGCTCTATGCCCCCCCCCAACCACCTTAATCTGGCCTTTTGAAATTCAAACGCCGCTCATTTAGAGACTTTGTTCATGTCCGCTTTCCTTATTACATTGTTCCCACGCCTTCCCTTTCTTTTGAAAACTCGTGTAATGAATGTTTTCTCCCCATTTGCCAATCAGCCTCCATTTTCAACCAATTCCACCCTATTAGTCAAGATCAGTGCAGAAATAGCTGCTACCTAATTATTTCCCCCACCTTTTGGAGTCAGGAGTTAAGGCTGTGACACATATCAAGAGCTTACAGAACATACTGTGCTTCATTAGACTTCCCACAGATATAGGGGGACTAATTCGTAGGGCAGAGTTCTCTACCGAACTTTCTACACTTAGTTGCACTCGCCAAAACCCAAATCTCATCAGACTACATTATACAAATTACCCAACGTTTGCATAGATACACTTGATTTGCAAAATTTAAGAGTACTTAAATGTTATTTTTGGAAACTAGCAATGTTTATTCAGCAGGGTTCTATACACCTGCCTGGCAGGGCTTCTTAACGAAGGCCTGCAGCTGGGCTTTCTGCTAATAGTCCAAGGAAAGTGGTGTGTGCAGCAGTTCGATGGTGGGGAGCAATTCAGTGGCCGGCTGCCATTAAGGCTGGAGTGAGGAAGACAGGACTTCTGACTCTGATCATGCTTGGGATCATGCTGGTCTGTGGAATAAACTGATAGAAAACAGTCACTATGCAATGGATGATGGACTTGTGCTGAAGGCCAAACTCTACTTCAGCAGCTTTAGGGTGGGACAACTTTGTGCAGAGAAGCAATGGGATGGGTTCTTTTGGACAGTATTCTAAATCTTCCAAAAACAAAAGCAAAAAACCCCACCAGCCCCCGCTGCAAGTTCCACGTTCAGGTTTGCAGCAAAGTTTGCTGGTCTGGAACACAGCATGAGCGACAGCACCTTGAATGAGCATGATTTGGAGCTGAAAATTGGCCTGTGGGTATAATCTCCCCCCCCCCCAAAAAAACCTTCTATGCTCTAAATCACTCCCTCCTGAAGCTACTTTTCAATAAGCAAAGTGGCCATCAAGCTTCAAACACACACGTGTTGTGTGTCTAGTTTGACTCTTGGGTTATCTCCTTCGACAGTCTCTAGCAGATCATGGGTGCTTGTCTTTGAGAACTGGTAATTATACTGTCCTTTAGACTCATCTCTACAGATGAACCCATGTCAGATTTCTTAAATGTGCTGGAAGACCACAGTGGCAAATGCAGATTTCACTGGGACACCAACAGCTCTGCATCTGTGAGCAGTTGGTGTATGGGTTGGGTGCCCACCGCATTGTGTGGATTTGTTTGTGCTCTGAAGTGCAGCCAGTAAATGGTAAATTGAACCGCAGACCCATGCTAATGCAAAAAAGAGCTCAGGGGTGGGAAACCATTGGACACACTGGCTTAGGGCTGATGGGAGTTGGAGTCTAATAACCCCTGGAGGGTCAAAGGTCTCCTAGTCCTGCCCAAAGTCTTTCGGATTTGCAAGACTTACACACAAGTGTAGAACCAACAATCCAAATCACAGCATTGTGATCAAAGAGTATTTTCTGCAAGGTTATCCATCGTGAACTCAGATCCTTTTCTTTGTCACTACTTTCCAGGATATATATTGTAAATATATTTTTAAAATAACTATATTAAGCTTCCTGGTTTCCAGTTAGTATACATTGATGGCCATAAATCCTTGCCTGCTGCATTCAGGTCCTTCAACCAGGATGTTTAATCACCTTCAGCATTCTTGGGACAAGCCAATTGTAAACAATCAGATGTAGGAAAAACGTCCCTGTAGACTGAGCTGGTCTCATGCAAGAAAGTTAACAAGTCCACAGGATTGATTCCTATATATTCTTCTCATTCAGCCCCAAGCGGGTTGGAGAGAGTGGGAGGGCTTAATTTCCTCTTGCTGACATATTTCAAGTCTCTGTCCAGTCACCTCGGGGCGGCAGTGGGGGGGGGGCAGAGCTAAAGAATATCGCTCAGCTGCCTGCATATTGGCAGCTCTTCAGGAAATGACCTGTCAGATTGCTGCAGAAATAGGCTTTCCATGCTCATATTTGCTCCAGGACCACCTTTTCATCAACCGTCTTCCAGATACAGTTTCCCAGTGACACAAGTCCTTTCCAAATCAGTGGGCACTTAGGAGTGTCATGAGAACAGAACTCCAATCCTGAGTCCTTCATGATGCTTTTCTTATTCCTCATTGGCTGAGAGGATTGGCAACAAAAAGCAGATGTGCTTGTAAAGTTTATACTAAATTCTCACTGCCCCCCCTTTTTTCTTTCAACACAGAAGAAGCAAAAGGAAACCCGATTCTAAGAACTCTGCAGGTTGGAGCAGATTGATTATCTGTTGCTTTTTGCTGACATTCAGGAACTTATTCTAATGGGTAAAGAGTCACTCTTTGAAAGTGGAGATATTTACAAAGAACACAGCGGGTGTGACCGAGATTGCTAAAGGAGATCACAAGCTAACTGGGTTGCAAGAGTCAGTGACTTGCTTGAGTATACAAATTTGCCACCCTGGATCACACTGGAACACCCAGTATTCTTCTACACCATGAAGCTGTACTCTGGGACTTGTCCCACACCCGTCTTTGCAATCACAATGCTGTTTCTGATCAAACAGGTAAGAAAATCTGCCATTTTAGCAATGATACATTTTAAAACATAAATGTTCCATTGGGCTGACATCTCTGCATACGCAAAACAGTGCGGCATGTTCACGAGCGGAGCTTATTTAACGGTATGTTGTGCAGCATGTAACTTCTTGTTTTTATAAGGCTTTGCATGTCAAGTTCTTTACCTCTTCCCTGCCGGCTATTGCTTTTCCTGTACAATTGCAATTGGAGACACTATATGTGTGATTTCAGATTTTCCAGACCAGGCTTCATTTATTTCAGCACAGGTTTATTTTTTAAATGTTGTCCATTTCCAACTTGTTCATTTCACTTTTGCTATCCTGCCCGCCCCCCCTCTACCACCTATACATCTTGGGCTTCACAGAGGAGACATGAGAAACAGTGTCTATAAACATATCTTTTTGTGTCCACCGCTAAAACCTTCATAGGTGCTCTAAAAACCTATTAAAAGTCTGCTGTATTCCATAGCTTCAACAAATGCATAGCATCAGCATATGTGTGCGGAACATTTAACTGTTGGCTTATTTTACCACTTAATCAGACCTCTATTCTCCCTCTAGATGCACATTTTCCACTCATGTTGCTGCTTAAGTGTCATGCCTTAAACCACCTTCTGGATAGCAGTCTCATTCAGATAACTTTGTGCCTCCAGTCTGCAAATTTTGAAAAGCCATATTTTCATGGAGAACCAAGTGAATTCGTCACCCATTGACTCAAAAGGCTAGATTTCAGTCAGCTCTGTTGCCTTTTGAAAGACTTTCAGCATGGATGATGTAATTACAAAACATCTCTTGGTTTATGCAAGGTGCTTTAAGATACAGAGAGAGAGAGAGAGAAAGAAAGAGAGAGAGATTGTCAATTAGTGTTCCTAGGTAGGGAAGGACCATCATATTTATATCATTTGTTCTGTTGAGCTACCAGCTGATTAGAAGCAAGGCAGACAACAGGCTTAACAAAGAGGTGAGTTCTGTGAGTCATAGTCCTGGCAAATGTGGCATTTGTGATCTGAGATAGGGTGTAATGGCTGCCATGCCAATCCAAGATTACCTGTAGATGCTCCCTGGTGTCACAAGTTAACCCAAGGTGTTTATTCTGATGCAGCAGCATAGGCACTGCTACACAGGCAAAACAAGAGCCACTATAACCCGACTTCCACATATTGACTGGAACATCCATGCAGTGCCGGCTTCACCATGAGGCAGAGTGAGGCAGCCGCCTTAGGTGGCAGATGATAGTGGCAGGAAAGTGGATAGAGTTTGTCATCGCATGAAGCCTCCATTGTAAGAGCCCCATAAGCTAGTCTGCTGCCCACAGGTGCAGTGGAGGATGCTCTCCCGTTGTTGCCCGTGTCAAAGTAAGATTCAGCTGCCAGTCTGCTCAGCTTTTGTATCTAGAATGTTACGGTGGTGGGGAGTGTCATGTTGTCCTTTGCCTCAGGCAGTAAAATGTAATGTGCAGGCCCCTGACCCCAGCATGGATGTATGACCTCCACAATGCGAAAATGGAGGGTATGCACAGTATGCTTAGAAACTGCACATGTCTGAACACATAAATTATGAGCTGTGGGTGAAGACTGGGCATGGCCAGCAAGCACAGTTCTTGATCCATCATGCTCTGTGCATATATTGCCCCTACTTTGACCACCTGCACAGGGCTAATGAGTCTTCTCAAGTTTTAGCGGGCAGCTAACAATGCCAACTAAAACATAGATGACACAGAAGTAAGTGATCAGTAGTTGTCAGAAGAGTTAATTCCTCCTCCTCTTCTCCTCCTCCTTCTCCTCCTCCTCCTTTTAAAAAAGCAATTTATCCCCAGGTAATAACACCTTCATATTAGCTGTGAATTTGTGTTTTGTGCTCACAAGAGAACCCCTTGGCTGAAGTGGATAGATCTGGACTCAGAAAGCACTGAATGACCCAAGCCAGACTCACTGCAATAGATGTACTCATGTTATATGGGGAAGGGAGGACAACAATATGGGGAGAGAAATGCCAGCCAGGACCCACAGCCTTTGGTTGCTGCTGTTTCAGCATTGCCCCATCACTTTGTGACACTTTTCCTCATCCTTTTTTTTTTTTAAGAAGTGTAGCTGGAGGCTGTGCTAGAGTACTCATATACTCTCTCTCTCTCTCTCTCTCTCTCTCTCTCTCTCTCTCTCTCTCTGTGTGTGTGTGTGTGTGTGTGTGTGTGTGATGCTCTGAGCAGCCAAGACCCCTGCAGCCTAGTTCTTATGCCGTACAGGAAGAAGAACCTGACCACATCTCTTGCAAGGGTACCGAAGAGCGCACTGCTTCTCAGGGTCAGGCTAGGGTTGCTCTAGTGCTAAGAATAGCATGAGCAGCAGTGCTATTTACTTTTGTCGCCCAGAAAGGCCCCTTGAATATTCTGAAGTCACTATTCTGGATTGGGATTCAATCACACAGTGTTAAATTGAGGTCATGCAGATTGTGCAGCAAACCTGCTTTGGGGGGGGGGGGAGTCAGACTTTTTGCAGCAAGGAAGGTGACAAGAAAATGCAACGGAAAGTGTGGAGTGACACTTGCTTTGGTGCAACATCATCTGACGTCCCAGCAACCAAATAGGGATGCATGTTCATCTGGAAGCGCCCTCAGTACTTGTTCTTCTCAGCCTTTGACCTCAAGAAATCTTTACTGTGAATCACATTGAGACGGTTGTTTAGAAGGTGATTCATAAATCAGTGGTGGTGGTGATAGTCATAATCACAATAATTAATATAAGAGAAATTGCTTCCTCACCAGCAGGCTCCTTCTGCACCCCCAGGCTATAGCACTAGACATTTAACTGAAGCTTCAGAGCTGGGCCATGGTCAGGACTGAAAATATTGCTGTAGGGAGGATGGCTGGTGGAGAAACTAGCCTCTGTAGGCAGCAGAGCCAGAGGAACAAGAAGACGGAAGAGAAAAGGCTGCATCTTATTGCGTAAAAATCTTTTAAAATGAAGTGAATGGGTTCCCCCTCCTGCGAGATTTTTGTTTCCCATTCTTACGGTGTGTTTTTTGTTAATACAGAAACCCTCTTGAAGCTGGCGTGGGATTGCCAGATTGTGATGTGGAGAGCCCTCCTTTATTTTGGATTTGCTTCAGAATTGGAAGACTAGGGCAGTAACCATTTCCCCTTTATCTCTGCTGTCGAGCCCCCTATCTTTCTGCAGGGTGGTACATATGGATGGAGCAGAAATTTGATGCCATTCGCATTTGCACCACCTGATTTGCACTTTTTTGGGGGGCGGGGAATCGCTCTTCTCTGAATTTTGCAATGCATTTCCCCAGCCAAGTGATGTGTACAAAACAGATGTACTAGGGTATAAAAATGCACAAAAATGCAAAGCTAACAAACAAAAATGTGCTGTGTTCAGAAAAAAAATTGCTTCACAAAAATGTGTATATCGGGAGAAAGTGGCACTAAAATGCTGATGAATTTTCAAAAGGGCTTTATTTTTTTAAAAAAGAAAATCAGAAACTGATGTGGAAATGTGCAGAGCTGAACTTAAGATTGGAAAATGAGAGAATGAGAAATGGGCACGTTCTCCTATCCCTCGTGGCACATGTGACAGGTGAGAGAAGCGGATAACAGCACCAAGGGAGGGAGGAGTAGAATTCAGCAACACATTTCAAAAGTTAAAAGGAGAATCTCCAGGTTGCAACCTGGCAAGTAAGGACATTTCTCTGTGTTAAAAACAAAACAAAGGAATAGAGAGCAGCCATGTTTTAAAAGGCAGGGAAAGCAATTACCGGGGAAGAATGTTTAGCACAGTGATGGGGAATCTCCAGATGTTTCTGGACTAGTTTTAAAATGAAATATTATATTTAACATATATTGAGTATGAAGAAACTTAGGATGAGTGATAAACTATATGTGGATAAGGCTGTTACCCGTCATTTTCCACCTAACCTTTTTTGACAAATGATTACCTAAACATTCAATTTATAAATTTACTCCATCTGTAAATACTTAAATTTTATATATTGAGCCACCATTTATGAAGAACTTCTCTAGCATTTAATAATAATAATAATAATAATAATAATAATAATAATAATAATAATATATTTATACAATCTGGCTAATATTTAGTTGTTTATCAGGTTTGCTTTCCATTACTTTGTATGCCAAATCCTAGCTATTGCAATGATGTGTAATGCCTAATTTTGATGTTCTGGTCTTACGCAAGTCTTTTAAATAATTCCAGAGGCACAAAGGGGGTGGGGACTTCATATTTGAAGGTCTTGGTGAGAACAGCATTACTATTTGCCATATCTGAAGGGCCAAGAGTTTCCCAGCCCTGGTTTAAAATGTAAAATGGAAGAGGAGAGAAGGTTAAGGAGCCTCCCCCCCAATGTTTGTTTGTTTGTTGCAAACTGCTTCAAACTGGAGTCTCCACAGCATGGGCATCCACAAGGGGGAGGGGAAAATTTGCCCCACTGAATAACCCCCAGATTCCCAGCTTTAAAAAGCCCACATGGTAAATTTTAAACATACTTAGAACCTGAGATATGAGGCAAAATGGGCAGATGATTGCTCAGTTTCAGCTAACCAGTTCTGCTAGTAGAAGCCCATGCAAGGACTTATGTTAGTACAACTAGGCTTACCCCCCCTCCCCATCCCCATGCACCCCCAAATTGGCTTAGGGGGGAGTGGGAGAAACTACAGAACAGCACATGAGGGGAGGGGAGGTTGTTCCATTAGCCAAGCAAAAATGTTTGTGTTGACAGAGCAATCTCCCTAGTGCTACATCAAATTATCCCCACCATTCTTCCAATTATTTGGAATGTTCTTTGCGTTCAGTGGAAAAATTCTTGCCAGTGCCCATTTGCACTGGTGGGATAGAGTTAAGGAGCCTCTCCCTCCCCCCCTCCCACCCACAGAAGGGCCTCTACAGCCACATTTTCCAAAAAAATTAATTGTTTGCACTTTGTGAACACCCACGCACAGACACCGTCATGGAGAACACTACACATGGCCAATGAACATCCCATGCATCTTGACACTAAGCCCGAGGAGATGAAGAGCACCTGTAGGCTCACTCTTGATTTGCCCTTTCAAGGCTGCTTGCTATCCCCCTTGTTCATTTGAAAGCCAAACTGTTTTCTGAGCCCAGCGAGCTTTCCACAAAACAACTGCGTCATCCCCATTCCATGCCTCTTAAGACAAGGTTCACTGACCAACAAACCTCCTCTCATCGCTTACATTTGGGGAGGGGAAGCAGAGAGGGGGAAAGAGTAGGTGGGAAAAATCCATTTGGTTCCTGTCCCTAAAGGAGAATTCCTCTCTCATGGCTTTTTTGTAAATAGTTTTATCTTGAATGATCATCAAGTGACTCTTTGTGCTCTCGACACTGGGCTCATTAATCGACCCTCTGCGTTATCGGTTTTCCTCTCTGATCAGTTCTCAAGATTTATATGCTGCCTGTTTTGGTGCAAGAGAGATTTATTTCTCTCCTTCAAATCTGGAGGTGCTGTGGCTTTTCTGACCCAGATGATGTGGCAGAAGACTTAAAACTGAAACAGCAGTGGGGGTTGTGGCTAGAAAATAGAGAGGCACCCAGACTAGAGACTGGGAAACTGCGAAGCTTGTAGCACGTAGCAGAGACATAGGCTGCAAACACACAGTGCATTAAAGCACATTACTTTCCCACAGGATCCTGGGACCTGCCGTTTGTTAAGGGTCCTGGGGATTGTAGCTCTGGGAGGGGTAAACAAGACCTCCCAGGAGTCTTTGGGGAAAACCATGTGCTTTAAATGAATGGTTTGTATGCAGCCATATTCAAGCTGACCTTTTTGGCTACAACATCCAGACTAGTTTTTTTTTATAATGGGGGGTATTTTCCCTAGTCCTTCATTCCTACCACCCACTATTTCATCTTGCCTGGTGAAGACTTTCAGAGCTGCTGTTTTGTGACAGTTTGGTGTGTCCTAATGCAGGCCTTGCCCAGCTGTGGGTTTTGATGTCTGGGAAAGGATGGCTTCAGAGAGTCTGGGAGAAGGAAGAGAGTCAGAAAGAGTGTTGGGACATGATGAAGGCTGGAGCCAGAAAGCTGCTGAGAGTTGGCTCGTTTTAATGCCTGAGGAAGATCATTTAAATTGAATGCACACGCCCACTCATTCACACAGGGCACAAACTGCCGGACACTTTTTCTGCGCAAATCCCACTGGACTGCACAAGAGCATGGCAGGAGAGTGTGTTTCTGCCAAACGGAGGGCACAGAATGATCAAGTTGCAGACAGTTGGCCAAAGAGGTCAAAAGTTCACAGTGCGAAGCTCAGGGAATTGTTGGAAGGAAAACAGGAAAAGATAACTCTGTTCATATTCTGTGCTTCTCTTGAAGAATTTAGCAACCAATCCTGGAACAAAGTTTCTTCCTCACTGAAGCTTAAGGGAAGCATTTTGTTCAGTGTCTCCCTGCCAGCGCAGGGACATTTGCCAAGCTGTTAACAGCTCGAGACATCGCACACATGTGGGAAGGGCATTAATTCAGCTCTGTGACAAACATCTTTTTCCCTGGAACACTTCTCTGTATGGGCAGTCACTTTCAAGGGAGATTGCAAGGGTGGGCATCTGTTCAAAACGCTGACCCGGCCATTTGGGCAATTGTCCAAAAGTAACTCATCTTCCATTTTTGGTTAAGATCATCCCAAAGGTTCTCTTGGATACTTCCAATTCCTATATGGATGTAAAAAAAAATATGTTTAGTATGAAAAAAATTAAATGACATATGCAATCAACACTGGCGATGTACTCCAGATCCCAGTTAAACCAAAGAATCAAAGGCCTTGTGTACGTCAACAGAAATAGTGGCACACCTGCCGTATAAACTGGCATGGTTGAACAGTCAATGCTAATCCTCAAAGGAACTTTAGTGCTTGAAGATCCTTTTCTTTTTATGGAGTTCTGGGGCCACTCCATGCTCCTAACCATGATTGCTATGCTCTGCCTCCACACTTGGAAGGAGTAATGCTTGTGAATACTAGCTGCTGGAAACCTCAGGAGGGGACAGTGCTCTTGTGTTCAGGTCCCAGAGGCATCCGATTGGCCACTATGAGAACAGGATGATGGACTATGTGGACCATTGGCCAGATCTAGCAGGGCTTTCTCACCTTCCCATGACTCCCCCTCCGCTCCAGACGTGTACACGTACGTGTGTGTGTGTGTGTGTGTGTGTGTGTGTGTGTTGGAGGGTGTCAGCTGTGAAGAGGCCATACCTGTATAATAGGGAACGGTAGTTCTTTGGGCAGGCAGACTAAGGATCTTTAACAACTTCACTCAGCTGAAAATCTGCAGAATATTGTAGAGGAAAGCGAAAGCAGTTAAATTGGTTTAAAGAAGTAAATTGCATTAGATTGCAGACATCCCTTCCATCATCTTCAACTCAAGTACTTTTCCTTAACTGGGTTGCAACTCAGGCGGCTGCCCTCAAGCCAATTAATGACAATCAGTCATATTTCATTGTTTAAAACCAGAGGTTATGACACTTGGAGTCAGTGTGACAACAGAACGCTAATGGACCATTTTAACCAATAACATCACTCATCCACCCTGCAGGACCGTTGCTGCTGCAAGATACAATTACATATTATATGGATGATAAACGACCAATTTCCATTCACTTTATTAAGTGGGGCCTTCTACCATCAAATTTGCGTCACGTCCTGACCATGCCAGTTTCAGGAAGTGTCAGTTGGTAGGCAGACGTATCGTCACTCAAGTCAATCAATTTGATTTCCTTTTGATGCAGGAGAATTCAGCCGTTAAAAATGGATATCTTCCAACAATTTATAAGCATTCCTACTCAACAACATTAAAGTCTCACATCAAACATAACCAATCTATAGAAAGCACTTTATGATAATGGAAGTAGGAACAATGTTTGTAGTATTGTAACCTAAGAAAATCCTTAATAATTGGTCTGTTTTTTTTTAAAGTATGCCTACTCCTCACATTTAAGTCTGTGCTTAACAGCAGTGGATGCTATCAGGGATGTCTGGGGGGTGGGAAATTTTGTAAGTTTATGAAAAATTGTTTATGTAGGATCCCTAGACTAAAATTCCAAGGTTCTTTGAGGGGAAGCTGTGGCAGCTAAACCAGTTTATATTGATGATAAATATATGGCCACAGAGTGCATGAGGCTTTTCTGCACTTTCACAAATCTACGTTTCCCAACTTTGTCCCCTTCAACAGACTAGAAAGTTGGGAAATAAGTACCCATTTAAATATAAATCAGCTAGCATGGTGCCAAGTGAGGTTATATTGTTCTAGCTTGCAGTTTTAGAGGGTAGGCAAAAATGGGATGATGACTCTAATTTTGCAATTATCAAGTTACATAAACATCAAAATATTGCCTTTGGCTTTAGAACCACCTTTTAGCATCACTTACAGCACACCTATGAATGATTACCTAGTCATATGTTCCATTGATCTCAAAGGGGCTTACTGCCTTGTAAGTTTGTTTAGGATTACAGCTTTAACCAACACTCCTGCATTTGTAAATTTTGGTTTACTGTTCTGGGAAGGGCTTTCATTCTGAACATGAGATTACTGTGAGTTCAAGTGGGCAGACTTACTAAGGGACAAACATCAGCAGGAGAGGGGAGGCACCAGTTGTTGAGAAAGAGGAATGTATATGTCTGAGGTCTCTGAATATTCTACCTTGCAACGGCACTGGAGCTGCTAGTAGAGAAGAGTTTCTATTATACGCCTGTCATTTCAGTAGACAGCAATGCCTCAGCAATAAGATAAAACCTGTCAACACACCAAAACTGCTTTGATCAGGAACAGAAGATGTCAAGTGCGTAACAGAAAAGATTCTCTCTCCCCCCAAAGAAGTCAGCAGTTAGCTTGGCTCTGCACTGAAAAATAGAAGGGGAATGAAAGATAGAAAAGGTAAAACATGGGAGGAGGGCCAATATGAGAGAAAGAAGGAAATAAAAATGTAAGTGGGAAGTTGTAGAGTTTTTGTGTGTGTGTTTTGATGTTTCACAGACATTAAAGTTTATTGCCAAGGTCAGCATTTCTGTTTCACGTCGTATTGAGGAAGGCGGTGCATATATTGCGTTTCTGCATGCTCAAGTGGTGGAAGGGACTTATATCAGGAATAGCAGTTTGTAAAACTAGTAAGTTTCAAGTCAAAGTTGATCAAAACTCCCTTGTCTGTCTTATGAGAGCAGTGGAGAGAATGTCAGTCCCCCCCCCCCCCGTGACACAGAATCACATTCAGATGTGTCACATTTACATTTGTTTTTTTTAAAATATTTTTTATTAAAGATTTTCCTCGTTTACAAAAGCACATGCATTGTCTCTTTCTTCAGGTTGTGTTTTCTACAGATCAGTTACATTTGTTGTAAGACATTGGTGTTATATGCAGTACAGAGTTGGGGAAAAGGAAGAGGGATGGGAGAGAGAGGGTGGTAAAGCTTATGTTCTTTTACTTAGTGTATGTGTGGGGCTTTGTGTCAGCATCACTTGAGTAGGTTCTCTTTCTATTCGCTTGTTATGTTTCCTTGGTGGTGAGAGAGGTTGGGGTGGCCTAGGGTATGGTTGATTTGTTTGTGCGTGGGGAGGGGGTTGTTAAGTTAGCCATATTGAATTGTATGCTGTCTGTGGGTTCGTGTTGTTGTCTTGTTGGGCTGTGTATGTGATAAAGGGGAGCCATACCGGGGTGAAGGCGTCTTCTTCTACAGTGGTACCTCGGGTTAAAAACTTAATTTGTTCTGGAGGTCTGTTCTTAATCTGAAACTGTTCTTAACCTGAGGTACCGCACAATTTCTGTTCTCATCCTGAAGCAAAGTTCTTAACCTGAGGTACTATTTCTGGGTTAGCAGAGTCTGTAACCTGAAGCGTCTGTAACCCGAGGTACCGCTATATTTGTGTCAGTTTCAGTCTATTGGTTAGCTGTTTAAGTCTGTTTCCCATACTACTTGATACCAGGGTTCCATGTTTAATCCTGACAGGTCCTTCCATTGTCTGGCTATGATGTCTCTGTCTACTGAGAGTAGATGGGTTATGAGCTCTTTATAGTGTGAGTGGGCATTGTTATTTTGGAAAATGTTCAGTAGGGTCAATTCTGGGATGTCTTCTAGTACCTGTTTAGTTATTTTGCTTATTTCTTGTATGACTGCTGTCCAGAAGAGTTGGGTTTGGGGGCATTCCCACCACATGTGGAGGTATGTGCCTGTGGAGGTGCATCCTCTCCAGCATTTTAGTGAGGTTCCTAGGCGTATCAGCGCCAGTTTCCATGGTGTTAGGTACCATCTGTAAGTGAGTTTCAGAGTGAGTTCTTTTCTTTTCGCGATATGGATTTAAAGGTAGGTTTAGACTACATTCTAGTCCATTGGGTGGAGTTAATTTCGTAGTCTAGGTCATCCTCCCATTGTTTTTTGATTGCATCTAGGGGTTTTGTGGGGCTTTGGAGCAGTGTTTTGTATATTGTGGATACCATCCCCTTGTCATGGCCTGTTGTTGTTATGAGATGATTTTAGAAGGTGGTCAAGGGCCTAGTGGCTGTTGATTTTACTACTGGATTGTTTAGGAAGGTGTGCAGTTGGTGGTGTGTTAGTCAGGGTATTTGGGTGTCCCCTAGTTTGTTTTGAATTTCTTGTGTCACTATGGGTTTGTTATTTTTGTAGAGGTCTGCTAGGCCATATAGGCCTTTGGCTTGCCAGGTTTTTATCTGGAGATTTTGTCTGTGTGGTGGATAAGTGGGTGGTGAGCTAGTGGGATTAGTGGGGATGGGGTTGGGGTTGGGGACAGTTTGCCTGCTTCTTCCTTCCATGCTTTAAGCATGGTCTGTGTCTCTCCAAGTGTACCCATTGTTTTATCTCGTTTTCTAGAATGTATGGGATTACATGGTGCACTTGGTTGGCGATGCAGTAGGAAATTGCTTTTCTCAGATTTCACCCTTACAGAAAAATACAAGAATAGGAGAGATGTGAAAGAGAAGACTATAGGAGTGTATGCACAGACTAATTTTTTTGTAGTATTTAAAGTGGAGAAAACTGGTAGTGTTCAATTGCTGTTCTATATCTATGCTATACTAACAATACAATTCTGCACACGCTTTGTTGTTGTTATTGTTGTTTAGTTGTTTAGTCGTGTCCGACTCTTCATGACCCCATGGACCAGAGCACGCCAGGCACTCCTGTCTTCCACTGCCTCCCACAGTTTGGTTAAACTCATGTTCGTAGCTTCGAGAACACTGTCCAACCATCTCATCCTCTGCCGTCCCCTTCTCCTTGTGCCCTCAATCTTTCCCAACATCAGGGTCTTTTCCAGGGAGTATTCTCTTCTCATGAGGTGGCCAAAGTATTGGAGCCTTAGCTTCAGGATCTGTCCTTCCAGGGAGAAGTCAGGGCACAGTTTTTGTGGTGTAATAAGACTTCATGGTATGCCAATACTGCCAGAGGGCTAAAAGTAGGCTCCACTTATACCTGACATTTTGGCTTAGGTCTGGTGAATTACCTCTAGTTAGTATTTAGAGGATGATTTCAACTATCTAAATACAGCAGTTAGCAAAGCCACAGCGGATGCAATTATTTACAGTTGAGTTTGGGAGATCTTAGAAAACTGGATTTATATTAAGTGTCCTAAAAAATGTTCATTTTTCTTCTTCTTTTATGTTATTAAAATACATAATCAAGAATAAAACAAAACCATCACAGAAAACAGCTATGAAATATTGAAGCAGAAACAAAAAGGAGGCCAAAGACATCAGTAATACATTCCAGTCTTTCAATACATTCCAGAAATTATAACAAGTCTATAAACACCATTAATATGGATATCCCTTATGCTAATTCCATCTTCTGTCCTCTTCCACAGCATCCCTCACAACGAGAATCAGCCGTCACTTTCAGCTACTTTGACCTTCCCTCAACTTAGTGCCCTCCAGATGTTTTGGACTACAACTCCCATCTGCTTCAGCCAACATGGCAAATGGTCAGGGATGATGGGAATTGTACTCCAAAATTATTTGGAGGTTACTAAGTTGGGCAAGGCTGAGTAGGTGGCTCTCAAAGGCAACTGGACTTGCCCTCCATGAATCTGCCTGTCAGTGGCCCCTTGAATTTCCAGCTACAGATGAGCACAAGTGGGAGAAGACTCTTGCTTGTAGGATTTCTATAAACATGTGGTTCGCCACTGTGTGAAGCATGATGCTGGGCTAGATCAGTGTTTGATCTGATTGAGCATGCCTCTTCTTATGTTCCCACCACACCAGAACCCATTCTCAGTATGGAGGTATGCAAGAACCTGAAAGAATGATTAAAGAGTGCAGGGTGCATAGAAGCCACTCCTAGGGGCCAAGGTACCTTTGTCCCTCCCAGTAACATATTTGAGGTGGTGGTGGTGGGGAGTTGATGGGCATTGCCATTCAAATGTTGTGTGCACACTGTGTCTTGTGATTGATTATGCAGGGTGGGGCTTACCTGCCGGGGGGCATATTTTATTCAGGGTGTAATTAAATAAAGAAAACTAAAGAACATTGCTGGGAGATAAAAACGGGGTAAGAAGAGAGCATGGAGGTGCCAATATGAACTTGCGTCCTTCGGACTGCTTGGCCACTGGTAAACTGACAATGTGTCACCTCACATACTAAGGGAAGGGTTATTATATTTGACTGGATGCAACTCCTGAAGACAACCTCTCATTTAAGTTTAGCCTCTCCACTTTAGCTGTCTCAATCTGTCATCCAGTAACATTTTGTTTCATGTCCAATGTTAAAAATCAGCCATTCACTAAGCTGCCACAGTGCCTAAGAGCTGACATGTCAAACATTGTGTAACTGGCAATTAACATGTCCTATTTACTTTGTTGAGGGAAACGTGTTGGAAGAAATGTTTCCCCAAGAGAATAGCTTAGTGGGGGAAGTGTGGGTTGTTACTGTGTGGTGTTGGGGCACTCAAAACCAAATTGGGCGAGCTGCTGCCAGAATACAGATATAAAATGCTGACCTCGTTCTCTTAACACACCTTTTGGGAAGCAACTAACTTCCATATTCAAATGGCTCATATGCAATTTTTCTTTGCTTGCAGGCTGAAGGATCTTATGAGAAAATAAGAGTGAATTTGCTTAACTATAAAGAAGCATGCTTGAAAATGTTGCACGAGTCTGCGATCAGCCCAGGTAAGAAAGCAACCTTCACCACCATCAACACACAAGTAATAGTTTGCGAAGCTTGTAGAAATGTGTTGTATCCAAATCAGCAGTACATGAACCTAACGTCACTGCAAAGATTTCAGCTTGTTCAGTGGAGAATTCACCCTCCCTCTTTCCCTGCAATCTATTCTAGGGGCTCCCTCAACCCTGTGGAGCAGATTTGGGGAGTGTGCATGGGGGAGGGGAGAAATAAAACTCCCATTTGCAAGTGGAAATCCTCGCATTGGTGGGATGTGTTAGCTGAAAACTGCCCAGTGATAGCTAAAAGATCATGACTAGTAGGGCTTCTCACCAAAATGGATGCAAGTATAAAGAGCAAGAAATGGTGGAAATTTGGTGAGCAAGATAGGGAGAAGAATGGGATGTATTTTATTGAATATGCTAAGACGGCATATTGCGGGATCAGAACAGCTTTTGGATCCTTTGGTGTCAACTCACTTTCTCAGTCTCCCTCCACACCCCTGAAAGGCCCCCATTTGGCCTCTACCATCAGTTGGGTCAGGGCAATGAATGCTTCATTGGCAGTGGAGATGGGATATTGGATATGTTGCCCTGAGAATATCCTTCTCAGGGCCTAAGGATTAAACCCTTGGTATCCTCAGTCTCCCAGAGGGAGAGGAATTTGTTATGACATGTTCTTGTTTGTTTGACAGTCATCAGTATTATCAAAGCTGGTGCAGTGCAGACTGGGAGTGTGAGCTGGAACAGAAGTAGTTCAAATATAATCTCAAACAAGAACTTGCATAGACAAGCCACTGTTCCTTCAGCCTCAGTCTTTCATTTTTAATACGGTTGTGATAATAGTACTTTTCTACTACTACCTTAAGGTGGCTGTTTACTGAGATAATTTATGCAAATGTCTGTTTGTTGTTGTTAATATTTACTGAACCTCCTTGGGAACATCTTGTTTCGTTTTCTGTCAGTCATCTTAATTCATTTCCTGCTGACATTTGGTATGAGGATGCGATCTGGCCAAGATAATAATATTTATGTGTTGTCATAAAAATTACTGAGGTATTCTGTATGAATGCTATCATCATTATTTTGTTGATTATTCATTTCTAATCCTTTCAACTAACCATTTGGCCTCTTGGGAACATCTTGTTATATTTGTTCTCACTCACCTACATTCATTTCCTGTTGATATATGTGGTCATGATGTGGTCAAAATGATAATCAGCCAGCTTCGTGCTTGTTTTGGTTGCTCGCCTCAGTAGTTTTGATGCCATGGTTCCATTCATGCCCCGTCCCCAAAGTTTGATTGATAAATGTTCTTGAGAACTTTGCTTGAAATCTAAATCACCATCTATATCTAGCTGAAATGCTCATCTAAGTAGCACAAGTAGCAGCTTAGCACAAGGGTGGCTGCTGGTATGCTTCACTGTAAGTCTTACGTTCAGTGCTCAAAGCGGCAGAAAAAGGAACGTAAGAGGGTTTCATTTCAAGTTTGGTCAGATTCTGTTATGTCTGTTGCAAAGAAGTGGAACTGCATCCCCTCCTGCTTTTGAGCCCTGCTTATGATCAAACTGTAAACTTCATTTAGAGGTATTAATTTAAATGCTACAAGATGTGCAGAGTTATGTATCTTATCAGTGTGGCTTGGTTTGAACACACTGCATTCCTTGGTGATCAGCTGCCTGCATCCTTTAGTGAATGTTAAAAGACTCTCCCTCTCTCTCAGGAATATACTGCAATGGGAGTTTTGATGAATTTGTTTGCTGGCCTCATTCACCTCCAGGAATAGTCTCGGTTCCCTGCCCACATTATTTACCATGGATAGAAAATGGTAAGGCAAGACTTGGAAATATATGCACATTGCAAAGCTGTAATATATATATATGAGAACATTTCTCTTTCCTTCTAGAGTTCTGTACTGGGTATCCTAGTCGTGCAAAGAAACTGCTAACTGAAACTCTTCAACACTGATGGCGTAGGGTAACTTCTTAAAGAAATACTTGAATCAAATCTCTCCTGACACATACTCAGAAATCCAATTCTGCCACACTCCATACATAGTATGATGTATGGATTATGATGTACAGCCAAGGTAGAAACATGATTTCGTCAGCAGACTCCTACAGTAGTAAGGAGGAGACAATATGGGGAGGCAAGGAAGCAAGCAAGCAAGCTTTAAAGGAGCCAATGAGATCACACAAGAACGAAAGAGGGAAGGTGGCCAGATTTACTTAATCCCCCTTTGGAATCTGCAGTCCTGAATTGGTTAATTATACAATATCAATGACTGCTTCTCAACCCCAAGCACAAATAATCGAAAGCATGTAAGATGGAATTAAGTGAAATACAATCTTATCCCTTGGGTTTAAGCACTGACAGGGGCTCTGGAAACAAGGAATTAGGAGAATTTGACAGTGTTAATCCATTGATAAATATTAAGCTTTCTACAGTTACCTCCCAAATAAACAGACATTACAAAGAGCCACATACATCCAGCCAAGTCTCCATTTTCAGGGGTCTCTAGGCAAGTGATGAAAGGATGACGGCACTAAACCATGTCTGAAAAATGAAATGTGTGGCTTGACCTTTGAGCTTGCGTCTGTTTACATTTAGGAAGTGCAAGAAACGTATACAGAATCTGCTTGGACCAAGGGATTTGGAAAAAAGTTGAAAACTCCACTGTGGTCTGGGATAACCGCACTGAATGTTCTGGGGACAGCCACTACCAGAGAAAAGTAAGTAGAGATGCCTTTTTATGGTTTAATACAGTAACCTGCTTAATCCCCTCTGGAAATCCTCTTGATCAAATTGTTTCCACTGAGTATTTCACCTGAAAATGGGTAGTCTGTGTGTTTATTTAGAAGAGAGAATTGGGTCAACTCAGGCTGGATGCTTAGGTTGAGCACATTCTTCCCCCCAATGTTTCTTGGATTTCTGACTGCTGAGCTGGTTCTAAAAGATATGAGGAGAATGAGTCAAGCCACTAGAAGAGAGAGGCACTATATAAATATAATGAGCAATAATTTTCACTTTCACCTTTTCTTCCATATGGTACATACAAATTCATATGGGAATCTGCACCTATGACTATTCCAGCCACACAAAACTACTCTGAGATGTAATGAACTCTCATGAGGAATTTAGCTTTTTTTAAACACACACACACACACACACACACACACACACACACACTTTCCACCTACTAGTTACATATGGATAGGAGTTACATGCACATAATATGGAACTCTGCAAAACAATGAGTATAACCTTTAATATAGGTCATAGATAGAGCACATCTGGGACATTTCCCAAAATGATTCACAGAATATAAGTGTGGAATGTGGGATGTAATCCACCGGGAGCAGTCAAATATAACATTCCTTGTTTTCCTAGAGTGGACATGCAAGGGGATGTTGGTCCAGCCAGTTGAACTTCCTGTTACACCTGGCTGGAGCATCCTTCCTTGCATGTGACTAGTGGGTGGGCTTGACCTTTCCAGAACTGGAAAAAGGCCAAGGCATGCTGCCACCCTCCCTCTTTTCCATCTTCCTTTCATCCTGCGAACTTCCTGGACTGAACTGCTGGCTGCCAGCCAAGCAGTCCTCCAGATCATCTCCCTTATGGTGTAAACCTTTTTGCATATGTTTGTAACTTTAAGTCTAAAGCCTGGCTTCAGGGATCACACTGATCGTAAGTAAAACTACTTTTTGTTACTTATGAATAAGACTGTGGTGTCTTTATTCTTTTAGGAGGGATTTAAAAGGGGATCTTACCAGGAACCTACAATTCAATCTGAGGCAGACTGAATTGCATAATAGTAAGAGGTTCTAACGAGCCTGCAACCAGCTTTCTGCTGTGAGTAAGAAGGGGAATGTAAACTCTGCTAAGTAAAGAAGGATATTAATAAACAATATATCCTCTCCTGCCTCCCTCAACATTCCCACATGGAAGTCCATTCAGGAAGAGGGAAAACAAAATGGGCAGATCATCTCTCTCTCTCTCTTTCCTGGCTGTACAAGCAGAATGCACTTCCATATGTACAAGAGAAGGGGGATTTCCTTTCACTGGCAGCACCTTAAGGTGTGGTGCTCTGGATGGCCTCTCTGGTCCTGGGAATTTTGAGGGAATGGGGACTACCACTGGAGAGGAGACTATCAAGCCTAGCATACCTAGGTACCTTTGTAAGCTTACAAAGACAGCATAAAGGAGACCATAATTTTGCCATATTGATTGCCCTCAGCATCAGGTAACCAGAGGTTCCATTTAAGTAATGACTAATAATAGGTCATCACAAATGCCTGATAAACACATCTGGTTTCCAAAACAGTGAGGGCTTGTAGGAATGTTTAGAAAGATAGGAGAAGAGATGTTAATTAGGTATGAATCAAGACAAACAGCAATCCATGGAAAGCCCAATTGCCGATTGGCTCTAATTCAGCAGTAAAATGCAGGTTTTCCTGCGGAAAGCACCAAGACAAACAAACAAACAAAAAAAACCACACACACACCATGCTTAGACACAGAGCTTTAAAACCTGGACCTGTGCCTAAAAACATGGCACAAAATGAAGTCTGAATGAGCCCTGAATTATGTGCTAGAGTGATCTTCTACAGATGAGATGAGAAACCTGTAGTCCTCCAGATGTTTTTCTATTACAACACCCATCATCCTTGGCCACTGAACATATGACTGGGGTTGATGGAAGTTGATGTCCAACAAAACTGGGAGGACCACAAATTTCTCATTGCTGTTCTTCAGAATTTTCTCTCCTGGCATGATCTCTTTCCCAAACTTTACATCAATTTAACTCCTTTGCTTCTCTGTTGTTCTTAGGATGAAGAACAAACATTGTGGATCTCCACCCTGTACATTTATACTGTGGGATATACTTTTTCTCTTGTTTCCCTTGTCTTAGCGCTTTTCATACTGATGCTGCTCAGGTCAGTATAATCTACCTTTCAGTAAAACATGGTGTTCTGGAATTACCCAGTGGTACATTTTCCAGTTGCCAGGAGCTGCGATTTGGACCTGGGTTTGCATTATAATCTAACGTTAAATGATGGCTGGTGTCATCCTGGACAAAGTGAGAGAAACTTCCCTCTTCCCAGATCAATCAAAGGATCCGCTCACCTAATAATAATGCTGAAGTTGCCCTGGTCATACCACACCTATGAGACCATGAAATCTGTACAGTTTTAATTGCATTGTGTATCATGGCAGCTGAGAGGGATAGAGTGGTGATCAGATGTTATCAGTGGGCCACCTGTTACCTGAGCATTATAAAAGAAGGCAAAAGATTGCATAATGTAAGTAGGCCCTTGTGCAAGGAATAAACTAGATGTTGACTAACAAGCTTCCAAATCTAATGTTTCCTTCACAAAAGTATTGCAACAAATGAGCAACGCCCACAGCAGAGAATAAATTAATTGGACATGATTCCTATTAATGCTTGCCTGCCTACTGATTCTCCCCTGAAAATGTTCACACAAGCAGTTTCTAACCCTCCCCAGAGAAGTAGTTGTGCTCCAAAACTGGAGATGAACCCAGCTAGTGTGGAAATGGCAGAGGTGGGTGGGAATCTTTGTAGGCAGGAGTCAGCATGAGTTAAGCATCCCCCTTCTGCTAATCTTCTCCTGTAAGTGTTCCACTAGTCTCAGCACTCCCATTCTTAGCAAATTATTGGCTGGGATGAGAAATGTAGTTCCACCCTAAGTAGTGTTTGTCTTTTTCTGCTGCAACATGAGGCCATCTAATAGCAATGGCAGCAGTAAGGTCCTCTTGCTCATCAGCCCTATAGGAGGGACACACACACACACACACACACATGATTTTTTTTATTTAGGAGCAGGCATCCGCAGCTCTGCAGTTCTCTGCAGAGAGTATGTTGTAAACCACGCAATACCACACCAACTTTGCCACTGCCTCTTTTCCTTTCTTGCTTCACAGAAAATGAGCAACAGAGATGGGAGCCCCTATACTCTTGGCTTTCAGGTGTGCTCAGACAGGAATTATGCTACTGGAACAACATGCAGGCCTAGCTGATCCAAGTGTCCTTAGCACCCATAGCCACTAAGCCCCCACTAGGAAGGAAGAACATTTACAGCAGGGCAAGAATATACTGTTATTCAGATCAGAATAAAAACAACTTCAGTGGATTCTTAAGAGGATGCTTCTCTTCTTCCACAGGAAACTGCACTGCACAAGGAACTACATCCATATGAATCTGTTCGTTGCGTTCATCTTACGAGCCGCAGGAGTTCTCATCAAAGACAGAACAACCCACAGCACTTATGTATTTCTTTATGTGGACTCTGAAAAGCCAAGTGATCTAAATGGATGGATTTCATTCTCAAGTCCAGAGGTACGGCATTGTTAAAAGCAAGTGGGTGGAAGAAAGAGCATCTAATGATACCTGGAGTTTCTATGTGTTCATGGCTGAATTCTGTAGCTGCAAAGCTTGCTAGAAAACTGTTGTTGATTGAACTCATTCAAAGCATTGCATTCCATGCTGAGCATCCTTTGCTAGCAAGTTTCAAGCTCTGCATACTTTCTTTTGTATGACGGTAACTGGCACACAAGTATGAAAATAGCTAGAAAATTCCTTCGTTTATTTATTTATTCATAAAGCTTATAGACTGATTATTATTTTTACAAAAAAACCTAAAGTGGTATGTCAGTTAAAAAACAGATAAAACAAGATATCTAAAAACAAGGTAAATGGCAAGTTAAAACAACTGGAGGAACAAAAGATGGATATGTCCAGAAGATTTACACAGGTGTATGCTGTCTTCCTCAGATGGCCTGCAGTCAGCACATACCACTCGCAATACAGATGCATTTAAGGCACAATTATACCACTTTGACAGCCATGGATTGCAGGTAGTTTTTAGGAGAGCCCTTTATGCTCCTCGCAGAGCTACAATTGCTAGAGTAGTTTAACAATCAAGCCTTCTTCCCATAGAATTCTGAGAACTTTGAGATTGTACTCTGGCTAATTTGACCCTGTTGGACTCTTGGGCCTTTGCATTGCTCATGCAGCAGAGACCAAGTTAGCAGCTTGTTTCGTTTGAAGGCTAGCTTGGCAGTGCAGAAGGAAGGTATCTGGGCCCTGCTGCTAGTGTCCTCCATTTGAGAACCACCCAGCCACAGAGCTTTGTAGTCATTAACTTTTAACAAAACTGCTTTAGAAGAATAGGGCTTTTCAAATATTCATTTTGACTGACAAGTATCTGACTTTCTTAACAAAAATTCCACTTATCTGTATGTACCAAGCTGTATTTTGATAATTGGTAGTACCAAGTTTTACTTTGCTGTTGACGGTTGTTCAATATTAACTTTTCTTCTCACTATCTCATTTCCACAGAAGTTGTTCCTATGCAGGATGGCTCAGCTTTTGATGCATTATGTTGTTGGGGCAAATTTCTTCTGGATTTTAGTGGAAGGGATTTACCTCCATAGATTATTGGTAGCCACTGTGCTCTCTGAGAAACATCTGCTGTTGAGATACGTCTTCATTGGATGGGGTAAATATACAGATGTTTTTTTCCAGCAGCTTATAGTCCACTGTTTCAGAATTGGTTAGCATCAATCTAAAACCCATGTTATCAAGGCAGCTGCAGCCACGAAGGCCATGTCTATATTGAAGATAAGCCACCCCTCTCTATGTCACAACTGCCCTGGGCGGCTTGGAAGGAAAGGCAAAATATAAATGTACAATAAACTGAATAAATAATAATTGCCGTCTGAGAAATGATCCAAACCCTGCCCTTCATTTTGACATCAGATTATTATAAGCATACTCTTCTTTTAACTTTGTTGCTGCTTTTATCTGCTCAGAGACTGTCCTTGGATAAAGAGGGTTACAAAAATGTATGACTGAATCAACAATGGAAAAATGTTGCTGTGATTAATAGCCTTTGCCTTGTACATTAGTAATATTCAATCCCATCCCTATATTTCAGCTACTCCATTATTATTTAGTCCACATGCACAACAACTGTTACATATTGCCCATTGTAAAGTCACATTGTCCCTGCATCTCAATTTTCCCCAGGTTTTCCAGTTCTGTTTGTGGCTTCCTGGGGAGTAACAAAATACCAACTGGAGTATGAGGGGTAAGTGTCTGTTTCCAAATGTTCCTCTGGCTTGGTTTGTTGCTTCAGTTTCTGCCAAGACAATAGAAGGCATGGCCTGCTGGTTTAAATAAAGGTCTTCGGATGGATACAGACAAACATTTTGCTCTGTGGTGGTCATTTGTAAACAGGCTGTGGAGATGGTGATCTAGAGTATATAGCCGGATAGTGCTAGTGACTTCGCTAAAACACATACACACACCCAAGCACCATCAGTTTCTGATTTTCTAATCCCCCTATTATTGATATTTATGTGGACATAGTAAGACCAGTCTTGTGAATGGTATAGGAAAGCTTAGCTGATGTGGGCCTGATCAGGGCTTGAACAAGAGGCTACAGAGAACTTGATACAAGCTGCTCTGAGCTTTTGAAAGAAAGAGTGGGATGTAAGTATAATTAATAAATAGACCTCTTGCTACACCCTGTTGGTCGCTAATGCTAAACCAAAGGAATTAAGTGAAGTTAACCTGGCGTTTAGATGCACCTAGTGGAACACAAATGAGTCATCATCATTTGCTTCCATAGGTATCAGTTGCTTAAGCCTCCATTAGCAAGCTCATTATAAAAATAAGAAATTGCATTACAACCCACTATGGCCACGACCATTCGAATAATGGTCTTGTGTTATGGGAAAATGCATGCCTTGGGATTACTTGCTTAGGAATGGATTATTGTTTACAATTGATTTTGAAAAATGTAATCTTGATGAGTAATCTGATTAGTCCTCTTGGCAAAAAAAAAAGCAACCAGGTTCACAGTTCCTATCCAAATCTATTTAAAAATAATGTGGCTTGCCATTTGTGCTTATGTGAGCTGACAGAATAATTTCGACTTACTTCCTAGATGCTGGGCAACACATCACAACATGGCATTCTGGTGGATCATTCGAGGGCCCATTTTATTTTCCATTGTTGTAAGCATCATGGCATAAATTTGATTAATACTTTATACAGTTGTGGTGGTATGTTTTCGTTACATTATTTGCAAGGGGAGACATCTCCTGGTGCACAGCAGAGTGAGACTGACTTGGCCCTTTCCATGATTTGTGTCTCTCTGTATTTTACAAAATAAAGACACGGGACTAACCCTAAATAATTTAAAGCTAGGATTGATTGAACAAAAATGGCTGTGGAAGGCACAAGGCAGGACAGGGATTAAAGGTGGGGGAGAAGTTTGCATTAAACTGTGAACTGACTTAATCTGCACTTTCTGAAGCAATATATGGACTGAAATCAGCTTCAAAATTCAGAAGATCAGAGAAATGAGAACCAGAGAGTGTCCCAGAGAAGGATATGAGCAAGATAGTCTTGGGAACATGAACAGGCAAATGCTTTTGCATTTATATTTTAAAAAGAGAGATTACCGTATTTTTCGCCCTATAGGACGCACCGTCCCATAAGACGCACCTAGTTTTTTGGGGAGAAAATAAAGGGGGAAAATTTATTTTCCCCCCAGGTGCGGGGCTGGGGCGGGGGAAGCCCGAGCTTCCCCTGACCCCAGCCCCCAGAACAGGCAACTCTCCGCAAGCCGTGGGAGCCCGGTTCCAGGCTCCCACACTTTGCGGAGAGCTGTGCGAAGTCTTGGCGCGCTGAGCTCAGCGCGCCCAGGCTTCAGCATGCAGGCAACTCTCCACAAGCCGCGGGAGCCCAGCACCGGGCTCCCGCGCCTTGCGGAGAGCTGCGCGAAGCCTGGAGAGCGAGAGTGGTCGGTGCGCACCAACCCCTCTCGCTCTCCAGGCTTCAGCGAAAGCCTGCATTCGCCCCATAGGACGCACACACATTTCCCCTTCATTTTTGGAGGGGAAAAAGTGTGTCCTATAGGGCGAAAAATACGGTACATGCTATGATACCCATTCAAATACATGAGAGCATGTAAACATGTATACAGGTATTATGTGTGTGTGATACGTAAGATATTGGCAAGGGTACTTGTCCTTGGTGTTCTTTTCCATCCGCTACTGATGCTCCCTGTTCCAGCAACCATTAATAAAGATCAAAAGTATCTTGGATCAAAAGCCTGACCTAAAGACAGGGGTGGGGACAGAATGAGCTAAGAGAAATGGCAGGGAAAATTGTCTAAATGTGATGGGTAGAAAATCTCTAGAAACAATGTCTTCACACATTAAGAGGCTGCAATACTAAATATATTTACCTCAGAGTAAGCTCAACTGAATTCAATAGGACTTACTTCTGAGTAAACACGGTTAAGATTGTGCTGTGAATTGTTGCTTGTGGTTAATTTCTTGTGATTGCCCCATTGCTAGCCAAATAATGTTCATTGCATTTACTGAAACTAACCAAGAGGTGTGTTTCTTTGAAGGTTAACTTCTGCATCTTTCTAAAAATTGTGAAGCTGCTACTTTCCAAACTTAAAGCCCAGCAAATGAGCTTTCGTGATTATAAATTCAGGTAAATATGACATTCTCAGATTTGTACTTATCTACTTAGCCTTCTACAGTACCTTTTAAACTGGAAGAAGAATCCACTGATTATGTTCCACTTCATTCTAAACAAGAATTTCCTGCATATCTATTTTTCTTTGTTACATGTGCTGGAGAGAGAGGTTTGGACGAGATTCTAACTATCTTGGCAGAGTTGCACAATGGCCGATTGCACCAGGCACTTTTATGCCTGGTTACATCTTACCAACAAGCATTCACTAGCAACATACTTAGGCTAGAATATATCACAGTCATGTTGTTTTGCACATAGGTGAATATTTTACTTACAAAGTTTCAATAGTAATCAGAGAACATGTCTCTATTGTTATGAGTTGGGAGGCAGACCCTTCATAATCTCAACAATCAGTGAAGGGTTAGAATTTGAGCAAACTCATAAATTCATGACTTTAGCAAGGGCTGGAAACAATACCAGCTAGCTTTCTTATGAGCCCAGCCTGGCAGTGGCTTGCTGGGGTTGGTCACTGAAGAAACAAAAGGCTGATAAGCGCCTAGTTTGTTTAATAATGGTAAACTCACTAAGACAATAAATCTGTGTCTGGGCTGTACCACTTCAGGTGAATTGTCATCTCAAAACAACCGCAACATACTTATGCCCATAAGGTGAAAAGGTTAAGGCTAATGACACTTTAAAGACTAGCAAGTTAGTTTACTATGACATAAGATTTTATGGATAACAATCTGCTTCTTCAGAAGAATGAAGTGTTATCCTGAGTTACAGGTACTTACCTACATGTCTGGAGGGCAGGGACTGTAAGCAGTGAAGTCAGAAGGAAATGAAATTCAGCAAAGTACAGTCTATGATAATTACCACTAAAGTAAAGGTAAAGGGACCCCTGACCATTAGGTCCAGTCATGTCCGACTCTGGGGCTGCGGCGCTCATCTCGCTTTACTGGCCGAGGGAGCCAGCATGACTAAGCTGCTTCTGGCGAACCAGAGCAGCGCACGGAAATGCCGTTTACCTTCCCGCTGGACGTGCTTTCGAACTGCTAGGTTGGCAGGAGGAGGGACCGAGCAACAGGAGCTCACCCCATCGCGGGGATTTGAACCGCCGACCTTCTGATCGGCAAGTCCTAGGCTCTGTGGTTTAACCCGGTAGTTACCGGTAGTTACTGGTAGTTACCGGTAGTTAGCGGTAATACAGATACATAATACAGTTAAAAAGCCTTTATTCCAATTCAGTCCAAAGTGACAACATTTAACTTCTTGATAAAATTGTAATTCAACAATGTCATGTTGCTGGAGGTTTGACGAAAATCCTTAAATATATCTTTAATTACAGGAGTGGGGAAACTGGCCTTCCACATGTTGTTTTTCCATAATCCCTGACAATTGGCCATACTGGCTGGGATTGATGGGAGACAAACAACATTGGTAGGACCACAGATTCACCACCCCTGTGTTAAAATATCAATATCTATGTATGAGGTTTGATCATTCTAATGCTAGCACCAAACAAACAGAAGTGAGTGGATAATATCATGATTCCATTGCGATTTCTTGATGCAGTTTATCTCTAGGACTGAATTCATTCTTATGGTTATTTTTATTTTTAGACTGGCAAGATCAACCCTTGTGTTAATACCATTGCTTGGGATTCACGAGATTGTCTTTAACTTCATTGTGGATGAAAGAATTGATGGTCTTTCCAGGCACATAAAAGTATTCATTCAGCTGACCCTGGGCTCCTTTCAAGTAAGTTCTTGTGCTGGAAGGGGCATTATTGATTACCACTAATTAATAAAAAAGGGCATTAATTGATATATATGATGAAAAGAAAAGAAATAATAATCTTCATACTAAAACCATAGATAGAGCAGAGAGCAAAAAATCTTCAAATAAAAAGACAACATAGGGTTGAATATTACAACTATTGTAATATAATGCTTATTTACCCGAGAAAGCTCCAAATTGCTTGTGTATAACTTTTAGACATCTAGAGTCACATCAGTAAACCATGGTTGCTGGAAATATTAGCGAATGAGGGAGGGAGAGAGCACTTTTTGATATATGGTTCTCAAGAAGAACTCTGTGGAAAATGTTCTTGAATATAAATAGCTGGTAAGGGTTTGCAAACGAATGCTGGAAAATTTGGGGAACAGACTATGTAATTCGATGAATTAGCTGAGGAGATAGCAATTCAGGAAACAACTTTCAGAATAGCAAGCATTAGAAATTAAAAATGGTCATCACTCTTAAGACATGTGGTATACCATATTCTGTACTAGTCTACAAATGCAATAAAGAACTTTGCAGCTAGTTCATTAACTATTAAATACAAATTCAGATTTGCTTGGGGATTTGTTGGTCCCAAAGAATGAGACATTTGGACTAAGTAAAGAGTTGCCATTAGTTCCATTTTTTAATGGGGAATTATGCAGTGTCTTCCAATCTTCATATATAAATCTGCCTGAGGAGAAATGCTTTGAGTCTTAGATGTCCTTAAATTCTTGCCAGCAGGAACCAGGTGCAAGAAGTCAGATGTATATCAGTCCAATATGCATGTTTCTTGCACTACTACCTTTTTAGCATGTCAATACTAAGTGGGGTTGGGGGGTCAGCTACTGAGCTTTCGGAAAACTGGCTAAATTTGATACTGCTCTTACAAGGTCTCAAAAACACATCCTTGGGAGGGTTAAGTTCACAAGCTATACATGTAATTTTGCCCTAAACTTCAGTTGCAATATTTCCTGCACAACCTAATGCGAAATGCACAGATTAGGTCAAAGTGATATATTTCGTGGGACCAACCTTAGTGGTTTAAAATTGCAAGCCTGACATTTCCTCGAGCAAAATTGTTCTAAGAAAAATAGAACAGAGTTTTGGGTACTGGTGCCTCATCACATGATACCTGAGAGATAAAGGTGATTTTTGAGCAAGGGGAAGTTAGTTGTGTTAATGTTCAATTTAGCAGCATGATGACTCAGGTTTCAGGTGTTTTCTAGGAACAATATTCTGTGATTGCATAAGCTTGTAGTTGAATTGTACCTTGGCAAATTTCATCCAGATCTAATTTACTTTCTCTCTCTTTTCCCTTCCAGGGTTTCTTTGTAGCACTTTTATACTGTTTTTCTAATGGAGAGGTAAAATATCCTTCTTGACCTTCATTTCTAACCACTTGTTTCTCTTGGAAGATGTTGCAGAACAGACTGACTGGTGCAGCTTGCACTTTGTCCTGTGTGACGTTCTTGGTGGTCACCTGGCATTTTATATCAGTTAGTATATATTGAAGAGTTATTCAGTTTTCTGTTGTGTTCCTTGCAGTGGTTGGAGTTATCATGCAAGTAACACGACCCCTTTCAGCTTGCTCCTTGAAACGGCAATATAGGGTACCTACTTGTAAACAGATCAACTTGCAATAAGCTGCCCATGCATGCCAAGCAGAAGGCCAGGATGCTACCCTTGTGCCTCTAATTATGAGGAGGGGCACCAACCTGTCCTGATGTGCAACAGATTGGAGTAGAGCTGAGCCCAAATGGAAGGGGGAACATTCCATTACATGAAGGTGTTCATTCTCCAGGAAGTGTTCTCCTCCCCTTTTCACTGAGGGCAGGGAGCAGAAACTGGTAGGAATGAAGGATGGCAGAAAGATATGTGGAGAATGGGAGGCAGCAGCATAAACAGAGTGATATTTGCAATATTCAGCTGCTGCACTGTAAAAAACATGCTGAAGTAATTTAAATAGCAACTATTCGTAAGTGCCTGTGTATGCTGTCCAAGTACAGTGGTACCTCTGGTTATGTACTTAATTCGTTCTGGAGGTCTGTTCTTAACCTGAAACTGTTCTTAACCTGAAGCACCACTTTAGTTAATGGGGCCTCCTGCTGCCGCCGTGCCGCCGCCGCGCGATTTCTGTTCTCATCCTGAAGCAAAGTTCTTTACCCGAGGTACTATTTCTGGGTTAGCTGAGTCTGTAACCTGAAGCATATGTAACCTGAAGCGTATGTAACCCGAGGTACCACTGTATTGCGATAACATCAATGAGAAACCTGCTCTCTGTATAAAATGCACACAGAGTTCTGTGAGAACATATCGGGACAGTGAGGGGGAAAGGTGTAAAGTAGATCAGGACCTCTTGAAAGGGGCATTAGGAGCAGGTGTACTGTGCTAAACACTGCAGAGAGGCCTAAGATTGTACTTTGTGCTGCAGGTCTCAGAGTAATTACTTGAGCAGTCAGGACGTCTGCCTGTTGGGTAGGTGTGGGGAATGAACTCTAACTTCCACCATCCCTGGCCATTGGCCATGCTTGCTTGGGCTGATGGGAGTTAGAGTTCTGCAATACCTGAAGACCCAAAGATTCCCTTCCCTACTCTTGCTGTAGGGTAACCTAGCCACAGCATACCTGAACTAAGAAAGTCCAGGCTTATCTGAAAGGACAGAAGCCCTAGGACGGGTCAAGGAAGCATTTATACTACATGCTGCAATCCATCTCAACTGCTCTGTTTGCTTTCCTTCCTTTTCCAGGTAAAAGCTGAACTGCGCAAGAAGTGGTCCCATTTCTTGCTGGCATCCCCCTTTGTCTGCATGCCATGCTTTCTCGGAAAGAACATCAAGCACCTGGGGAGATGTTCCAAGAAAGAGCATTCGAACCATAATTGCTTCTCCCTGGAGGTGACTCAGCCTCAGAGCACACAAGTGGCAAAGCAGAGGACAGGCGGCAAAGCGGAGCTAAGCTTCGCATTAAAGCATATTCCCAGAGCAAGCCTCTCAGACAGCAGTGAAGGAGAAGTCACAATGGGGGAGACGACCGAGGAAGTCTTCGAAGAAAGCGAGATTTCGATTTGTAACAAAAGCAAAAACTGAGATACTTGATTAGATCAATGAGGGATCTTGCGTCGTGTGCCATGTGGGAACCACTGGAACTGGGGGGGGGGGGAGCCCGTGAGAGAAAAAGATGGTGAAAATAGCTTCTTAGCATTTTCCTCCAGGTTGACTCTTCCCAGGTAAATCCCCCCCCCCCCGACAAAATTAAAGTCAGCCAAGCCTGCTAACTGCATGGAAATGGCTTCTCCTTGGTCCTACAAGAACCAGATATGAAATCAGGAATAAAAGGAATAGACTGAGCACCTTGAAAGAGCCTGCTGTTTCTCTTAGGTTTCCCAACATTGACCGCCACTATTGGAGCCATCAATCTGATCCCATGAGACTGCTCTGCAGCGTCTCAGAAAGGACAACCATTGCTTAAGTGATACTGTTAAACAAGAAGCTGAATTCCAACAATGACTAAATGAACAGGATTGACATTTAGGAACGTGTGGGATTGTATATATTTATAAGCACATTTTCCAAGCTTTGCTGTAAAAATTATGAAATGCTGAACGGACTTGTTTTTAGGGCACAGCTGCTAATGCTTCTTTTAATACATGTAATATACAAAGTTGTGGTTCTTTCTTCCATTATCCTTCCAACAGACCTGCAACAGGAGTCATTATTACTTCTACTTTGCAAATTTATTTAAACATCTTTATATCACCGATTAACAGGGAGAAAACTGATATGACTGGAGATGAAAAATCTGAGAAGCTTCAAAGTCACCAGATGGAAAAAAAAATGGGAAGGAAGCGGGGGCAACATTACCCAAATGCATCTATTTGTCAAAAAGCCAGACAGTGTGGTGTGATTTACAAATTTAGGATGAGTTAATGAGAGAACAAGTGAATAGGCAAGCAAGCAGAAAAGGGCCAAGCTAGAATTTGCAACCAGATCCATGTAACATTTTTTCAATACAGCATTTTTATTTAAGAAGCAGCAGCCTGGGGAGTGAGGTGGAGGACCAAATGGGTGGTGTGCTTGCTCCTTTTACCACCAGCCATGCCTTTCCTCAGAATTCCACCAAGCTGCTTTTCTCCCCATGGAGGAGAAAATATGGGTAACCCTAGGTCCACCAGAAGCTGCTTCACACCGTCTTGAAATCACAAGCAACTGCTAAGCTATGTATCCACACAGCTCCAGGCCTGCTGTGTTACCTGTTGTCATTTTTATTTCACAAGCTGTTGATCTTACAACATGTATTTTCACAGACTTAAAAATGGGAAGCTGCCAAATTGTTTTCCTTCCTTATATATTGTACCCACTGTGAAATCCAAAGGCTGGTTTTGTCACGTGTAATTAGTTCTTAATTTATGTGCTGCTTAATGTACAATGACTTCTAAGCAGTGTACAAGTATATTTTAAAAAATCAGTGATCAAATCCATACATAACTTTGAAAAGCAAGCGTTCTCTGCAATCCCGCTTGCTGAGTCTCAGGAGGTGGCCACACCTATGGAGAACAGATGAGCCACTTTTCAATATATATATATAGATAATAATCCTGAAGTAAATAAAACTCCAGGACCTTATCAAGCAAGTTATAGATCAGCTAAAGCTATCATTCAAGAAACCTGGTTGATATACTGTCCATGTCCTTGAGAGCGATAACGTGGCTTGGTAATATGCTATTCATTCTAGACTGTGCTTCTTGACAGTGGATTTTTTGCAGCCATTTGTGCAATTCTTCTTTTAAGACCAGTCGTCTTTCAAAGTATATTTTATGGTACGTATCCAGATTTCTTGCATGAGGGTTGCTATTATTTCCTTCTAAGATGTTCTATGTTTTCAAATGTTTTGTAGGATTCCATTGACACAAAGACCCTGCCCTTTATGGCTCTTTAGCTCTTTTTAAAACAAAATTTCAGCTGGCTTAACCTGTCTTCCTGTCTTTAATGGCTCTTGCAGTTCTTTCCTAGTCTCTAACAAGGACCAGGTCTTGGTAGGGAATAACACTGTGTCATTGAATGAGATGAACCTAAAATGGCCACCCAGTTGCAAACACTGCTGGATGCAATCCAGGGAAAGTTATACTCAGAGCCTACTGAAATTAATGGAACTTATTTCCATATAATTGCACTTACACTTATGCAGCCTACATGCTAGAAAACATCAGTTCCTCTGAGACCAGCCTGAGCACTCTGGGATTCATCGCTCTGTTGACGTGCTGAATTAATGTTTACACAAAGGAAGTTGGAGAATGCCCAGCACGTCCCTGTTCCATATCATTATGCTGGTCAGACAACTCCCCAGATAATAAGCAAAACTTTTCCTTTTACTCTATGAGGGAATGAGTGGTTTGTACACAAAGCCCTCTGGCACACAGCTTTTATAAGAACACACTAAATAGGCAGGCAGTAATATTACCCAATGGACTATTACTTATTACTCTGTGTAGACATGAAGATTGCAATGCGCTTTAATTATCACCTGAGAGAGACAGAATAGGTAAAGATGGAATCAGTTCTTATGTTAAGATGAAAACAATGAAACCAAGAAAGTTTTTTTGTACATCCAAGGGGTGGAAACTTTATTTTGTAAAAATGAAAGTTGAATGCCAAGTTCTGTATCAGGTATCGAAGTTTATGACTTCAAAACAACCTTATGGATTTAGGCCTGGTTCACATGTTACATTAAGCCAAGTCATGGTTTAGCATGAATGTGCAAGCGTAAAGTCTCCCAGAAAAGAGATTGCAACCACTTTGCTCCTCTCTGCTCATTTTGCTGATGAACCATGCTAATGACTTGATGTGGTGTTGTACTAACCTGGCCCAATGGTTTAGCTCTCTTCAAACTAATCATGACTGCTAAGCTTATTAAGGAATCTTTGGTGAGAGGAACTTACCAAAAACTTTTTAAAAGTCTAAGTGCACAATTTATACCAGGCACTTGTATAAATATACCAAAGTCTTGAAGAATTTTAAAAGGTTTGTGAGACAGGACTTACTTTGGTGAGGCCATGTTGATTCTTCTTCAGCAGGACTTCCTATTCTATTTGCTTGATGATTTTATATTGAATCATGCTTTCCACCAGTTTTCCTCAAACAGATGTAAGCTAAGAGCTTTAAATTACCTGGAAACCTTTTAAAAATTGGTGTTACATTGGCTACTGCCTATTCTTCTATTACGGATGCTGATGCAAGTTACTTATTTTTTTTAGAAGATAGTTCTCTCAAATATATATAAAAAAGATTTTATTTTCACAGCCTCTTATATATGCCTTTTACCATTTTCTTTTACATAACAAAAACCAACAGGGACTTTAAAAGTAAACAATGCCTCCAGCCATTGTGTTTGGAGGTATTTTGTGTGGGGTTTTGGAAACTATGGAGGTAGAGGTGAGACAGTTGGCCACCTTTAGGAAAAGTAATAAAATGGCATTAGAAGGGTTTAGCTATTCAGTTACAGGCTGTAGCACCAGATTATTATCTTGTAGAATATTGAAACATAATCCACAGAAGGGAATAATACGAGAACTGGACTCAGGGTCACTGACCTCACAGGTCTGATTAGAGGGGTTTTCTGTATGAATTGTCAAATCAATGTATAAATTAAAACATGTGGAATTTTTTTTGAAAGGGAGATCATTATTTGAAAAGTAGACAGCAGATGCAAAAGATGAAAAGGAAACTGACAAAACTGTGCCAGTCTGATTAGAATGTAGAATACGTGATTGCTGGGATAAAGGGAAAGTGTATTATTTTGATACAAGCATTTTACAATGTCCCTCATTAAGGCTCCTGAGTATGCTTAGTAGTCATAGAATAAAAATATGAGGTTTCTTATGGGTTAGTAATTGGTTAAAGAACGGAAGGCAGGAGCAGATGGACAGTTCTCAATGAAGGCAAGAAAACAATAGCTGATTATCAGTACTGTATCTGGCAGGGCCAGCCCAATACTTTTTGGCACCTGAGGCAAAACCCAAAATGGCATCCCTCCTTGGAAGAAGGGGCGATTGCAGATCTACATCAGGAACAAGGGGGAAATAAAGATCAATGTGGGATCGGCTGCCGCTGGCGAGCCTGCTGCTGCCCCTCAGCTACCCCTATCTGGTGCTATTCAGTTTGCTCATAAACAAGTCTGTGATGACTAGGGAGAAAGTTAAGGATGACATCAAATTATTCAGGATGGGGAAAACCAAAGCAGACTACAAAAGGCTCCAAGAGGGACTTTCCAAACTAGGTAAATGTAGGGGCAGGAGGCAAATAAGATTTAATGCAAACAAGTTTCAAAGATGGGTAAAATGAGCTGACACAATAAAATTGATTAGCAAAAAGATCAAGACAAGCAAAAGGAAGTACACAATGTAAAGTTCATCTATGGCGTTCACTGCTATGAGATGGGATGGCAAGCAGCTTAGATGGCTTTAAAAGAGATTAGACAAATTCACAGAGACCAAGGCTATCAATGTCTGACAGTCATGCTGGCTAAGTGGAACATCCATCTTCAGCAGCACTGCGGCATGTCATAAAATGCTAGTTGTTGGGGGAGGAAGGCAACTCTCTCTCTCTCTCTCTCTCTCTCTCTCTCTCTCTCTCTCTCTCTCTGTGTGTGTGTGTGTGTGTGTGTGTGTTGTGGGCCTGAGGGAGGCATCTGCTTGGTCACAGAGTGAAACAGGTGCTGTAATATGGGAGTCAGAAAACGGGTATCTTCCAACTCTCATCAGCTGCAGCCACTATAGGGAGCTGTAGTCCAATAATTGGGGGGAGGCAGATCCCCTGCTCCTGCTGTACTAGATAGATGATTGTGCTGATTCCATAGGGACTGGGGTTGAAGTCCAACAATCTGCAGAGGGTCACAAGTTCCACACTGCTACTTTAGCAGAAGCTGTTAGACTCTCTGGCGAGCTGCATTTTTGCTTTCTCATGCATCTGTAATCTTTCCCTGTTTATTGGGAGGGGTTGGAGTTGGGAAATCAAGTGACCTTATATAATCAAATCCAAGAGGCCAGGTGAAAATAATATTTTGGGCTACTTCAACTGATTGCAGACTGTACGGTAGAAAAAAAACTGCAACTGTATAAATCAGCAGTTTTAATCTTCGAAACTGCTGTTATTTATCCATGAACTAGACTGATGATGTTTATCTTGTTAGAGCGAGGGCTCCACCTATCCAAATCAAACAACCATCCATCTCATTCATTTTTCAAGAAAATAAAATGGTGCACTCATTTCTCTTTATATCATCCCATAGCAGATATATCCTTTAAGGAAACAGGTACAAAACCAGCACATAACAGCCTCATTTTGCATTCTATGTATTTTAGGGTGTCCTCTTTACTCTGACTCATGGACTAGATACAATCTGCACCAAGAACACTTTAGGTCTTTAAAATTGCTCTTTACTACTCAGAGCAAGAATAATAAAAGGGGGGGACAACCTTGATTTTATTTGCTTTGCATATCACCTGCAAGACTTCACAAAAGATGAATTTCCCACATGGAAGTGACTTCTGTATAGAAAATTGCATGAAGTGCCATATACTGTGTCATACAGGTCTTCACACAATGACCTTTATGAAACAGTACCATGGTCTTATGGAATGCAGCCCATTTTACAGCCCCAGATCCACCCAACTCTGGTGCCTTTCTATGATGTATGTAACTCTTCCAAGAGCATATGCTATCATAGGATACCACCAAAAAGGACTTCCATGGCAGGCCAAGTGACATAACAACTGAATCCATGTAAGTAAAGCCATCAAAGATACCAAATATGATACCTAAGGTAAAAGCTTTCCCATGCAACATATTACCGGTACTTCAGAAAACTATTTATTATTGTTATTTGTATTATTAAGTGTAAAAACACTTGCAAAACAAAGTGCTGTAAAATAAAAGATAATTCCTGCATAAAACTGAAATATCACACAAATTCTAAATTTTGTACAAATTCAGGATTTGAAAATTTCCCAGAGCCAATTGATGGCTCAGGAACCAAGATAACATTTTGCAAACCATATTCACATTTTTAAAAAAAGTTCTACTTGATTGTAGTAATCAACAATCTTCTAAGCAGAGTCTGATGACTTTTACTGCCTAGTTTGATTAATTCAGACTGCAAAGATAAAAAATCAGCACATAAAACTGAAAATTGACTCATTTTGCGCTCTATGTAACCTCAGGGATCTCCTCATATGAACCAGCCTGGACCATGTGGCTGCATCTGAAGGGACACAGTATTTTATCTTTGACTGGGACATAGTCTCTAGGATGTTTTTGGCACCTCAAGTCTATCATTGCTATGAGGCTACTACAATCAACATGAGGTCACCAAGGCCAAACAAGTAAACAAATTATACTAGAAGGAGTAATTTAGGCATCCTTCCACAAACAATTCCTTAAAAGTAAGAGGCATAATTTATCTCTAATGCCAAAATCAAGTCATGGATCTGTAAACAGAGTTACAATTTACTTATACTGAATCTTCAGAAGATGGAGCATTTGGTTTGCAAAGTTAGAAAGCAGGGCACAAAAAGTCAAACTGAAGTTAGAAGTGCATACCTTAAATGACATGCATGGAAAAAGTAAAATTATTACAAACAGAAAGAAGTGTTGTCTAATTCCACAGGAATCTGCAACTTTGGTATAAACATACTGAAAGGGCTGTTTTTAAAGAAATATAAAAGCTGTCCCAGTGTACAACAGTAAATGAAAGAAGGTTTTACTCAGTACTGGTGAGGGTGAGAAGACAATTTGTAATTACTTCTAGTAATGCCATATATCGAGGATGATTCAAACTGGAGAACATGAATGCAGAAGAGTAATACTTTAGACATGTTTTGAATTCTCCTTTGTAACACTCAGAAGAGAAGCAGAGCAACCCAATATTGCAATTGCTAAAATTATCTACCTCAGGTTATTGGAAGCTTCTGGAAACATCTGTGTAGCAAATGTTTGCTGGTTGCTCTGATGTAGCAGCAGCTCTATGTACAATTGCCTGGGGTCCTAGAAGCAGCCAGTGGATCTCTGGGCTCCTCAGAAAGTTTGGACCATGGGCCAGTGCCCCACTTGTCCCCACCACAGCCCCGCCAGCCTATACTCTGGAGTCTAGTTCTAAATCAGTATCTGTGACTGACCTTCAACCGTCCCAGTTCCAGTGTGGCAAATTAAGCTGCTCTTTGTCATCCTGCCTTTTTAGCTGAGCAGTTTAATAGCAAATCCTATCAGGAAGCTGTGGATGGCTTTCTGCACCTTAGGGACCAGTCTTCCCCTAGTAAATGTCTCCTACCCAGCCATATCCTCAATTAGAATTCACCACATGAGTCTTGGCCATTGCAAAATGAGTTCTCCGTCCCCTGCTGTTGAACACTATTTAATGTGAATCGTGGTCACTACATGATGGCTCCCAACTGACACTGTGAATTGTAACAGACAATGAAGCCACCGGGTAAGAAACTCAGTGTCAGGGTACCAATCCCCATAGCAAATATAATAATCGGAAGAGCAATTACTCCCAGTTTTTGAAGGGCAGAAGACTCCTTCTTCAGACTCTCTGTTTGAGAGAATATTTGACAAAACGCAGAGGCTGCTAAGGAATTTACTTCAGAATTGCCAGTTTGGAATAATTGGCTGTAAGCCGGAGGAAGTCTTGCGTGCACGCATAGACACAGACAGACAGACAGACAGACAGACACACACACACACACACACACACACACACACAGAGAGAGAGAGACTTCTTACCTTACATCCTTTTCCCACTGCAACTTCATAATCCATTTAATTTCAAGGTAATACTCTACAGAAGCACAGCTGCTGTGTTATTTACTGATTTGCTGCCTTGTTATTATTATTATTGTTATTAGTATTAAAATTTGTATACTGTCCTATACCTGCAGGTCTCACAGTGGTTGCAACATAAAAACAGGATATGAAAACACAAAATACATAATAAAAACAAAAACTACCCAGTCCAAGAAATGTCATTCTCTGTAAAACTCAGCAGGGAGGCAGATGGTGGCAAAACTATAATATGATGACTCTACTGGTCATTGGCTCTGGTTCCACTTACTGTCGGTCTCCATGCTTTCCACCCGACCAGTGAATACCACTGTTTCTATGAGTAACAACTCATGTCTGAGGCAACAATCTACCTTTAAGAACTTCTGAGGTAAAGCAGAACAAGAATATCCTCTGCTGAGCCGGCCCTTGGCTTCCTGGTTGCTCTAGAAACTGCTGCTAGTTAAAACCTACTCACAGGGCTGGTAGCAGTTTTTATTCACCCCCCCACCCCCCGAAGAAACCCTAATACATTGTTAACCAGGTGGGTCTATGGAATGCCTACTAAAATACCCAAAATATAGATGAACTACTAGGCAATGTGTACATCAAGTATAGGTGGGTTTTGCAGATGACACTGTAATGTGAAATGACACTGAAACATGTTTCTATGTGACAGGAAAAGGAAGTTTTCTTTACCGTGGATTTCTGTTTTCTGAGTTTTCTGTACAATAGTTCTCAACGCTGGGGTGGCGCCTTCCCTTGGAGCATTATAGGCAGGGTCAAGTTTTGATGAACAAAGACGCCTTTGCAAGGAAACAGCAGTCACTTTTTAAGGTGCCAGAGATTTCAGACCAATGGCTGTCTTTCCTTGGAGGTCTTTTTTAACCGAAGTTGGATGGCCATTTGACAGGGATTCTTTAGCTGTGATTCCTGCACTGACATATTGGGGACCTGAGTGAAATAAAGCCTGCCTTTAGGTTCCTTCCAACTCTGCAACTCTATGATTCTATGACCTCAACATCTTATTTTGTGACACCACTGGGTCAGCGTAACAGGAAAAAAGGAGCTGATCGCATGCTTTCTGCTGTGTCGCAGTGTCACCACGGAAGATGGTTAAGGGGTATCGTTATAGCAATTGACTCAATAGGGTCCAAGAGGGTGAGCCTGTTCCTATTCATTGAAATTCTGCCTCCTTGCATCCCGATGCATGTTAATCCTTTTCTATGTACTGATGTACGCATGTACATAATCATGTGGATTAATTCGAGTGTGGTCACAGAAATCCTGCTGCTTATTAGTGAAAATAACAGTTCAGTAACACAGCATTTAATGGACTGTACAGTTTATTTTACATGAGATGAGACAAAGCTTTTCAAGTGCATAATACAAACTTGCTAAAATAGAGGAAAGTACAAAGTTTATGGAAATGTTTGTACATAAGACGGGGGAAAATGTATAGCAAATACCTTCAACATTTAAGGGCTAGATCTGTAAATGGGGTAAATCAGTGCAACTCCAGTGATATTAACATTTAGGAGACATACCTGAACTGACAACAAGGCCCTTAAATTTTAACGAGTATTTATTTACCTCTTCAGCTGCAGTGTTTTAGTCATACAATTGCATGGGACAAAAAAGCCACATTAACAGTTTTCACAATGATTAAAGGCTCACTGCTGTTATTGATACACAGAGCTTACAGTAGAATTAAGTTTTTAAATGTCTAGTCAGCCCAAAAATCTGCAGCTAAGTATTATTACAAAGTTCAAAGCCATTACTGCTGGTAGAGGACACATTTGACTGTAAAAATTTAGAAAGTGTTTAGTAAAAGGTACAGGATAAAAAGACGAGATAAGCAATGCCATTTTTAAAAATCTCTTTTTTTAAAAAAACTGTTTTGGGGAGAGCTAGTTGCTGGCCAGATCTGCCCTCCAAATCTATTATATCTGCAAAACTGAATTGTGCACTTTCAATTTACTCATGGATGGTAAAAAGAAATACATTGTGAATTTGCTTATCCATATAGCCTGTGATAAGCCTACAGTGTTTGGAAACACAAGTTTTGATAACAGGGAGTGTTGCTTTCATAAGGCTACTCTGACATGGGAGACACACAGTGAATTCAGATTCACTGGGAAAATAGACAACCAAATACAGGTAACAGAAATTTCAGTGTACACCAATTTTGGAAAGGAACACAAGGATATATTTGCCAGAAATCAAAGTCAACAATCACAGTTAAGGATGTTTAAGGCTGCAATCCTATGCACATATCTTGGGAAAACTTCCTTCTGAGTAAACATGCATAAACTGCAAGCTCCATTGATTGCAACCAATTCACTTTGCTATTCATTAGATTGTAGCCACCTTCACTTCCTTGCTCTGCAATAAACATTATTGCTACTACATAGACATGATGAATTGGGTACTCAAACACTGAAGTTAGTCTTGAGTTTTTCTGCTAACCGTATTCAATGCACATTAGGGTCAACCGATTTAAAAATATTGACAGAGTGAAATTACTACTGTCTACAAACCCCAAACATCCAAAAGGTTCATTACAATTTCCATTAAAAGCATCCTCTTCACTTGCAATGCTTATGTAACAGAACCACTAGAGAAGAACATCGGTTTGAAACGAATGCTGCCAAACTTGGAATCGGTCTGCTTAAATGTTACTGGGCACTCGCTCAAAACCTGGCACAATCTAGGGCAAAAAAGGCCCTGCACCACTTTTTCAAGGAGTGTTATGTGATTTTCCACTAGCATTAATACTGTAAAAAATTCTATATTAAAAGTGGACTATATTAAGAGTGGACTATGAGTTCAGAACTGTAAAATCTAATAATCTGAGGTGGATTTGTAATCTCTAAAATATTATTTTGCTGTTGTTTATTCAAAATGCCCAAACTGGTTGTGCTTTAGACTTACAGCAAGATCTTGCTGGAGTTTGCTTGTGATAAGAGCAGCAAAGGAAAATAACACCCCCCCCAAAAAAGTATCCCAGATTGAGTATTTGAACACAACTGAAAATATGTCTGTTCTTTACATCCCTTCTAGATTAAAACCAACTTTATCCGAGATATTTCAACTTAATATAAGTTGGGGGGGGAATTTTCTATTCATTTCCAATTCTCTATGCTTCCAAAACATTGGCCTTCCTGCCGCCGCCCCTCCAAATAAGGTTCTTCTTATTTTTTTATTTTTACATGGTCCAAACGTTAGAATAAGAGCATTTAGCTAGATTTCAACAGTATTTGGCACCGTGGAGTGCGTAAGGACTAAGAAAGTATCGGCAAGATCCATTGGTTTTCTGGATCACACCATAAACAAACCAAGACAGCTGAGCAGAGAACATATCATAGAAAGGAGCCACCATATCACAATGAATTATGTAGAATACACAGCAGAGGCTCAAGACAGGCTTGCTGTAAAGTAAATTTCCAAGCACTTAAAAAGAAATTGTCGTTACCTAAATCGACTTTTTTCAAAAAGTATCTGTACCAATCCTGATAGCAGGTGGAGGGTTTTCAGGAGGCGTAGGGACAAAACCCCAACTTGGAAATCTGACAAAAATTGTTGTCTGAAATTAGACCACAGCGAAGTATTCCGAAGCATGTATGAGTGGGCACAGAATGAATGCACATCAAACTAAACATCAGGAAGACTCACTGCCATGTAGGTTGAAGTCCCAGTCATATGGGAATGTCAAGTTTTGGGGTGCAGTGTTCTTTGTTTCATACCAATTATGGGATAAAAGAACTATTGTCTTGCTCCGCAATGAACAAAGGCCGCAAGATTCTCAAAACATCACCTTAACAGACGTACACAACCATTAGTTCTACAAACACATTGGTTGACTTGCTTATACGAAAAGTGAAGGAAACAAGAGTCACACAAAAGTCAAGCAGGAGAACCCCATGCAAGATCAGCAAAATGTAAAATACATGCAGTGCCACCTCCAGGCACAGTGTATGGTTACATAATGCTAAATGTGAGCGTGTACACTAGTCAAATTGCTGGGAACCTTTTAAGTTTTTGCCTGCCAAATGCAACTGCATGCTATGCCTTTGAGGTTAAAAAAAAATCCACTGTAACACATCTTAGTTACTAGGTATTGTGATTTACGGACAGGATCTGAGCGACAACACCTTTGGTGCAAGTACTGATAGAGCACAATCAGTTCCGAGTTCATGCAACCAACGAATGTTCACTGTTGGAGACATACTGAGCTCAAGGTATTGGACTGGACAAAGTCTACTTATTTACACTATTCACATATCTTTATCCACATTATATACACAAGTACTGACACTCCTAAATCAAAGCCATATCTGCACTACAGATTTCACCCTCTCTGACAGTCGTCATTTGCTCTTCCTAGGTAAGCCTGGGAACTGTACTTCTGAGGTGACGACTAGATATAGCTCTAACAGAGAATTCGCCATAATTTCACCCAACTATATTTTCCAGGGCTCTTTGGAAGAAGATATCACTTTTAAACTAGCACGACGAAATCACTATTAGTTTCTAATGGAAATATGTACCATGTGTAGAAGCTTCCCACTCAACACTTCCCAATGAGGGATTATTTTAGATTTTTGATCCCACCTCCATAACTGTTGTTGCAGCTATGGGGGCGAAAATCCTTGCAAGATGCGTATTTTGTTATTTCCCTGCTTGATAACAAATCTGGGCATCATGGATACATCTGTGCTACACTTCCCTATGCCCCACTGTATCGTATAGTAATAGCCTAGTCAGCCTCTAAATTCTGGAGGTCTGCTGAATTAATTTGTAAGCAAAAAAAAAAGGGGGGGAATAAAAAGGGATCTTACGATCAGCAACTGCCAAACAAACTTAGATCAGTTATCAGTATCCCGAGTGTCTCATGCCATGTAGCTGTGCAAGCTAAATCTACACGAAGTTTTAAGAATCATTTTGCCCCCCCGCTCCTTTCAAAATGGTTGCCTGCTCGTTTCATCAGATGTTCTTTCGTCCTTGTATTCTCAGGCTCGTGCCCTTATGCTCACCTGTCACATTTCCCCCTACTCCCACCTTTTAAAGATGGAAATGTAAGCCCTTTTGTGCTCATAGCCATCCTTACGATGGCACTTCTGTGCTGTTTTCACATCAGAGCCTTGCTAATAATGGAACACTGGATCAGAATGCAGCTGTGAAGGCAGCCCAAGTAGCATTGCTAAGCAAAGCCTAGAACAAGCCTGCATTGTCTGTGACAGAAAATAGCAGAAAAATTTGCTTTCCCTTCCCATTTCACACTATACAGAGGCAGGGCAGCTGGCAAAATTCTGAACTGGATGTAGGAAAAAATACACAACAGAACAACAGATGTATGAGAAGGAATTCAGAATTTTAATAGTGACTTCATCCCTGCTGTAGGGGAGGGAAGGGGGTGGGGAAATCAAAAATAGAAGGATGACTGTAGAGAACTTGAGCTTCTCCACAGTTCACAAAATTGAGCTTATGGACGATATACTCTGAAAGCATACGGAATAGTCCTGAATGCCTAAAAACACCAGGGCAGGCATTGAAGCAGGGATTTAGCAGGTCTTGCTTAGGAGGCCTTGTGTTTATGAAAACATTGCAACCTTAATAAAACAATAATACTATGGAGTAAGCCCTACTTTACAAAGGGCTTACTTCTGAGTAAATGCATAGATTTGTTCTGTAAAAGATTACATCTAGCAGCGAGAGTAAAGCTATGTCTTAGGAACAGGTGGCATACAAAACTGGTATGTCCCTGAATAAAGTCAATGAGATTCTACAACAATTATGAAGAGACAGGTGCCCCAGCAGAACAAAGGGTGTGTGTGTGAAATACAGCAGCAGCAGATGGCTACACAAGGATGTCTGGCATGGAAGACAAGCACCGTGCTTAGGTTTTATTCATAAACTATGGATCATCTTTTAACTTACTGGGCTGTATTCAATTACAGCATCCCATCAGATCAAGGATTTCCAGATCGGCTTCCCAGTTGGAACAATCCCCCCCTCCCACCGTGTTGTTCTGGGGCGCCCTCCTGCCTCCCAAGAACCAAATTTTGGGGGTGCAGGAGGAGGAGCTGGGGGGTGGGAAGCCCTGCTGTAAAGGCAGGGCTTCTACTGATAGGGTTTATTAAATGAATCCCACCCATTCAGAGTAAGTGGCTTGTGGACTACAGTCAGTGAGTACCTGAGAGGGTATATAAAAAAGGACCAAGCCTTTCGTAAGGTCACCAGACCTATTACCTCATTTTCTTTTGTACTGAAAAACACAGATTTGCATCTGGATATGCTCAGAGTTCCTGTTATAGTAACTGCCCGATGGCTTGCAGATTTGTTAAGTCCCCAAACTGTGCTTAGGAGTGTTTATTTTATTTTAAGCTGATTATCTCTTAGAACACACCTTTTCCAGAAAAGAAACTGGAGATGTTAGAAAGACATCCCCATAGAGCAATAAAACTCTCCTATGTGAAACTGGAAAACTGAACAAATCAGTTAGGACTTATTTCATATTGTTGAGTGTTGGCAAGTGTATAAGCCATGAGCACTGTGTGTTAAAATGACATTGAGATTAAGCAGCTAGAAAACAGATGCAACAAAAATTGGCTGTCCATGAATGGCTAATCTAATGAAAATTCAAGTTAAATATGAACTGATATAAAAGAAGAACCTGAAGCGTGAATGACACTTGCGAACCATCTCATGACTGCAAGTCATATAACAAATGTCATTTTTTAAAATATATAAATAGTAGGAATGTGATCAATAGCACCCGGAAAGCAAGGACATCCAGTGAGAACACTGAGATGGCACAGGAGTTCAACAGAGGCAATGAGGTTTTGAACTTCAATTAAAGAGAAAGAACATCACAAAATTGGCATGCTGAACTTTTTTTGTTGGTCTCCTTTTAAAAGAGCATTATCATTTGAACAGCTCTCTCCTTTTAAGTTTTGAGCCCATAAGTTTAGATGAGAACGAAGCACAAATCATAAAGCAGTACAGCAAAGAAAGTTTCTGAGGACAAGCCTGAGTAGAAACATGTTACACATAAAATGGCTGTCCGGTTATGGTGAAATGGTTGGGCGTAATGCTGTGATTGTTTCCCCCGAAAGGCTTTCTTAAGTCATGAAAAGCAACCATCCATTGCATCAGGTTATGCAAAGAACCAGAAGAGCAAAGAAAGAGGCCATTCAATCTGTTCCTTGCCAACTGTCTATTCAGGATTTGCAAATCAGGGGCAAGGAAAGGGCTCAACAACCCCTTCTCCCACTCTGCTTGCCCCTTCCTCTGTTTGAAGCCACCTATATCTACATTACATGGCAAAAGAGAGCTTTAAGGAGAACAAGGAAGGAGAAATGAGGATGTTAGAGGGTAGTACTAATGGCTTGAACCTAATGGAACCGGCCACTCAAATCTTAGAACTCAATGGGTGCCACTTGGTGCAAGACAGAAATTTTAAAGTGCGAACAGGCTGTATCAGCCCTGAAGAAAAAGGTATCTAGTATATAAAGATAGCAAAATAGACAAACAAACCTAGCACAAGCACATTACCAATTACCTTATAGATCTGCCACATTATAAAAAGAGACTTCTAAATCAGTATATAATCTTTAGCAATGTCTGGGAGAGCTTGCTTTAAATGAGGCGGCTCCTCAAAGTAAAATTGGTAGAGCAGAGTGCAGTGTGATACCTCCAGACTCTGAAGAAAAAAGGAGAAAGACACCAGAAACATGGAGAGGGAGGATAAATGGGTAGGTCACTACAGAACATAGAAAAATGAGACAATTCTTATTTGGTGCAAAGCAGCAGACACACGAGAACAAAATCTGTCAGGTGCTGTTGAGTATTTATGGAGCAATGGCTTAAAATATATTTTGAGAGATGGTCTGTTATTTTTCACAATTTGTGTGGGCAGTTTCACTTATGTTGGCTGATACCTGAGAACGCACGTGAAGGAAAATGAGAGGACAAGGTCTATATCATGCAGGGAGCAGACTGCTAAACAGTGACAAGTGAGAAGGCCAGGAAAAGGCAAGTGAGGGATGCTCCAGACAATGGCAAGCTGGTTGCAGGATGCACAGAATATGGAAATATGACTCTGGTTTTCAAAACAGGAAGAAGAATTGAACGGATGCCTTGGAAATCTTTTTAATGCTGGGATGTGTCCAAGTCTCAATTTCCCCACACATACCAACAGGATAAATCGTTCTTTTTGCAACCTTGATGGTCAGTTTCTTGGGGGGGAAAGATGAAATGTGTTTCCTATTAGAAACCTGATGTTACACAGAAAGAGGGGAAAAAATGATATTTCACTGGAAGTAAAGCAAGGGAAGAGTACGCAAGAATGATCAAATTAGCTGAAGTTGTGTTATAACTTACTGGGATAGTTTGCTTGACAGCACCAAACAAAACAAATGTCTCCTCTCCCACCTACACCTCAACCCACCCAGGCCAAAGTGAGCTCATGGAACTCCACTTATCTGCAACACCTATCATCATTCAAAAAATAAAAACATTTATTCAGCGATTATGAGAAATCTAGTCATAGTACAGACTTAGGCATTCCAGTAAAAAGAATATTGGAATACTCAGGAAGGACATAAAGGGCTATCTGCTCCTCACATTTGCTTATGACAGCTGATCAAACAAAACACTTGGCAGTATGAGGAACGAAGAGAGATCTGATAAACTCAGAGGGGAAATATTTGTTCTGTATAAATACCAAGGCAAGACAAGGCAAGACAAATGAAGAAAAAAGAGGGACAAAGAACACCGTGGTTCTTCTCCAACAGTTCTCAACATTTGGGACCTCAGGATCAATTGGGTCATCGTCATTCACGAAAAGAGCTGCACTTCAGAATATTAGCTTCAGAATGCATATTTGGCTGGATTTATACAATCGTTTCTAATTTACTTGTGTTGATTTTTGGCTATCACAGCATGTTGGGAGCTACATGGAACTCGGTCTTCTGAAAAGATTTAACACAGACTGAATTCCTTGTTTTAAAATGGCTGCCATGATGGAGGAGTTCAGGAGCCAAAGGCCTGTTAAATCCTCCCCAAAGAGCAGGTCCCACTTGAATGTTGCTGTGGCAATTGGATAAATCACCTTTTGGGTAACTCATGTTTGAGGTAAGACACATTAGCTAGGAAGTTCTGCCATCTATATAGTCTGTAAACTCGTAAGTTATTTGGTGGAAAGTAAAGCTCAAGCAATGCCTTAATTAATTTGATTTGGCTACAATCTTTCAAGGGAAGCATTCAAAAACTTCTTTGAAGACTACAGCATCAGGGTCCTAATCACTGTAGCCTTATTATCTATTCAATGGAGGACATTATTTTCTTCTGGAGAGTGCTGATAAATGTGTGCAATTCTCAGAACATTTCCTCAGGAATTGTCCCTGGCAAAGTCAAGGAGACCATGGGTGGGATTCATTGTCACGCTGTTACAAATGTTCTGCCTACACAAGCATATCAGCTTGCCAGATGGAACAATCCCCCCTCCCACCATGTTGTTCTGGGGGGCCCTCCTGCCTCCCAAGAACCAAATTTTGGGGGGTGCAGGAGGAAGAGAAGGGGGGAAAGCCCTGCTGTAAAACAGAAGCCCTCCTGCTTCCACTGATAGGGTTTATTAGATGAATCCCACCCATTCAGAGTAAGTGGCTTGTGGACTACAGTCAGTGAGTACCTGAGAGGGTATATAAAGAAGGACCAACCTTTTCATAAGGTCACCAGACCTATTACCTCATTTTCTTTTGTACTGAAAAAGACACAATTTCACAGATGGCCTAACAAAAGCAGTCTGCAGTCATGGGAGTCAGGATTTGTTAAAAAATACATATTGTACAGGCTTTACTGTTATCCTCACAACACCCCTGTGAGGTAGGTTAGCTTTATGAATGCCATTTCATAAATTGTAAAGGGAGGACAGGAGCGTTTTCCTCAAACCCCCCCTCCTTTCCATACAATTAAGTGGCAATATTCAGGAAGATCTCACTCCTTCCAGAGTCGTGTTCAAATTCACCAGTCTCGTTTGTTTGGCAGAGGCATATTGTGTCTTAGCATTGCTGTACAAACAGAGCATCATGCAAGGGGAGTAGCATGAGATAGTCAATCACAATTGAATAGCAAAACTCTCTTTGTACCAGAAAACAACCCCTGCAGCTTATCACGGGTGCGGCAACTGCTTGGCTGCTGACAGCCCATTTTTGAAAGGAAGTATAAAGCGTGGCTTCTCAAACCTGGAATGTTCGATGTTTAAGGCAAAGCACAACAGGAAATGAAATAATGATCAAACATGACAGAAATAGTCCCTACAGGCAATAATAAATATATAAGGAAGCTGACAGCAGAACGTCTCTCTTTTCCCTACTCCTGAGGCTTTACAGAACTCTCTCGAACATGGCTGGGACAAGGAGCCCACCACTTACAACCAGTAAGAGCAGTCTATATCTCCATATCCACGGGTCTGATATTACCGGTTTTGTGTTCTTTTACCCACAGTTCCCTGTCTTTGGCTGGATCCACTTTCTGAAGCAACTGATCCACGGGTTCTACTGTCTAAAAGACACAGAAACAACAGCAGTGTTACCATAAGAGCATAAGGGAATGCTTCATGAGACCCCCTAGCAAAACTGAACCACTTCCCCACCTCCTTCTCCCAGTTCTTCAGATTTGTTTCCTCACCGTGCTCAGAAAACATTTCCTTGAGCTATTCCAAGGGTACCATTTTGAAAGAAGAGCAGACCACAGATATTACATCAAGGAGGCCAATGCGTTTTAACAGATCGTTTGTTTTTTCAAGTCAGCTGTGGTACTTATGCCATTGTCTACACTGGAGGGCAAGAGTTTGGCGGGCTCAGTGCAACTCTAAGGCCTTGGGTTTACAAGGGCCTGCTGAAATACTGCTTCAGAAAGGAGAAAAAGCCAAGCAGACTCACGCTTTGGTTGAACATATCTGTCTCGTGCCGCAACTGCGTATATTGACAAAGGTGCTGCCGAATCATCTCCACTCTCTCCACCTCTAGCCTCTCAAGCTCCTGAAAGGAAACAATAAAAGATTTTCATTAAAAGATGGGGGATAAGGCAGTATACTTGAACATCAAATTAAAGGTGAGATTGCTTTATGTGAACCACCTAGAATTTCTTAGTGACTAAGAACTTCACTATTGTTCTCTAAAGAATCCATCCAAAATGAGAGCATGGATCAAACAAGAGCTGAAGCAGATGAGGGCTTTACCTGCTACCACAGCTCCTACTATGAATACCCAATCGATAGTCTCTGTAATGAGCCCTCTCAGAATGCAGGGGCCACTGTAACAGTGCACAGACCAGAAAAACTGTTGCATACACAATGTATGCTGAATTTGCCAAGATAGCTTTTTAAGGTTTAATGTTTTGCTATGTTTTTATATATGCTGGAAGCCGCCCAGAGTTGGACCTGAGAATGTTGTGGCAAGATCAGGCATGGGCTGAACTTTTGATAACGTTTACCAGATGGGCACTTATCACTGAAGTTTTGCAAGCATAACATGGAGAGACCCTACATGACATACCAGAGAGGTGGTCACCATTTCTTCAAACCACTTTGACTGGGCTTGATTATACAGATCCACACAGCGCATGAGGTCATCTCCTGCAACACACAAAGCAAAGCAAAGAACAGTGAGTAACTTTTTTTTTTTGCAAGCCCACTCACTCGCCCTAAAGGTTACTTAGAAGTGAAAGTGCAGTTATCTACAAGTTTCTACATGCAAGGTGTTAAGACCAAAGAGAATGTAGTGTAGTTAAATCAAACTCATTAGGAGAGAAGTGAGTGGTGATCTCTCCATCCTTATTAATAGGAGTGAAGCATAGTTGTCAAACACAAACCACGGGCTCATCCAGCTGGACAGCATGCCTCACAATGGAGCATTTTTGTAAGACAAACACTGAGAAAGAAACCAGTCCAGTGATTTCCTACCTCCCAGGTATGTCCTCCTCTCCCTTCAAGGAAATCTCCCCAAGTCTCCCTGGCCACAGAGGCCAAGAGTCATGAAAATATTCAGAAACTGTGTCATGGAACAAAGGGAAAAATATTGTTTCCCACTTTTTGAAATTTCAATTTCAATTGGACTGAGAAACAAAATTACAGTTCAGTGAGGAAACAAAATGGAGTTTTTGTCCCAAGCCTTGGATATTTATTTGCTATGTCAAATGGGCAATCCATGCTTGTTTTATGGCTTCCCTTTGTTAAACTCTATTTACTGGCCAGGAGTAGCTGTCCGGGGGGGAGAAGAGGAACCATATACCTGATCTCCTCACAGCAGAATTGCTTCCATGTACCAGAATGGTGCAGAGGTGCAGCAGGGCAGCAGTGATGTCATATGAGTAGAGCCAATCAAGCGCCCCAGCCTAACCCTCACTGCTACCCTCACGTTGCAGCATGCTGGTAAGCAGCAGGAAAAGCTGCTCCTCTTATCAGTTTCAGCATGGATCATTCTAATGCTGCTACTACCTGAAACCTCGAATATTGTTTTCAAGCAGAACAAATGCAGGAGCAGACCCAGGCTAATGCTGTTTTTAAATCATATGATTTTTTAAAGCAAGGTTTTTGAGTCAAGTAGTAGTGAATATCTCTCCTGCCATCTAGTGTACAAATCAGAGAGTATGTTTTTTATAAAATGCAATTTACATGGAATCACGAAGTGTTGAATGTAGAGAGCACCTCCAGCGCTACTTTCTGCTAGTCACATATTTAACATAAATACAAGGAAACAGAGAGGAAATGGACAAATTTAATCACAGAAAGTCACATCACTGAACTAACCAGCTTCAAGGAGTGTTGACAATTTGATATACTAAACTCTTGTCTGACTCTTCCAGCATTACAAAGACCTCCATAATTGGTCACTTTTCCTTAATTGCTCTACATACATTTCCTCCTCTTGTCTTTCAGATGTAAGTAACAGTGGTCCTCTGTGGGGGGAAAGAAGCTAAATCCTGGAACTTATCAATAGCACCTAAACCTTGGGATGTCTGTAGTAAATATTTGCAATCTAACCAGAAGGAAGCAACTGTTATGAATTCAGCCCTGATCAACACCAAATGTCTTAACATTCAGGGAGTTAGTCAGCCTTCCTCAACCTGGTGTCCATCAGATGCTGTTGGAGCACAACTGTTATCATCCTTGGCTATTAGCCATGCTGGCTAGGACCGATGGAAGTTGTAGTCCAACAACATCTGGAGGGCATCACATTGGGGAAGTGGAGTGAGGCAGTCAGCATTTGTGCTCTCTTTATCCTCTCACAAAATAGTGCTTCCCAAACTTAAGTTTTCTCCTAAGCTAAAACAGCAGGGACTTTGTTCCACCTAACTTTCTTTTTACACCACTGTTCCCTGTCTTCTTAACACACGTTATCCTCACTCACCAGCTTGGGTGGACTTCCGCCTAGCCTTCTTAATTTCCTCTTCTGTCTTGTTGCTGAGTTTTATCTCCAACTGCTGTGTTTTCATCTCTAAATCCTTTTGCCTCTCCGATAATGCTTTTCGGGCCTTGAAACAAAAAGAAAAGACCATGAAATCCTCCTCAGCAGAAAAATAATACCCATTTGCCTCCTCTTTTTCATATCCCTCCCCCCCTTTCAGAATTAATCACTGCAATATGGAACATATGTCCTTGTTGGAGGCCGTGAACCTGGAACATGAACCATGAGACACAGAGATTCTTCCTCTTCTGTGTGATAGTTTTAGCACCACAGAAAAGATTAAAGGTGCTCTTCAGAGTAGTTCTTCAGATGTGGCAACTATTAAATTATTAGGAACGCTGGAGCAAACAACATTTAATAATATTAATATCTACACTATGTTCGTCTGAGAAGTCATCTACTTTGGCTTACTATAGGGCATGCTAAAAAGTTGAAGCATGAACTACATGCACTTGTTTCTTCAAACCAAAATAGATTTGGCCGGGGAAGAAACATAAGCTATCGTCATCTGTTTCTGAAGGTGGCATTGCCAAGTTATCCCTAACCTTCACGCAGCCCACTGACCCCCTCAAATGAACTCATCTGACTGCTTTGGCTTACCTTTTCCACGGATGCATACCGGCTAACCAGCTGCTTCCTCAGATCAGCAATGTGATGGTCATACTTCTTCATGTCTTTCTTGAAGTTTTCTCGGAAGTTGAGAAGGGGTTTCTCCACCTCTGCCTGGAGCTGAAACAAAGGGCAAGGGAAATTTGGTTGAGGAAGGACTAATGGCTGATAATTGATACACCTCTATTTTGGCCATAATTTTTTCAAGGTGTATGGCATAGGAAATTTCCAGTTTGCGTAGTGTGGGTGACACACTCTATTTTTATTTATTTGTTTATTCATTCATTCAAGTTAAATCCCACCCATCCTTCTGAAGGAGTCCATGCTGGCAAATACATCCATAATGGAACAATTTATAAAAAACCCCAATTACAATTAAAAATATTTTCTTATCCGCAGCATCTGGTGATTCCAGGATGGCAGGAGCACTATACTTCAGACATCAATTGGAATAGTAACAGCACCGGGGGAGAAAGTATTTTTAGCCCTGTCTCCAAGTTCTGTATTCCTGATTGAAATCTCCTCCTTGAAACTGCTATTATCCCTCCTCAGAGAAACAGACAGATGCTTGTAACAGTATTGTATTTCCCCCAACAGGACTAGCAAGCGCAGGTGGGGTGGGGGTGGGGAGTGGGTGTTCAAAAAATAAGGTGTTAAATAGCCTTTCCCCTCAGCAACGGTGTGCCAGTCAAAATGCTGCACATCCCAATTTAACAGAGAGAAAAGAGCTGGAGATCTGACCATGGATTTCCCGGTCACATCTGGTTTGCGTCTCAAACACAACGACATCAGTACTGTCTGCAAAGCAGACCTATTCTGTCTGAACCAACTGCAGGAACGAAAAAGGCAATCAGGGGAAGGACATTTCCACCCCAAGTCATGACTTAGATGCATGTGTACTACATAACCAGCCAAACACTGACTCAGTGTATATTTCAACATGTCTGCAACAATTGAAACCATGAAGCAGGCAAAATTTGTCTGCTGTCTAATCTCTTAACAACTTAATCATGAGAAGGGCAGTTATTCAGCTGAATCAATAGTCTTGGGACTGCTGTGGATTCCTTCCAGGCACAGACTGATGAAAAAAAGGTCACTTGAACTAATAGTTTTCTTTCTAAAGCAGTGCTGTGATAGCATTGAAGGTAGTTAATTTCTACCCATCCCAGATTTTCAGACTGAATACTGCCCCCAGCACACATATTATGCAGTAATCACACAACTCATACACCAAACTCCACCCACATTAACTGAGCTTGCAGCCTTGAGCACTGTGATTCCAAGGAAACTGGCAAATTTATCAGATGAAAATGGAAAAAAGTTATCTGCAGAACTTGTCTCTATCAGAGGATATGCACCCAATTAAGTGATAATTCCACAATGTGCTAACCTATTTTTCTGCTTATTTCTAAGCTGCTAACCTTTGAATAAGGCTGTTTATTATTTTTAATCGGAAGTGCAATTCAATGATAAAAGCTTTCAGATTTCACTATTTTAATGCTTTAATCTCTCCCATGGACTTGACTCATAGGACTTGAAAAAGATCAACTTTGGCTGGTTCAAGAATGGTATTTGCCCAGATATGGAAAGAGGATGCTGTTCCAACTATGGAAGAGTGGCTGACTATACTGATGGATTACGCCGAAATGGCAAAATTAACGGGTGTGCTAAGAAACCAAGAGAATTTTTTATTATTATTAAGGAGTGGGGAATATTTGTGGAATATTTGAAAAATCATGGTATGCAACTAAGTGCATTGGTAGGGTTAACTTAAGCAGTTAAAAGTATAATTAAGATTAATTGTTGAACAATTCAAAAATGGAGTAAAGTGGAAAATGCAGTGTTAAAAATTTAAATAAGAAACCACAAAATGGGGGGAGGGAAGTCTGACATGTATTTGTATTGCAAGTACAAGACAGTAAGATGTGTATTTGTAAACTTTTGAAAATGGAAAATAAATAATAATAATAATAATAATAATAATAATAATAATAATAATAAAATAATTTTGGCTGGTTCATGCCTAAAGTTTGCATATGGTGCTTTCTTAGGAATCAATGAAGGGACCACAGATCAATGGCAGAGGACATGCTTTGAGTGCAGAAGGTCCAAAGTTCAAACCTAGGCATCCCCACTTAAAAAAAGGATTGCAGAACAGATTATGTAAGAGACCACTGCCAGCCAGAGTAAACAACAGTCTGGCCTGATGAAAGGCAGCTTCCTATCATCCAGCATTAGAGGGCCACAACAGTCATTTGCTTAAATAGCTTCTGATTTTGGGAAAAAGCAACTCACTGGGATCCTTCTGTTCTCCAGACATCTTATCCAGTTTACCCATGAAAATCCCGCAAATGCAGCTTTTATGTAAAACTGCACCCCAGTTTTCAGAAAACATGTTCTGCTGGTCTCAACCCCACACAGAAGATTCCTTATGAAGTGATTACCTTGGAGGAAAACTTGAGGTGAACCTCTGCTTCATCAGCCAGGCTTTTCTTCAGCTGAGACCAAGACTCTCCAAGCGTCCTGAAACATATGTTACGGGTAAGAAATTTACTCATTCATTAGCATCCAATTCTCATCATTACAAACGTACGTTTCTGTTAGCAGTAGCATTCCAAATACTACACATAATGGGAACAGTTGCATTTCAGAGTGCTGAACTCAAAAGACAAAAAATGTAAATTATCTTACATAATTTTTCTCTCTAGACTCATGTTCAGATTCACATTCGGGGGAAGGAAGATGAGCATAATTATTTTCAGCAAAATCTCATCCCATTTCCCCCATCCACCCCCTGGAATAAATTACGCTCACAATCCCTTAGTGCTGTTTAGGCTCATAATTACCATTCATTTGAGACAAACTAGCAACTTTTCTACCTGTGCTCTTACTTGTAGTTATAATAATTCAGCAGAGGTAACTAATGACTTCTTCAGCTACTGATTCGAGTGTGTAATTTGATACTTTTTAAATACCAAAAGGGATAGCTTAACCATAAATTGAAGCATAATATGTAGAGTAGCCATAAAATGTTGATTAGATCCAGAGTGTCTCCCATCAGACTCCAATTACATTTAGGAAGGTTTTACCTAATGAGGAGCTGTTTGGATGAGTTGTTTGTTTGTTTCTTAAGCCTCAAAATGTCAAACAATTGAAATGAGCCCATGACAACACAGAGAATTGAATTAATTTTCTCAGGTGACAGAAAATAAACAATGTGATTTCTTTTAATAGCCTTTTCAAACATGTCTTCCAAACTCTTAGTAGCTCCTCCAAGCAAAGTGTCCAATAACTTGTGAGAATTAGTCTAGTGGAGAGAATAATAACATAATGGCTATCAGTTTAGGCAATGAGCTGGAAGTTTACATGAGTTTCATCATTGAAAAAGACAGGATATAAATGTAATGAATGCCAGGTGACAAAGAAAGTTAATCTGCCTTGCTACATGTCCCCCCCCCCCAATATCACAAAAATTAAATAAGTTCCATAGCCACTGAAACAGAAGAAATGTACAGGGTAAGTAAATGATACTGGACAGTTTGCTAGTGTCTGAAAGCCATCTTAATACTATAGACGGACATGCTGAAATCCAAAGTATTTGTACAAGGCAGGAATTATTTTGCCTACATCTCTTTTGGAACCAGGAATTGAATGCATCCAAGCAGAAACCCAATTCAGTATTTGGTATGCAGGCATGCCCCATTAAAATTCCTCTTGTCCTCCAGAGTAGAAAATGAATAAACTGTGAATTCCTGCAATCAATATACTCTCCTCCAGCAGGACACAAACATTAAAAGGAACAAGGAATTTGTTAAGGGAGCAAACTAAGTTATCAGATGTTTGCGATTCAATTATACTCTGTGGCAAGAAACATCAAAGGGTCTGTAGAGACTCCTTAGATGAACAAATTTATTTAAAGACTAACATTTATTTTGGGATATATTTTTGTAGACTAGAGTCTACCTCATCAGATGCCACGGAGAATCTAGAATAGATGGAACTGCAAAGACTTAAAATAAAATGCGAATCACATTTCTGAGTTGGAAAGGACTTAAAACATGTGGTCAAATCCCCATCGCAAGAAAATGAAACGTATCAAAAGGCTGCATTATATATGCTCATTGACCTCATTTGCAAATAACAGTAAGTCACGGTTAAAGGCTCATTTGGACTGAACAGTGTGCTAGAGCACATTGCCCAGTCGCTTCCACTCCAGCTTGTCCCCTAGTGGGAGAAACAAGCCATGAAGCCTGAACCTGAGATGTGGTTTGTTTCACTCTAACAAACCATGACTACTCTTCGACATAAAGCCATTGTTTGTTGTTGGCTTGCTGATCTGGTTTATTAAAGAGAAACAAAACACAATCCCAGTTTGGACCTAACAACAAGCCAATGATTCATGGCTGGTTGTTCCCACTGGTTGAGGCCCAAAGCAGGAGTAATCAGGCGGTGTGCACTGCTCTGTCTCAATAAGCCATTAACTATGGCTTACTGCTACTTGACAGCTGGCCTGCTATACAGCTGTGCTGGATTGAAACTTCCATGGAAAGAGAAGAGGTACATTTCTCTAGGATCCTTACTTTCTCTTCTAACTTCCAAACACTTAACACATTACTGAAGTATCAATACCCTTTTTTTCTTTTCGTTTTTTCAATGGATAGGTGAGCAACTGATCCTTTTCTTCCCCCTCAGAGTACAAATTACAACCTTTCATTCTTGTGCTGATTTCCAAAGTAAGAAACCAGACAGGGTGGGCCCAGGGTCCAATGTCGATCCCAGACAGAAAGCAAGAAAGAGCGGAGAAATTATTTAAGTAAAGGCACAGGTTTTATAGCTACATGGGATTTCATCCACTCTCACAATGTTAAGACTATGACCTTACCCTTCTTCCTGGGCAGCCAATGAGTTTTGTGATAGTTTGGACAAGTTCTTGGCATATTCTTCCTCAATCTTTATCCTGGAGAACAGAAGAACACCAGCAGAAATATATCATTTAGAAGAACAGTATCTCACATTACACTAGATGTTTTCACACATTGTATAACTCAACTTGCAAAACCCAACAAGCTGAGTAGTCATTATTGAAAATCCTCACCAAGGTAATACAGGTCAATTCTTGTGTCTTCAACCCCAACCCCATATATCTATGATGATGGAAAGAATAGGTTGTGTGTAACAGGACAAAGCAGCTCCACCTCCCTGGTATGTGAAACCAGGTTGGACAGCTCTTTCCGACTCGTCAAAACAGCTGAATCTAGTCCAGCTCTTACCAGAAGCCAAAGCAAGATTTCAGTTTTCTTTAAGTCAAAAAATGTATTTATGATGCAAGAGCATCCACCTGCAAGAGGATCTTTCTCTGCTACTCCTCATAGTGAGATATTCCATTGTTCTACATAGCCCCATCAATACAAACAGGCTGATAAATAAGGTGTGATGAACAAGTAGCCCTTTGACAATCTGCTTGGTCTTCCTCAGGGTCTGAATCTTCCCCTTCCAGGTCTCCTAGCCTTCCCTTGGCATCAGACACTTCTTGAGACCCCAATTCCACCCTCCTGGGATCATTCACAGACTCCTTTAGCTCCAAATCCTCAGGCTCCCCCCACTCTTCCTCCTGGCCATACCATCCCCTCAATGAAATTTCCATAGGCAAAGGCACCCCTTGCAAGAAACTCTGTTGTGCATCCAAACTCAGTGCTAAGTAGGACTGAACCCCTCATACATTGGATTATATGTGGGGAGCTCAGTCCAGCTTGGTCTGGATGTGTGGGAGAACTCCTACCTGAGGAAACTCTCTAGTGCACCCAGTGCTTTTTTCACTTTTTCACAACATTTGAAAAAGAAAGATGCCAATACTCTGTACCCTTGAGTACCTACAGAAACAAAGCACTGAGTGCATCCAAGGTTTCTCAGTTTGGCTGCTCTTTGAAGTGCCAAAGTCAGGGCTTCAAAGCACCTCACAAAGAACAAGGAACTGCTAAAGGAAGGCTTTTTTCCTGACTTCAGGACTTCAAAGCACCAAAACACTTGATGTCATTTGTTACATTACGTGACAGACAGGTGGGCAGCCCCATCCACCTTTTAAGGCAGATGCTGATGCAGCTCTGGTCTGTGGACTATGCTAAAATCGTGGAGCTCTGTACTATGCTAAAATCGTATCTATTTGAAATACCTACACACACCCCAACACTGTGGGGAGCAGTGAATAGTCTCCCAAGCAGGGGTCAAATACACCCATAGAAAAGACACTGACAAAAAGACAGGTGCCTAAACTGCTATTGTGGTTTTTTTTAATACCCCCCCCCCCACCAAGCCAAACCAAACATCTCAGTGTCAAGCAAAAACAGAGTTGTACTATTTGATAAAAACTGCTTGGGGGCCTTTTCCAAGTTTCCCCCTTGATAAAGACATTTTCCAAGAAGAGGTGAGAACGATGTCAATCCATGTAAACTCCTGTTTCTTTTGTAAAGCTGTGAATGGCCTCTGCTCTCCCATTTCCATGGAAGATATGTGATATGGCTATGTAATATATTTATGGACACATATTTATATATTTGCCATTTTGTGCCAAAGGTTACTTTCTGTGCTCAAGAGCTGTGTGGATTTGTTGATGATCTATACTCTGTCAAAAGGATTCCCACTTGTCCTTATGCTTAAGATTTTCCACTGGCACAATACAATGTTTTCCTACCAATTCACCACTGTCCAATTGAAATGGGTAATGGTAGTGGCGCCTTCATTGTCCTCTGACCAGGCAAAGTCCACTCTGGGAACACAGTGTTCCAGTTCTCCATTGCAAGCCATAGAAAAGTAAATCTCCATCCTATTATTATTATTAGGAAAGCTATTTATAACAGTGCTCTTTTTCTTCTAAGAGTAGTTATAAATAATGAGCAGCTATAAATAATAATCGTTTATCTTTCTCTCTCGCGCCTTCTCCTTTCATGTCCTGCATATATTTTGAGTTATTTAAACTATGTTCTAGCAGAGCAGAGGCAGACCGGATGGGGTGAGGAAAGATCCCCACCCCTGGACGTGCTAAAGTCACTGAAGATCGTGAAGTAGAGAGAACTCAAGAGGATTTGTACTTCTATGATTCCTAAGTCTCTACAGTGAAGATTAAAATGGACCCTTAGTAAATACAGGGATTCTACTAATATAAAACAATATGAAAAAATTAAATGCCTTGCTAGGTTGCAACCAGAATTTCTTAAATCCGACAACCCAGCTTTATGATTTCTGGAGACACAGGGGATGAAAATAGAGATCTCTTGAGCATTCTGTTTGTTTGTTTACAGGACAATCCTGCAGAAAAATACTAGGGGAGGTCATTTTTGCTCATCCCCCCCCCCAATACAGCCCTTGTGAACTCTGAAAATCCACTCTAGAGGGTAGGGGGACTTTCTGGAATAGCATGGAAGGGGTCCCAGGTGTGTGTATATAGGGATAGTTATTTATTTATTTAAAAAATCGCCTCCCCACCTTCTGTCAGCCAAAGACTTCACTGGATCTAAGGTCCTTCTCTCAAGTCCTTCCATTTAAGAAGAGCAACTCCGGGCATATAGACAAATGTTATAAAGAGCAGCTCTGGGCATATAGATGTTGCTCCTCCATTCATGCATGATAAGGGACTTCTACTGTCTCCCTATTCCATTTGCAACGTATCCCACACCATTTCCAATCACCAGGACCAGGTTTTGATGGGTACAGGCTGCAGAAGATGTAAAAGTCCCATTCCATGAGGGTGAATTCTGTTCCTTTCACAGAAGGAAAAATAGGATCCAAGCTACAGAATTGTATGGCTGGGAAACTGGATCAGACCCATCAACTGACCCTTCTGGAATTAGTTGCCAGCTGAAATTAGGCACCTGCTTGATGTCTGAGTGGCTATCACTGCCTTCTTATTTAAGAAGACTTTCCTTGAAGTGTGACCCAGTCATTTACTGGAACGTTTACTGGAATACTGACTGAACAAATTTTAAAAATGGCTTCACTGTTTTTAAGACTCAGTATCTTTGGTATTTTATCCCATATTACCTTATTGTGCATCACTTCAATAGCTTCTTACTGTTCATGAATTCATAAAAACAACAACTGCAGCCACTGAATATTTCAAACCATCTTATTATTGAGAAAGACACACTAACTCACTTGACTTATTTTGAACCACCTATGACAGATACAGTATAAGCATGAAGTGTTGTTGCTGCCACGGTGACACAAGTTTGTGGACAAGTGTTGGGCAGAGGTGCATGTCAGAAAGCATGAGAAGGAGGGCAGGTAACTCTGCAGGCATACAGCATCTTCTCTGTGTGAACCACAACATCAAGAGCAGATATCATATACTATTTTACATGAATTTCACAAAAATGAATGCATGTGTTTCTAAAACTGAGCATTTCTACAGTGCTAACATAGCCACAAATTGCTGAATTTGGCCCAGAACCCCATACACAATGCCGATTGAAAAACTTGTTAGCTGTTGATCCTTTTGCTGAATATAAATGCCGTGTGTTCATGTTTGGATAAACCATTTGCAAAGCTTTAGATAAATGAGCTTATGAAAGTGAGAATAAGATACTGCTGGTAGTCTGTAGGAATATAAAGTAGTCAAGACAGAACAGGCCAAGGAACCCATCCATGCTAGTATTCGCCTTCCAAATTGTCAAGACCGGGTGTGCTTAAGTGAAAGCAAGTTATTTGCTAAGGGAGTAACGGAAGCAGGTGTCTCACTAATGGAGACAGAAACCAATGAAAGAAGAAGTGAATTTCCAAGTTACCTTTCCCGAATAAATTCCGCCATCTCTTTTTGCATTTGCTTTCCTTTCAGTTGTTTCTGAAGAAGAATTTCAAATCCCGAGACGGTGCTGTTTCCTTGAGGATCCTTCTTATCAGTCTAAAGGAAACATGCAGTTAGAATATATGCCACACTAGAGGCGTCAGAAGATGTGCCAAAGCACTTAGCAGCTCCGGCACACAGCAGATATTGGAAAGTGGGCTAAGAATTACCTCAAACGCCCCCAAGTCACAAGCTGGCAATTCTATTCAGGATATTTTTGCCTAATGCAACAAATACAACAGCTGCTAGCGGATCTTCAAAGACAACTTCAATAGAGCTAGCAGAATTTCCAGCAAATACCAGATCATTGCCACTAGGGGCTGCTCTGGCATATATGAAACAGGTAGTTAAACAGCAGCAGATTCTGTGTTAATAGGAATTGACAGTATTAATATAAGGGAGAAAACAACCCATGCTTGTGGCAGGGACAAATGACCAAGGTCAGAACAAGACACATATTTTTTTGCAAACTGGCATATAGGCTTCTCTTCCCCAGACTCTTACTCAGAATACCTCCTGGCCTACCACACAAGCCTTGCTCCCTGGACAGTTCCTACCTCTTTTCTATCCACTCTCTCCCTCCCCCGCTTATTTGTTGTTTCCCTACTGCTTCTTTATCCCTACAAGGCAATATTGCACAGTGGGTGCTGCAAGATTTGCATTTCTGGCAACCTCTAGTTGTGCAAGAGAATTCTGATGCTGTACATCTAACGTTTTGCATGCACTTGGAAATATCACATGAAATGTGAAAGAGAAAACAAAATGGTTCCTCGGATGCATGGAACTCAATTGAACTCCACTCTGCCCTCATTCTCTGTGAAGACAACCACATTATTTTTTTTATCAAGGGAGTCTAAATCATCTAATTTTATTGTTTACAAAAAAAAAAAAAAAAAAAAAAACATCTGCCCCTCAACCACAAATATTCTGGGTGTAGGAAAACTACATCCTACCCTTATATAATATTTGCAAACTCCCCTTCCCCTTTCAACCATCTGTGTCTGAATGAAGCAAATCATGTTGTAGCTGAATTATGCTAAGCACTTATTACAGAACAGGGCTCCAGTCCAATTGGGCTGTGGGTTCTTGGGTGATGATTACTCGTGAGTTTTTTCCAGCGTAAGTAGTTTGGCCATCTTGTTCCTTATACTACTCTCCTCTAAAGTTATCATTACGTTTGAAGTTGCAGGGAATTCTCTTATTTCTGTAAAACTTATCTACTCCAATTTTTTACAAAAGTTAAAGGATGTGTATGCTGTAATCCAAAACTAAAGTCCATACTCAGATAATTTATTAACTACCTTATTACTATCCAGCTCTCCAGGCCAACCAATCAACAATCAGCTTATTAAGAGAGCTCATCCCAGCATCCTGGGGACACCAGACCCCTTCTGGAAAGGTCTAAGATAAGAAAGGGGAATAATGGCTACACCAGGCATAGGCAAACTCAGACCTCCAGAAGTTTTGAGACTACAATTCCCATCATCCCTGACCACTGGTCCTATTTGCTAGGGATGATGGGAGTTGTAGTCCCAAAACATCTGGAGGGCCAAGTTTGCCTATGCCTGGGCTACACTTTAACACGATGCATTTGTAGAGGACCAGATGGGATGACAGCAAATCAGGAAGATGGTGCTTGAGCACATACATGCTGCCCAGATTTGTATGATGCTGGCTTCCGGGGTTACAAGCCCCAGAATATGACTCAACATAGGAGGCCATTGTAGTCACCCGGTCTTGCGTAATATGGCTGCAATGCAATTAGGTTGTGGAGGTGGGGAAACAACTTCTCCAACATCTTATGCACCTCCTTCCAAGCTTGGATTTTAACATGTTTGCTAACAGAGATTTTAGCAATATGCTACGTACTGTATGAATCCCAGTTGCTGCAGTAAAGAGCATATGGGTGGCTGCTCACTTACCCAGAAATAATCGCAGTAGCTCCATTCAGAAGGTTTCAGCAACTGCTGCTCTGGCATTGCGTCAGGGTGGGGGAACGTCACACAGTTTATCTGACAAAAAGGAAAGAGGAATACGTTGGACGTGCAAAGCAGTTCAGGAATATGGATGCATGTAAACAAAAGCTGCATAAATGCAACGCAGCTGGCTTAGGTTCTTGCTGAATGTAATGCTCGCTTTAACCAGGAGATGTCATAGAACGCAGATGTAAGAGATTTTGTGTGGTTGAAAGTCGCTGCAATATCTAGAAAGCAGACTCTAAGCAAAACAGGATCTCTGATCATCAAACCCTGCATGCCTCCTTCTTTTATTTAAATGAAGAGGGAGGATAAAACTAAGAATGTGCAGTACTTATTGTTAAACTAAAAGAGCAATCCTAGCTATGTCTACCTGGACTTACTTCTAAGCCCAAGTCCAAGCATGCATTGAATCCAATGGGGTTTATGGTCAGGGAAGTGGGGCTAGGATTGCAGTTTAAATCTTGCTACCCTCAAAATTGTTTGGATGTTCCTTCTTAAACAGGAACCTTCATGTTTGCCTTGCAATTTCACTTTAGTGATGAAATTCAGAAGGCAACCACTTCACTAAAAATGTTTGCCTTTGTGGAAATTCCTCAAATGTTTCACCCAAACAGGAACCTCCATGTTTGCCCTTCTGGTGAAATCTAGTAGCAGCTCTAGGTAAAACCATTTCTAATTTGGACCGGATGTCATTAAATGAGTTAAAGCTGCCTAAGGGATCTTACAAATGGAAAACCAAATTTTACACAACAGCCTGTGCCAGAAGTACACAGAAAGACCCAGTGAAGCTAATGGACACAATGGAGAGAAAACCAGATTAATAATAAAATCATTAGACTAATATTCAGATGTTGTACTTCAATGCATATTTTTTAAAAAGCGCAACTGGAAATTATTCCTCTCTGGATCCATAATTCACTAATTCATGAAGCCTGACAGAAAGCATTTATTTAAATTTATAATCCACCCAACTGCTTCATCTTGGGACAAGAAATAGATACTATAGTGCATGCCAAAATGCAAAGTTCTCAACGGTTTAGAGAGATTAGTGGGCTTGAGCTTTGATGAAGCTTCCTAGTTAGAGAGAGACCAAAAAGACCTCCTTAAATGCCCTTACTGTGTTGTTGACAGTGTACTTGACGAACAGAAAGCACTATCAAGAAGCTGTAGGGGACATTTAAAATATAATCTGCAAGCGCTCACAAAAATTGGGAGGGAAAGGATGATCAAGTTATTGCGTACAATTATTTTAAGCTATGAATCTCTTGGCCCTGTAAGGGGACTTGGGACATGTGTGTATGATTCTCCTAATAACACCAGGACAAAATCAAGGATGTACAGGGGCCTATCTCCTTATTGCTATGGTGGCACTAAACCCAGTCCTGTTGTGGGGTACCTTGATAACCTCACTCATTGAAGAAGAAAAAGAGGGGAAGCCTTGTTCAAATGTCACCGTTTTCCTGCCAGGGGAGAGGAAGAGCCTGCTTCTCTCTTTTTGAAACAAAGATGCTTGCTCTAGTGTTGGAGATGGATGGGGAAAGAACACACAGTTCAAAGAAAAATGTGTTTTTAACTAAATGTTCTCAGAAATGTGGAGGAGAGGTTAGACTTGTCTCCTTTCTATAGAACCACACAACAGCTTGGGTGGATGAGCAAACCTACTTCCATATATATAAGAAAAACATTTTTTAAAAAAATTAAAAAAACAAACTTTTTAAATACACCCATGCAAGAAATATTAATACAAGCAGAAGGCAGGGGGCTGCACATGCCATCCCAGTCCCAATAATCACCCCATGCACTGGCCACAGCTTCACCGTTTCCAACTGTCCCATGCAGAGTGAAGAAGGTATAAAGGGGGCTATTTGCATGTGTTCGCCTGAACTGTGCCACGTGTTCAAGTGAACACAGATGGAAGCCTTATTCATGCCATTCCCAACCAAAACAGTAAGGCCAAGGACATGGTAAGGCAGGGAAGGGGACACTGTGAGTGGGGACGCTGTGAACAACCCCATGTCACCTACTTGTGTTAATTGGCTCAATTGCCCAGACAAAGCTATCCAGATTAGGGGCATGTGTGAACTTGCAACAGGCACTGCCCAACAGACAACTGGGACAGTCAAAGGTACAGTGGTACCTCAGGTTACAAACACCTTGAGTTACAAACACTTCAGGTTACATACTCCGCTAACCCAGAAGAAGTACCTCGGGTTAAGAACTTTACCTCAGAATGAGAACAGAAATTGTGCGCTAGCGGCGTGGCAGCAGCAGGAGGCCCCATTAGCTAAAGTGGTACCTCAGGTTAAGAATGGTTTCAGGTTAAGAAGGGACCTCCGGAACGAATTAAGTTCGTAAGCAGAGGTACCACTGTATATCTTTTCTGTTGTAGCTGTGCTGACAATGCATTTGGATTTGTTTCACTTTTCCAGGGTATAGCTTGAAACACTACAAAATACATATAAATTGGGTTGACCCGATAGCCAGAAAGAACTCATGCACAAAGAAGTCAAGGTGTCCAGCAGTCAAAGGTGATTCTGTAATATGAAGACTGAAATGGTTCAGACAATCGTATATCGGTTCAATAAACCAAGATATGAATGAGCCTTTTCCTCCTTTCTTGCCCCTCCCTCTGGTACAAGCTATAATTAAATGAGGAAGCTTCTAACTAACTACAGTTTCCTGTTAAGTCTGAACCAGGAAAACCTTGGAACAAGCCAGGATATTAAACAAACTTCAATTCATAGTTGAATACCCTGGCTTGTTATACTGCTGGTAACCAGAGTTTCCCAGAATGAATAAAAACCAAAAACTAAGTTTAGAGACTTCCTGGTTTATATTGTGGCTCACTGAAAAGGAACAAAGGTGCTGGGTGTGTGAGCAAGAGGCTTGCTCATAACTTGGCTTCCTTAGGTAGAGATATGATCATCCAAATGTGGCCAGAAATTGGTCATAACCTGAATAGGAACACCACAGAAAAAGAAGTGCCCTTGCTGGTAATGCTAACAAGAGAGTGCACTGGAGTTGCTCTTATTAAATGTCAACAAGCAGAATTTTTATTTTATTTTTTGGCAGGGAGGGAAATGAACATTCATGAAAACTGGAATGGCAACACAAAAGAAAGAGTGTTTCATTCAAGTCGTAGGATGGGATCACAGAAGTTATGAGACACTGGAATGCAAAGAACCACATCCAACATATGTAACTCTAAGCCTCTCATGAGGTTGTCAATTGCCAGAAAGGTCAAGTTGCTTCATTTTCAGCAGAGAGGGTTTTTAAATATATATTTTAGCACTTGTTGGCACCTGAAGGGTGTCGCTGCATGGTGGATTATCACTTGCTTACAACATGGTTTGGAGACATTTCCAGATGTTTCAAATTTCTGATAAAACTTCTTAGCAGAGTATTTCCACTGGATGTGACCAAGTTTTAAGAGCACAATTTCTCATCCAAACTGCTGTAGGAGAAAATGCCACACTGGGAGTGTATATGTGAGACAGATCTTTAAGTCCTGTGTGCTACAGCAGAGAAAACTGGAAGAAGAACAAGGATCACCATATAAAGGAGCATTTGTGTCACAGGAAGAAGCTAGGTAATTTTTAGACCTCAGACTTAATGGTCTTACATGCCTATCTTTTTAGATCAGTGTCTCTCAAACTTGAGTCACCAGCTATTGTTGGACTACAGCTCCCATCATCCCACTGGCCCTGCTAGCTAGGGATGATGGGAGTTGTAGTCCAACAACAGCTGGGAACCCAATTTTGAGAAAAATTACTTAGTTGTGAAACACAATCAACATTTCTCCTCTCTCACCCACTATCCTCAGAAAGTTAGTAACTTCTGTATACTACCCATGAGAAAAATGGCTGTGTTCACACATACAGCTAAACCACAGTTTGGTGCAACAGGAATGAGCCCCTCAAGCTTATGACTACTCCTATGTGCCGCGAAGGACTTTTGACTGTGGTTTATTGACAAACAACAGTTTGCCTCGGTGTCAGAAAAGTCAAATGACTGATTGTGCTGTCCTGCAAATCTGGTAATCCCGCTTTACTGGAAGCACAAACCATAATTTGGCATTTCCAACATCGAGACCTACTTTGGTTGGCCTCTAAACTACAGACAGAAGTCTTAGGTTGTGATGCGAAGGGGGCAGACAGAGGAGGAGGAGGCGGGAAGTGAACCAAGCAGTCCTTGAAGTTTGGCATTATGTGTGAATTCAGTCAGCTGAAAAGGGCACTTCATAACATATTCCTCAGAAGAAAGATGCAACTCCAGTTGACTCAGTTGGCTAGAGCATGGTGATGGGGTTGGGGGTTCGATTCCCATATGAGTTGCCTGCATTTTCCTGCATTGCAGGGGTTTGGACTAGATGACCCCTGGGGTCCCTTTCCAACTCTACAATGCTATGATTCTAAGCGAACTCTTTGTGACACCCAATAGAAATCCCTTCTCAAAAATCAAGTGCTGGGCTTGAGGAAAAGAGTGGGAGAGAACCTGTGGTGCGGTACGTGCATGTATGTGTTCTTTGCTGCCTCTCCTGGTCAAGCTCAGTGGCATGGTTCTGCCAAAAAATAATTTCACTGTGGTCAGGACACTGCATGGCAGATGCAGCATTTGAATCCATTTGCCACTTGGATGAGATGGGCCATATAGAAAAACACCTGCACCACTGTTGCTGACCCACCAGCAACCCCCCCCCCCCAGGAGGTACAATATTAATGCAGATACTCAGAACCATGATACAGACGACCCACTTATGAGGCTGATTCCAAATATTACTGTAGCCTCAAAGAGCTTCAAAAAAACACAGTAATGATTCTTGACAAAGCCATTCACAAAGAGCAGTATTTTTTATTTTATCCTGCCTTTCCTCCAAGGTGCTCACAACAACCCCATGAGTTTGGTCAGGCTGAGAATTGGTGGGTGGCCCAACACTGTCCAGTGAATTTCATGGCTTAGTGGGGATTTGAACCCTGGTCTCCCAAGTCACAACACTTTAACCCAGGGGTGCCTAACCAGGGCACCACAATGGATTGAATCATCCCTAACTCCAGCTGCAATGTAATTGTGCCTTAGGATTAAGGTAATCACCCCTTTCAGCCTTCAATTTTGTTACTACATGTATGGCAGCTGAGCAGTAGTGATAAAACACACTGCTTCCGTTTCTTCAACTGCCTCTGACTGAATGGGGTTATCCCCACAGCTAGGTCTTCTTCACACAGCCAGTTGTTCTACAGTAACACCCCCCTGGGGCCCCTTTAAGTTCTGGGTTTTGTTTTGTTTCATGTTGATGGGGTGAAGTACGGAGCGAAAAGTGTGGAAACAGCCCCAGACACCCCTCACAAGATCTGAGGTTGCTGCTTTACGTCCCTTTCAACTCCGAATAAGTGTAAGCCATTAAGAGAGTGCATTATTTCTTGCAGTCCACTCCATAAAGTGCAAAATCCGAACGCCCCCCCCCAAGTCCAACACCCATACCAAATAAGCAGTTTTTGCTTGTGTTTTCTCTCTCGTTTTAGAGAACCCAAACCGTGAAAGGGGGGTGAAGGAGGCAAAGGAAACACTGATGAAACATTCGAACTAAATTTCAAACCTGGGAAAACTGAGTGGCAGCACCAAACATCAATCCTGTCACAAAGAAAACAGCACTGACACTAATCACCACCTCATATTCTAGTCCCCCTAATGTTCTCTCCACCACCACTCCCGGTGCTCTAATTCACACTGAGATGTGTCATGTTGTTTCAACAAATTCCTTTCCACTGCTGTAGCTAGCAAAAGAGCGAACCTCACACTTCCACAGGGAAATGTCCCCCACCCCACCCCTCTCTCTCTTAAATCATTGCAATCAAATCAAATATTTTGTTAACCATGGAGCCCGGATGACTGGGCCAGGTTTCTGAGCAATAATGGATAAGTTTCTGGACTTAAGGAGTCAAAAGAGGTTTGCCAGGATTCAAAGGCTTACATCTCATCCTCTCCTACTGAGAAATATCTAGCATGTTCGCGACCTCAGCCAAAGTGCATACTACGACAACTTAACGGGGCATCTTTTCAAAAAATATTCTTCTTCTTTCTATGGATCTTTAGCCCCTTCAGTCATCCATCAAAGCTGCAAAGGAAGCCAGCCTGGGGGGGGGGGGACCCTGACTGTCAACTTTTTATCATTGTGTGTGCTGCCCACAGGAACACTCCATTCTTAAGATGACTTCATTGGCTATTAATTGCTTGATCTACCCAGAAGCAACTTTGAACAAAAGGAAACACTGCTGCAACTATAATTTAAAAATCACAGCAGAAAGAAGTGCCCCCACCCTCCCCTTTTGCTTTCTGACATTTCTTTCCTGTCTCTCTTTAACAGGCTCTCTGCTAGCTCCAGCCTTTTAAAAATGGCTTCAATGCAGCTACTGCTGTGGAAAGCAGGCACCGTGTTTACATCTGGAAAACATGAGGCAGACCCTTTCACACGGATTCAACACACCAACACATACACAGACGGACTGACAGCTCTCCTGCCCTGCAATGCTACTTGCTCTGGTGACTAGATCACCATAGCAACTGGACTGGTGATCATCACGGTGGGATTCTACTTACCGTGAACGTGGTCTCCTTGTTCTGCTTTCGAGTAGGTGAGGGGGACCCAGGACTCTGAGGAGAGAGGCAAGAGGCATCGTCAAAACTGCACTCCACATCCGACATGGTATGTATTCTGAGTTACTGGAAGGTGTATGTGTGTGCTTGTGTGTGCGTGTGTGGGAAGCAGGGGTGCTCAGTGCTTTGTGCAAGCCAAATTGGAGGAGATTCCCTTTCTGCCCTGCTTTCTGGCTTAGCCTCTTTCCATGCCCCAGAGGTGTCACAGTTCAACTCTTGCATGGGAGACTCCTGCACTGTGCTCACGAAGCAGCACACGAGCTCTGTACAGCCAGATAATTCATCCGAAACACGGCGACACCTCCCCTTCCAATCAGTGCCTAGCTTTGGAATTAACTCTTCCACTGCGTGCCAACTCTGAAGCAGGGCTCTTTAGCTACTGTGCCTAAAAGAGTTATTCGAAGCTCTGATTTACGTTTCGCACGCAGTTCAGCTGCTGTACACAAAGGCTTCCTTTGCTGTTAGGTTCATATCGCAACTGCACACACATCTCATCCGCTTGCCCCACTGCCCCCCCCCTCACTCCAGCTTTAAAAGCCGGGACTCGAGAAGCAAGGTGAGGAGGAAGTCTCTGCAGTGTTGTTGCTAACACACTGCAGGCATCCCCAAGGCTTCCTTCTGCCTCCATCTGCAAATTAGCAAAAGCATCAAAACAACACAACAAAAAACCCACCTGCATCAGACTGACAGCGAATGGAATGACCCAAAACAGAAGTATAGTGCACATGGAGTCAGCAGCCACCTATTTTAAAGTGTTTGTTTGGCATGCCATTCTGTGTGAGGCTACCGTGCAACAGTTAACAACATGATGGAACATGTCCTGCTTCACCATTCATTGTAACCTTATTGCTTTTATTTATGGGGGTTTTGTCCTTTGTAGTCCTTACCAGGGTTATCTCTCACAAAGAAATATTTATGCCACATTGCCCAGTTTTACACAGAGTAACAAAAAAGTACCTCAAGGACAAACATAGCACAACAACTTTATTCTACGAAGAGGACTGCCTTAACACTCTCTGATAGAGAACAGTTCCCCCCGCATGTCTCCTTAATTTTTATGTGCAAAACTCCAGAGATCTAGAAATGCCACAATTTCTTTAGGCACCATTTTCTACCAGCTATGACATCTCTCCCAGAAACCAGTCTATACAGTGGTACCTCGGGTTACATACGCTTCAGGATACATGCGCTTCAGGTTACAGACGCTGCTAACCCAGAAATAGTGTTTCAGGTAAAGAACTTTGCTTCAGGATAAGAACAGAAATAGTGCTCTGGCGGCACAGCGGCAGCAGGAGGCCCCATTGGCTAAAGTGGTGCTTCAGGTTAAGAACAGTTTCAGGTTAAGAACGGACCTCCGGAACGAATTAAGTACTTAACCCAAGGTACCACTGTATGTGCTATGGTGCAATTTGAACACAAGCCTTCTTGCCTTTCTCTTTATGTCCCCCCCCCAGACAGCTGCTATTGTTCTTTAAAATATCCTCACATATGTGAAACGGAATCCTTCAATACCCCTCAAAGGAAGCTTCTTGCTGATCCAGAATCTGAAAATGAGTCCATTTCCCTCAGATGTTCTAATCTCATGCTGACAAGGCAAGTAAATAAATTTTTAAATATCCCTCTTTGTTAGCATTAGTTGCCCACGCATAGCAGAAAAAAGTATGCCCCAAACAGCAGATTGGCATTGGTCCAGCCACAAAAGGAGAGCTGACGCTAGCACCTGCGGTAAGAAGAACCGTGTAATGAAGAACTCTAAATCACCATCCCCTCTCCAAAATAAATGATGCTGCTTGTAACTCCCCTGATCTTTAAGGGGGGGAAAATATGTTATGGAGTTCCCCTCTACAATGCACTTTCATAATAAACTGCTAGACACAGTAGCAAATCTCAAGTCCTTGAGCTTCCAAACACTCAAGTTTTCTTGGTTAACACTGGCACACCTTAAATTCTTTCAACTTTCCTGCATTCTTGGCCTCACTCAGCTCCATGCTTTCCAGGGGGCCCAGTAGGTTCCCCACTGATCACTCTACAACCAATACAAGAGCACTCACCTGTGTTGTAAGCTGCTGATTCATTTACGGGCCTATTGCCCAACAACTGCTGAAGCAGCCAATTATGAACCTGCAAAGCCATTAGGTCAGAGAGTAGCTGTTCCCTGGACCCACCAGCCATGCCCTCAAGTAAGACTAGAAAAGATCAGTAGGATCTTAAACCTACAAAGATACTCTTGATCCAGTATCCAAAACAGATCACCATCCAGAGTACTACAAAGAAGCAGCAGCACAGGTCAAGGTGGATTCATGCAAGAATCACCTACAGATCAAGGTCCAAGAGTTTCCAAAGTGAGATATGCAACGCTACAGGAGATGTGTTGTATACTCTCGCTTAGGAAAGGCAGAGGTGAATTACTTCCTCAACTACCTCAGCCTCTCTTCATAAAGACACTACTGACACAAACTACTCACACGGGCAAAGGAGAACAACTTTGCCAACAATTTAGAACTGGCTTCTCAGCCTCAGGGAGAGCAAGAGAGGAAGAGAAGATTTCAGAATATCACTCTCTTGGTGTGCCCACTCCAGCCATATGCTTATTTTAGAGACAGTGAAGACACGATGCAAAATCTAGTTTTATTCTTCGCCTCTTTCCTGGTGGCATCATTAAGGGGAGGAAGTGAGGGGAATGAGCAGGGAAGAAGAAGAGGGAAAAAGCACCCACAGAGTCTACAAGGTCCTCAGAGCTTTTAAAGCCAAGTTTTCCATGCTCTCACATATGACCTGCTTGACTCAAGCAGAGCTCAGTGAACTGAAAGCAGAAACATTTTCCGAACCATGGTCACGTAACAAATAATTGTCTTATCAATGCACACTTTCTTCTCTGACATTTTGCAACACTTTTTAGTCAGCCCTTAAGAGTTTTTTTGGTGAACTACTCTCACACATGCACGAACACCTCACCCATAGGAACATAGGAAGCTGCCTTATAGAGGAGAACAGGAAGAAGAGTTTGGATTTGATATTCTGCTTTATCACTACCGAAGGAGTCTCAAAGCGGCTAACATTCTCCTTACCCTTCCTCCCCCACAACAAACACTCTGTGAGATGAGTGAGGCTGAGAGACTTCAGAGAAGTGTGACTAGCCCAAGGTGACCCAGCAGCTGCATGTGGAGGAGCGGAGATGCGAACCCGGTTCCCCAGATTACGAGTCTACAGCTCTTAACCACTACACCACACTGGCTCTCACACCTCTAGAGAGTCACACCTCTAGGTCATCTAGATTCTAGCTCACTACTGTCTTCACTAACCAGCAGCTGCTGTCCAGGATTCTGGTAGGGGGTCTTTCCCCCAACCCTACCAGGAGATGCTGGGGCTTGAACCTGGGGCCATCTGCATGCAGAGCAGATGCCCTACTGTTGTGCTATGGCCCTTTCCCACGGAATGGCTAGTTCAATGACTTCATGGCAGTGGCTCCAGTATTGGGTTTATACAGGGAAGGTGCAGGTTCTAATCTCTGCTCAGCTTTATTCCTCCCTGGGTTGTCTTGAGCAAGTCACTATCTTGTCTTCCCAGCCCCTCTGCACAGAGTTGCTGTGCACGTGCTCATTTTTATTCAAATCTCAGGAGGATGGGTGGGATAAAAACAAAATAAATGTTATGAGCTGCAAACACAGCTGGAACATATTGCGCTGAAATGATGTCAGCAGATATGAAAGTGCCGTTTGATCTGCGATGGCTGTTTGCACAATACAAGAAAGTACTTGATATTACAGTCATCAAGCGATGAACAGAAATGTGTGAGTCCCTGCCCAGGAACATTTTTTAATCATCATTAGTGTAGAATAAGAGTGAAGAAAGCTGGTTTTTGTTTTTTTAAAAAACAACAACCCAGACTTAATGTGGCTTTTCAAACTTGAATGTACAGATACAGGAAATGCAAAAAAATCAGTGAGGGGTGGGGGTGGGGAGGAGAAATGCAAAAATCAATTTTAGCATCATTTGCAAAATTGGCCTACGTGAATCCTTAAAGCACAGAGAACTGGGAGAAAGCAATATTCTATGGGTAGCAGTATGCTTTGCCTCACAGCTATACTATGACTATTATAAACTGTTTTACAGAACAGAAACTGAGGCTTGAAACAGCAACTTGCCAAAGCCCGTTTGCGAGCTCATGGCTTTAAATGACCAGATTTATTTAAACACACATGAATGATTTAACAGAGTTTTGGATCTCAGGTTCAACACTGCATTCACTCAAACATGCTAGCCCTTCATAATTCAGCTATGTCCAGCTGTCATGCCTTAGATTTTCAGAGGACCCCAAATAATGTTAATTAGTTGTTGGAAGCTACAATGAACAGTAGCTTGTACTTTACAAATGCTGTTTGCTAAGGTAAATCCCTAGATTTTCTTAGACAGCGGAAAAGCATCAGTAACCAAGAGTGCTTACAGATGGTGACAATTAAGCAGTATGCAAGCAGTGCTGTTCTGCTTTACGCTGTAGGTGGGACAGCAATGTCTGGAATCCAAATAACATTCTACAGCCGAGTGGGAAGCCACTCCTTCCCCAACCCCAAATCTTGTGTGTAGCAATTTTCATCGGGACCATTGTGTGGGATGTACTGCAAGTGGGGATGTGCAGGGTTGTGGAGAGAGGAAAGGAATACCAAAGCAATGCTATTTGAGAAGGGAACAGTTAAAGTGATAGAGCTGATTCCGAGAGAGATGAGACAGACTATAGAGAAGGAAATTGCTAGAACAAAATCTATGAAGGCCGTAACTGGCCTGTATAAGCCAGAACAGCTGTGTGATGGATCACCTACATGGGGTATGTTGCACAGTGCTTACATTGTGATAAAAAACCCCAAACAAATAAAAACCCAGATTTTTCTGAGTTCTTTAAAAAAAACAACCCCACAAAAATGGAAGCTGAATAGAGAAAACTTGGGAGGAGGACGTTTGATCACTATGTTATGCAGACATCCCATAAACAGTGAGTGAACAAAGCATGGTTGTTCCACAATAAGTGACCAGTGTGGAAGCAGCCCAAATTACATAACAGGCTTTAATGCAGACTTCAATAATATAGTAATAATGGCAAGAGGGGTAGAGCTATACAGACATTCAGCATATCTGAATTGAGTGGAAAAAATAAAGCTCTAGAATGTTTATGACCTAAGATTTAACTTACATATTTCTGGGGGGAAAAAACCTACAAAAAAAAAACTTCTAACAAGTTGGTAAATTTTTTCTCCAGTACTGTAGTGGGTAAAGGAGACTCTGAGACAGCGTGGAATGCATTGCTATGAAATATAGCTGCAATCTTCCAAGATTTAGGAAAGAATGCATGGATAATAAAAATCATCTTGATTATAGTGTCTCATGGTACAATAGCAAGAGGATGCTCACTTAAACAGCTATAAGAAGTGCAACGAATTCCAATTCAGTGTTGACAAAAAAGAAAGCATGTTGGGTACCTAGCCCGAAAAACTCCATACTACAAAATGATCACAGATGGCTAAAGTTGAGAAAGATCAATAAGAGCTTCCAGTGATAAAAATAGAAGGGGGAGGGGGAGGGGAGAGGGAGAGAGCGTGTTCAGGAATACAAGGACTTTGAGGTTCACAGCACAATTTGGACTAAAAGACTGTACTATCACTGCTGCACATCTAAGCGAACGAAGACTGCTTTCAGTCCTTCATCCCACTGGAAGTATCCACAAGCACTATTTCTAAACAATCATAGAAAATAAAAGCCTTCATCTACATCCAGGAATACTTTCTGTGCTTACCTGGGGGTCACTGCTGACTTTGCGGAGACTCATGTGGCTTGGTTCTAGTTGGGGTACCAAAGTTCCTGGTATGTGATACCCATTCACTGTAAAGAAAAGATACAGGAGAAGCTGGCGTAATTCAAAAAGATGGGGGGGGGGATTGGGTTTACCATCTCTGAGGCTCTTCATCAAAATTAAGTAATTTACCTGGCATACATGACCAAGTGTAAATGTATAATTCAAAATGTAACCACAAATACAGCAAATCTACATGAAACACACTCTGCAGAAATACATAATATATTGATCCATCGATCTATGCAGAAATACATGCAAGGAGGCAGCAATTTTAGCAACAAGAACACATCAGTTGCAAAGACATTATTGAGATAGATAAACTATTTATGTAAAAACACAAGCCTCCGTAAACTCTGCAGGAAGGTCAGGCAACTCCACTTTAAATGAAATATCTGATTATCTCAAGAAATTTATGCAATAAAATTCAGTATGTCTCTATATTTTGGAAAGTAAAACTGTCATCACGCTGTAGTTTGCATAGCCGCCAACAGGAGGTCACACCAACTACAGCATGATGACAGAACAACAGGCAGGCGAATGAACAAGCAGCATGGGTGGTGGCGAGTCAGGCGAGCAGATGAGGAAGGAGCAATGTTTAAAGGTGAGTAGAAGAAGGATGGCTTGGCAAACCATTATCTGAGCCTTCTTCCCTGCCATTATACATCTCTGGAGTATTATAAAAGGACATGTAAAAACAAAAGCTCTGAGAACCTTAACACAACTTGAAAATTTATTAAGAACAATGGGTAGAGAGGGGAAAGGATGAATTTCTAAACTGTATTCTATATTGCATAATATAGCTTACGGATATATGGAACCCCTTTAAAAGATATGGGAACTAGATGCTGGCACACAAATTCTTCCCAAGGACTGGAAAAATATATATGGGAATTGCGCCCCTTAAAATCTGTTTGCAGTTTGCTTATGGAAACCTCTTAACATTGCCTCTTAAAAAGTAGTATCGTACTCCTCTGCAAAACTCAAAAAATGTTTTCTTCTATATCATCTTATTGTTGGAGGGGCTGCAATGAACTTGGTATGTATTATCATTTATGGTGGGAATTGTCAGTTGGTGCAAGATTTTTGGAATTTAATTCTGACAGAAATGATGAATATTATTAAGGAAACAATTGTATGTTGTCCAAAATTAATGTTACTGAGTATTTTTTATGATACCAACATAAATATGTTGCCAAAAGATTTGGTCTTGGCAGCACATATAGTAAATGCAACTCAATGGAGAAGAGCCCAAAATCTTACACTGGGCGCTTGCTACTGCTCACTCTGGAATATAGGTGTACAGTAATGTAGAAAATAAGACATAATTTGAGATTTTGACAAGGACTAGAACCTCCAGACACTTTTTATATGATTTGGCATTCCTTTATGACATATACAGCAGAACCGTCATTTTCAAGGCAGCCCTCGTCACAAGCCTGGGAAATCTGGAACTGTACTTTTATGATCTGATAAAAGTTGATAGTCTTTACTTGGGACTTTGTTATTTTAGCTCATGTACAACCACTCACTCTATGTGCCTATTTTATAGTTTCGTTTTTCATCGTTTACTTTTTGTCTGTTGTTATAACTGTTCTGTTTTATATACATTATAAAATAAAATAGAAATAAACTTTACCCCCCCCCCCAATATCTGGAGTGACATTTAAAGGAGGGTAGGAGGCACTTCAGAGAGCGGTTTGGCAATGGCTCTCTAAAGCACCCACCTCTCCATTAAATATTTAACAAGCTGTGACAGAACGGGGTGCGTGTTTGGGGCAAGCTGAGCAAAGGACTGGGTGAAATGTGGGGACAGGGAAAGAGGCTTAGTAAAGGGGGTTGACCAAGGGCTAGCAGGCAGAGCAGGTGGGGACAGCATCCTCTAGTTACATTCATATTACTGTAAAGGTAAAGGTAAAGGGACCCCTGACAATTAAGTCCAGTCGCGAACGAGTCTGGGGTTGCAGTGTTCACCTCACCTTAAAGGCTGAGGGAGCTGGCATTTGTCTGCTTCCGCAGACAGTTTTTCCGGGTCATGTGGCCAGCATGACTAAGCCGCTTCTGGCGAAACCAGAGCAGCGCACGGAAACGCTGTTTACCTTCCCGCTGGAGCGGTACCTATTTATCTACTTGCACTGGCATGCTTTCGAACTGCTGGGTTGGCAGGAGCAGGGACTGAGCAACGGGAGCTCACCCCGTTGCAGGGATTCGAACCACCGACCTGTAATTCATCAATTTTAGCTTATCAGGCTCCCCCCCCACCACATTTTGTAGAGGACTTTGGGTGTATTACCATTCTCTTACTCAGAAAGGATAGGATGATGCTGTGACACCATTTGTAAAAACAAAACCAGAATTGCACGGTAGAAAGAGATTAATGACTGATCTAGAAGCATCCCCTCGCCTTTCTTGTTGCTAAAATCTGCAGTTATAGAAAAAAAACATGTCCTTCATGTGCCATAGCTTGACCATGAACTACCCTCCAAGCACCACTTTAAATACCAATCAATGGAGATGTCACAGGTATTAGCCACTTCGGTACAAACCGTGAAGAGTGTATGTGTGTTTATATCAGGAAATCTAATGCACGCCGCCTAATTTGCCCCCTACCTGTAGGCAAGGAGTTCTTCTGTGTCACAGGGCTCTTTGGTGTCCCAGGCACACTGCTTGGCCGCTCCCAAGTAGTCTCTGTTCAAAAACAACATTGATGTGAGTGCAGTCAGAATCACCAATATATACAAGAAAGATTTCCTGTCTGTCCCTCCCCCCCCCCCCGCCCCCAAAGTGGACCAAATAAATGTACACCCTTATCAGATAAGAGATGGTTAACTCCTGTTCTGTGCTGCTTTATATAATGCTCCCCAACTTAAGGGCAATCCTTTCAGATGGCATCACTTAAGAGCGTGCTCAGCTGGAGGCTTTCCCCTCAGGCAATCCTCACACTTACTGGAGGAAGCCACTCCACAGCAACACACCACTGTGGTTTCATACCTATCAGGTGTGTACAACTGGAGCACCCAGTCTGTGATAGTCAGAAAAGCTGAAAGTCCCATTTCGGTGTGCCTTTATGATACTCAGCAACCTTATTATCAGAAGAGGCTTAATTTGTATTTATTTCATTTAAAATATTTATTATCCATTATTCATTACTAAAAGAAATCTAAGAGAGGGCTGTGATACTATCAGCATATTAAAAACACAATAAGAAATTCCAGCAATAAAACCAGGAGACCGTAACTTATGACCTCAAGATCAGTACTAATATCCATCAATTGCCCAAGTGAACAGATAAGACATTAGCAGGCACTGAAAATTCATAAGAGCTTCCTCCTTTATTTCAGAGGTGAGGGGAATTCTATAATTTAGGCCCCACTATGGAGAAGTTTCTTCAGAATGCCACACTGTGAACTTCGGGAGGCTGTAGCACACAACCAGGAGAGCCTCCTCTAAAGATCTCAATGTATGGGCAGGTCCAGAAAAGGAGATTCCTCAAGTATCCCCAGGCCCTTGGCTGTACAGGGCTTTAACAGTTAACATTACATTTGGCTCACAGCAGCAGATCATTAATTTGAGTCACTATTCATCAGAGCCAAGGCCTTGAATTTTGTTTTACAACCCATGGAATATGCAGAGTAAAGAGCAGACTGACCACATGCGGAGTATCTATCTTTCCTTCACCACAAGTAACTACAATCACGGTTTAATACATGTTGGAGGTTAACAGAAAGACTGTTTTTTCAGTGTACACTGCTGCTAGTCAGTATAAAAGAGATGTACACACAAAGTTCATTGGAAGTCATATTTCTTTTCTCCTGGACTCCTTTTTTTTGGAATGCATTTCCTCCCTACATTGAATTGCATCCATTCAACAAATGGATTGCAGAGTCTTACTTTTCTATTTAGATATACAGTATGAACATGAAAGAAAGGAAGGAAGGAAGGAAGGAAGGAAGGAAGGAAGGAAGGAAGGAAGGAAGGTTCTCTTTTAGGTTTTGCATCCTTCAGGTTTTCACGATGCATGGGGAGATTTGGGCAACAAGCAAGATTTAAACAAGGAATCACAGCAGCCACTTTCAAATGATAATCTCCAACGGTAGGTGGTGCTGTAACTTTGAATTAGCTCTGCTTAGAGGCAGAACCACAGACAAGGCAAAGTCAATTGCTGGGCTGCAAGCAATGCAGTGCTGTGTTCTTTTTATGACTGCAGGTAGAAAAATGATTTCTCTAATGCCTACAGCTTCTGTATGCTGGCTCTATGCAGGTCAAGCATGCAATACGTGAGAAGGGGCACTGCAAGCAGCACATCAAGCTAATTTTCAAGCCAATTCTCAAAAACTACATTAACTCACACTGTGGGACACATTGCACAGGGAGGCAGCATGGAGAAGTTAAAAAATAAGAATGCATTAATGGGTCAAACCTCATCTAGACCCCACGAGAATAGGGTTTCAAAGGTAAGGAAACATGTGACATCAGGGCTGGGGTGGGGGTAAGCGATCAGCAGCAACACCTGAAACTACAAACCAGGCATCTGGGGCAGATTGTCACTACACCTGCTAAACTCCTCTTTGCCCTCTCCTACCAATTTTCTTTGTATAGCCCTTTGTGATTATTCTGTTTTCTACACATTCCTCTTTCCTCACTAAAGGATTTGTGCTAATGGCTGATTTGTGAAGCCTGCCCAAGCCAGCTTAGGGTACTGCACTGCAGGCTGCCTTGTGATACCATTACAACATTCTCATTTGTGTACCACTGGTTTTATGCTGTAGTAATTCTTTTTTAAAAAAATCAGAACGCTTTGCAATTGATAATTGCATGTATGTGTTCACAGTAATTGGGGAGTTCTCACTCAGTTGCGACACAGGATTCAGGTGCTTCTTCTCAAAGCTCTGCATTAGTTACAGGGATATCACTGCTTCTTTGCACTCTTGCAAGTGGGATAATGTGTTTTCCATCCTAGATTATCAATTCCTTGCAGAAGCGTTGACTTGGGAATGAGATGGGGGTGGATGGGCCGGTCGTGCGTGCACAACATCACAACGTCATGCAATGCCCAGACATCAGGCGTGACACCGTTGCATGCAGGGTCTCTGGGCATCACATGGCAACTTGGCTTCCATGACTGGTGGCTCCTCCTTTTCCTGCTGCCACCACCGTGGACTGGGGACTGCTTCCCCTCCACTGCAGGAGAGGGAGGAGCTAAGTTGCCACCACGTTCCTGTCTCCTCCGACGTGGCACAACCACTCGGCACCATCACACGTGACAGGCTCAGCTTCCATGGCCGGTGGCTCCTCCACCTCTGCTCCTCTTCCTTATAATACCCATAGTATTTTAACTTTTTTTTCTTTAAGTGATGTTTACTAGCAAGGCTACCCTACTACCTACAGCAATATTGTTTTGTGACCCTCTTACTTCCCTCGAGGGTTGAACATAACACACATCTTTTTCTTTACACACATCTTTTTCTTTACATTTAATTAAGAGATGCTTTATACCAATAATTCTATTACTTCTGTACTATGCTGCAATAGTGCACACCTTGGCATAAATGCATTTTTATAAAGCAGTAAAATAAATAAAGCAATGAATCTCTCCAGTACATAGTACTCGTGATTGGAAACAGCCCTCCGGGGCCCAAAATCCTTTTATTTAAAAATGCCAGGGAAGAAACAAGTATGCAGTGACACTATCACTAAGCTAAGGCCTCTTCCATATCTAAAGTGATAAACATGAGATTTGATATCTTCAGCACCAAAGTTCCTTCTAATCGAGCCAAAACATCACTGACACTGAATCAAGGTTAAAGCAAATATGGCACTGAAAGACAAGATCCACCTGGAAGTTCCCTAACACAGGGTTGGGGAATCTTTTCTGGCTCCCGTAACACCAACTCTGGCAGGTGGGTGGAGCAGCTCACCTGTCAATCACACAACATCATTACAGGCTGTCCCAGTCACCTAACGGAATCCCTTTCACAGGGTTCCAAAGCAGCTTATGGCCTAAGGGATGATTCACAAAATCCTCCGGATCAGATGTGTTCATTTCCTTCCCAAACTACAGCATATTTGTGGTGGATGAGTCATCAATCAATTCATCATGTGTCATAATTGTACTTGCTAGCTTTCTACTCACATAAAGAAGGTTTTGCATAAAACACAGCTTTTACTGGAGTTCAAAGATCAGTCGAAACAGGAACGCAATGCAATCCACGTAGCAGGACACACCAGTCACACATAGGACCAGCCTTTCTCAACCTTGGGTTCCCAGGTGTTGTTGGACTACAACTCCCATCATTCCTAGCCAGCATGGCCTGTGGTCAGGGATGATGGGAGCTGTAGTTCAAGAACCTGTGGGGCCCCAAGGTTGAGAAAGGCTGCATAAGGACAGTAACATAAATTGCAAATTGACCCCAAAGTTGAATTCATCTACATAGTAAGAGACCAATTAAGCTTGTAGTCCTTATAAAATACTATTGCAAAATTGCTTGTGTGCAAGCATTTTCATTATAAAAAGTATGGTCTCCATGCATAGTTTTCTTAAGTGCAGCTCTTTCCAAGGATACTGGCCTGGATGTTGTACAAGGTAACTAGTTTGTAGCTATCTAGTCCACACACAGAGAGAGACACACACCCCACCCCAGCTCTCCTACCAAAAGGAAAAGGAAAAGATAATTCCCTCAACTGAACATTCACATTTTTAAAAAATCATCACCCTTAGTGGTGCAGAAATTGTGTTGATTCAAGTGCAAATTATTAGTCGAAGAGGTTTAAAAATATAAACCAGCATTGTAGCTAGGCAATTAGCAAGTATAATATTTTTTGTGCTCTATTTTACTTAGCATCCCATTTCCTATTTTGCTGTCTTGCGTTACGGCTTTTATTTTATGCTTGTTTGGAATGTCTGCATAATGTGAGGATGGCAACAGTGAGTCATCAGGGGTTTCGCAGCAGTGCAGAGTACACAACTGTTTGATTAAACCGTGGAAGCATTAGCACTTTGTGTGTGCATTCTGCCATTGAAGGAGGAAAGGGAAAAGGCGCCCAACAACTCATATCCAGAGAGATGAAATATCAGCAGTGGTTTCTCTGAAATGTGGGAGTGCAGCAACTGATACCAAGCACAGTTGTACAGAACTCAGATAGTACCTGCCCAGAAGGTTAAGGGAAAACAGGTGTTAATTTGCTTTAAGAAATAGAAATGGCATTGTGACCAATTGTATAAGAAATTGCTGATTTCTAGGGTTACATCTCCCCTCATCCCTTCAATACATACATGCACATATCATGCCTGTACAGTTTCTGCCTTGGGGAAGAGAAAAGGTAATAATAATAATAATAATAATAATAATAATAATAATAATAATAATACTTTTCCTGGTATTAGTTACTCAAGGCTTTGCAACAAAAAGCGGTAAAATATGCATGTGAAAAACCCCCAGGTAGAAAATGTAAAAGTGACAAATCGCTGATGAACAAACCACATGATGAAGTGTGCACAGCATCATCTTTCTGCACCATTATGACTAGTGATCCCAACCCAAATACACTTAAGCTAAACCAACAGGTCAAGCTATAACTAAATATAAAATTTAAATGCGCTGCATTGCTCTGTGTGACAGTTTATTGTAAGATGCCTAGAGATGTGAAATTCAGGAGGTGTGGAATAATGAGGAATCTGTTTTGTTTTGAACACACGTTTTTTTATCCAGAGGCCCAATATAATAGAGAAAAACTAGGAACTGGGGGAAGGGAGATGGACTGAGAAAAGCTCTTGTGAAACATTTTCTTTTTCAGAATGATGAATGAAATGCTTTTTAAAAGCAGTGATTTGCAGCAACATTGTTAAACAACCAACTCACACTGTTTCAGTTCTTGTGGCTAAAAGAGTCAAAGCTAGTAATGTTAGTGATTATAGCTGTTTTACTGTATTTGACTAGATTATTAAAGAGGCAGTGCTCCTAAGATGCGATGTTGGAAATAAAGAGTTCTCAAGTGCTGAAGAATACTAACATTTTCAGGCATTTGTCACAGGTGTGAAATCTGGCCGTCTACCAAAGACATTGTTCCTGCAAAATGGTGACACAGCCTTTATATAACACAGCCTTCTATTTCTCCAGCATCTCACTTTCCTCAGATTTTTCTACCTGCTGCATCAATAAACGAAACTGAAGATTGTTCGCACACACACATACAAAATCAAGGAACAGATATGTAAAAAAAAATATTGGGAAAAAACCTATTTCTTTTCTTTGGTATATGGGTTTATCACCGAAAGCTTCTTCTTCTTTTTCAAACTTTTATTTATGAAATTTTAACAGCTTTTATGCACACATCGTACAGTATCCATCACTTATCTCTTTTCCTAAGACTTCCCAATCCATCTCTCTGTGGTATTCTAGGGAAATCTTGATCTGTTGCATATCCTGATATTTCACCCATTACCACTTCGAGTCTTCCTCTTTTGATGCTATCTACTGCTCATATGTTAACTCCTACTTGTAGGTTAAATTGTATATTGTATCCTCTAAAATAATCTCCAAAACACTTCCACTCTTCTCTTGTCTTTAAATCATCCTTAGTTTTGCGGTCATGGTTACTAATTCTTTGTATTCTATCAATTTGTTCTACCAAATTTCCTTTGTGGTTATTTCTTCCTCTTTCCACTTTTTGGCATATACTATTCTAGCTGCAGCAGCTGTGTACAGAAAAATATTGAGTGCCTTTTTTGGAATGTTATCCCTATTATCCCTAACAGAAAGGCCTCTGGTCTTTTGGGAAATGTGGGTTTTAGAATATTTTTTTAATTCTGTGTGGACCATTTCCCAATACTCTCTAGCATATTTACATGACCACCACATATGGATCAGGGTTTCCTCCACCTCGTGGCACTTGAGCATAAATTAGATCCGTTTTTATACATTTTCACTAATTTGCTGGGTGTCAAGTACCAACAGTACATCATCTTTTGTAGGTTTTCCTTAATAAGATAACAGGCAGAGAAATTTATGGTTTCCCCCCATAATTTTTCCAATACGGACAATTCTATGTTGTAACCAATATCTATTACCCATTTTGCCATTGTCGCCTTTACCATCTCATCTATTTCTATTTCTGCAAACTATCAATAAAGCTTTTTCTTTTTCAGAAAAAAAATTGAGGATCATTCACTCAACTTGAGTTATGCTAGAATGTTCAAAAATTTATTATTTACTGGGACAGCACAGGATAGAAAATTAATGAATAAATAAGGATGGTTAATTTCCCCCCACTATGACAATTACTGTATACAATGATGAAATATGACCAAGTTCTTCAATAATATTATAAAGTCTGATTATCCAAATGTGTTGCTGATGCATTAATTATATTAAAGATTTATTCTCTGAGCTCTGTCCCTAAAAATTGAATTTCTTCTGTTTCTGCACGATAAATCCAAAGTCTACATACTGTTTCTAAGCCCAGATAATAAAGCTTTCATTTTGCTTACTACAATGTCAATGGTTTCTATTTTCCCAATTAATTCTGACACTAGTTCCCCAACTCTCAAAATATACTTAGGTACCTTAGCTGCAGCAACTAGAAGCTTGTCTCTCTGGACATATTTGTAATTAATGTTTAAATATACTTTTACATTTTATTTAGCGTATTTCATGCTCTTAAAGAAGTGCAGTTTAGGTGCAATGAGAGCCACTAGGTTTCACATGAAGAGTGAGGAGCCACGACCCAAGTTACAAAATGTGCATGGAGTTGCTTTTCCAAGGGAGCAACTACAGAGGCTTCCATAGGAAGTGGTACTCAAATTAATGGTTTGCACTCTCTAAGGAGCCTTCCTCGCCAATTCTATTCCATGCTATGTTCACCTCACCTCACCACAGCTCCACAACTCAGAGAGGCCTAGTCAAGACCACAGATCAGGGGTGGCACGTCCTGCTTTGCCACTTGAGGTGAAAGAGGAAGTACTGCCTTGCCCTGCTGCAGCAGCGATGGCTGCCACCAGCACGCAACACCTGATCAGGGCCGTCTTACCCATAGGCGCTAAGGGTGTGGGGCACCCGCTCGGCGGGCTCTCAGGGGAGCCAGACCGAGAGTCCGGGGCCTGAAAGTTGAGTCCGGGGAAGAGCCTGTCTGTCGGTCGGAGCACCACAGCGGGCTCTTCTGTGCAGGGGGCTCTGAGCCGAGAGTTCGGGGGCGACTGAGCCAGCGAGACACTGAGGCGGCTGGCCGGCTCTGCCCTCCTGCGCGCCTGGGACTGGGCAACCTGGGGGGAGGGCGCGCGTGGCAGATCTTTGCACCCCAGTGCTGCATATACTTAAGACAGACCTGCACCTGATCCTGCTGCCTGCACCACCCACCCTTCTGCCTCCACCGCTGGCATAGAAGGAACGCCGATATCAGGCGATATCTCAGCAATTTCAGGTGAGATCTCTGGTGAAATTGCCAAGAACTCACCCAACAGCGGAGCCAGAGGTGGCGTGTACAGGCAGGGCACCACCAGGGGTGCTGCCTCAGGGGCTTCTGCTGCCTGAGGTGGTAGCCTCAACCCACCTAATGGCTGCACTGGCCCTGCCCAGGATGACACCCCCCCCTCCCCCAGGCTGCTCTCAACTCCCATGTTTGGCAACTGTCCTTTTGGAATGGGACCTAACAATTCCTCTCCTCTCTAATGATTAACACCCTCTGCCTCCTTCCCCCAAAGTGGGTTCATAGGCATAATCTGAACTTGCTCCTATAAGCCAGACCAGGGATGGGGAATCTGCAGCCAAACAACATCTGGAGGGCCACAAGCTCCCCGTTCCTGCTTTACACAATCCAAAATGTCTTGCTTGATAAAGAGACTTTGGATTTTGTTTTGCTATTGAAAACATACTGTTTTGAAAGGTTTGTTTTATAAATAAATAAATATATCATGGTCCTGCCAGAATTCCAGCAACAGGCTGTATATGTCTTTGGAAAGACTGAAGTATGCCAACATAGTGCAGGGGGCGGGGGGGAAATGTTATGCCAACTTGACTTTCAGGTATTGTCCTGCTGACCTATAATATGATATGAGTCAATTAAAAACTTCATAAACAACTAGACATCTCCAATAAAAGATATCAAGTTTGCAGTAGGAGCTTCACAAATGGTTCCACAGAAGCAGCGCAATATGTCCATCAGCTGTGGACTAGTGTCATGTTTCCAATATTTGTGAAAATCATGTTAACTGAATTTCATTAAAGTACAAATGAATCACGGCCATTCTGCTTTTAAGTTTCTGTGTTTTAGTTGTCAGTGCTAAATATTTGCACATGCTTATCCTTTACAGTCAATATTAAAAAAAACCAACAAGCAATGATGCAAAATCCAGATTTTGGGGAGGGAGGCATATTAATCTGATATGACTGATTTTAATAAAACTACTGATTTAGTATTTAGAAATATTTAACAAAAGCAAATCTGTTTCTTTGTGTAAGTTGCAGGCAGCGAAATTGTTGCAGAAAATCATCCTCTCCTGCCACAAAAAAAAAACCAACACCCACAGCCTTATATTTTCATGCTTTCAGAAAGGAAATCATACAGCTGATCCATCCTTAATTCTTACACATGAAAAGATGAAAGGAACTGGCATCCCTGACTTGCTGTTATGTAACATAAGAATCCTTGCCAACCCTGCAGTGTTACACTGCCATATACTGGCAGTAACTAAAATAACAAGGCAGTCCACAATTACAGTTCTCAGAATAGAAGAAGTCAATCAGTTTGCTTTTCCAGAAAAAAAAGCCTTATAGACAATTGGCACAAATACAGGTTGGTGGTGGCTGGTTTTGTTTTTTCCCTCTCCCCAAAGTCAATACATGTTATACTAATAGCTCTATTCAACTGATTTGGCAAGCCTGTGAATTATTTCAGATGCTACTTAACTCCTAGGGAACTCGGGCACAGGGCAGTATCAAAGCACATGAAATGAGTAAATTATGAGAAAATAACTATATAAGATGGAACGGAAAACAACCGATACAGTGGATTCCAGAAGATGCACCTCTATGGGAGGCTAAGCAGCTTCTAAGCAAGAGATAATAAGGGTGTTCAGACACACAACACTATGCACAAACTGGGAAAGGGGAAGAGAGGAGCTGCGCCAGCCAGCCCGGTGGCTGCACATTTGGCTTCAGTAAGAACAGGCACTTTTCAAATATGGCTGCTCTACCTGAAGGGGGATTCTGATTGGCCAAGGAAGAGTCCTACTCATATGGGACCTGTTGACATTGAGGCCAAAAGCAGAGCGACTGAAGGGACATGGCTGGTCAGTGTGAAAAGCTAGCATAATTCTGCTTCCTCCTCTAACGTTGGCTAAGTTGGGGGTGGGGTTGTATGTATCCCCTGTCTAAGGGACCACAGCTTTTTGCATTTAGGTGTCATTTGTCCCTGTCTTGTCTACATATCACTGGAGTTCACGGCTGTGATGGCAAGAAAAGCTACAGCAGGAAGACAAGCCCAAGAATGACAGAGCCTGCTCACATATTGCTTATCGTCACCGTGGAACCCTTTAACCCAGCTCTCTCCTCCATATTTCTACTCCCACTCCCTTCTGGCTCTGGGCTTCCCAACAACCTCCTCCCTCAACAGATCACGCCGCCTATCCATCTCTGGAGGGCCTAAGATTCTTCTTCCTACATACATCTGTCTCTTTCATAATGTCTGACCTATCTCCCTCTCAGGGGCTCTCTGTCAAATGAGAATGGTCTTTGAGTCGCTCTGTAATATCTTCTCATTACAAGGCTGTCGTCCATGTATGCCATCTCCAGGATATCATCATCATAGTCTTATCCACTCAAAAGCTTTTGAAAGCACAGGGTTGCAGGGGTCTCACAGCAGTCTCAGTGCTTTTGTAGCACTAGGTACTAGAAACGTACCTCTATAACAGAGGTGTTTCCTCAGATAGCCTTGTTCCAGAGGGATGGCAAAGGGTTTTTCTCTCTCTTCTTGTTGGTGCTATGTGTTTGAGTACTGAAGAAAAGCAAGTATGTAGGGCACATTCCAAAACAGCCATGGTTTACCATGAACAAACTGGTTGTGCCTATTTCGCTCCTTTCTGCTAGCACGGGGCGGAAACGAACTGCAATCCTTGGCTTAGCATTACATTCAAACGGGATTGTGGCTTGTTTTCTTCCAACAAACCAGGATCATTAGGTCAAGAATAATTCCTGCCTCCAGCGGCGTAGCGTGGGTTGTCAGCACCCGGGGCAAGGCAAGTAATTTACGCCCCCTAACCCGTGGATTTGCGCCCCCTAACCCGTGGATTTGCGCCCCCTAACCCATTGATTTGCCCTAACCCCAGATGTTGCGCCCGGTGCGGTCCGCCCCCCCTGCACCCCCCACGCTACGCCACTGCCTGCCTCCAGATCATGGTTTATTTGGAGCAAAACAAACCATTATTCCCAGTTCAGACTCAACACTAAGCCATAGATTGTGGCTTCTTTCCCATCCCTCTTCCATGTTACGTGAGGGTATGACTGGTGTATGGAAGGAAAACTATAAACTGTGGTTTACCATGATGTGCGAATAGCCAACAACCTGAAATGTTCCACTGCTTTATACACTAAAATTGTAGCAGTTACATTGCAATGTTAGACCAATGTTGGGTATGATTTTTCTTTATTCAGGTACAGGTTTATAAAGCTGCATTTGGGATGATGGGCTCTGCATCGCACCATCACCCTGCCTGGGAAACATAAGGAGCTGCTGTTTGTTGGTGACAATCAAGGGTGATGATTTCCACTATACTTGCCCACTTCTCTACCAGGTAAATTGGAGGCGAGGGTTCTTTCTGGAATATTTGTGGGACTGATTTTTGCTTTTAGGTCCAGGGAAAGTTGCATTGTTTGTGTTTAAGGTATTTAGCTGTAAATGTTATTGCTTGTTTAAATTTGTTGTAAGTTGTATTTTATTGTATCATTTAAATTTTGCATGTATTCTTTGTAAGGCATGTCTGGGTCTTTTTCTTTCTTTCTTTCTTTCTTTCTTTCTTTCTTTCTTTCTTTCTTTCTGGCCAAAATTTAACAAAGAAAGAAACCTGTAATACAATATCATACCTGTTAATTTGTTCTGGTTTCTAGCCGAAAAGGCATATGAGAAAGATCATGTAGCTGAAATGGGTGAAAAAACTGGCATCCCATTGAGACAAACAATTTGGGCAGAACAACTTAGCTGTTAAATCTGAGCTAGTCAATTCCTCTGTCAGTTTTATCACAGGCAGGAGCCGAGTTATGGACTGCACTTGGCAGTATTCATGAGTATGCACATATTTTAGCATTTCATAAACTATTTATTTAACAAAGTGTGTTATTACTGGAATGCTATCATCATTATTTATTATGTATATCTGCTCCCCCCAACCCCACTTTACTTTACAGTCCTAGCCAAAAGCCACAATGATCAGCACAAAAATACGATTACAACGTACAGTATATATGGGATAAAAGTTCCAAAATAATAATAATAATTTGAAGAAACAGTTCACCGTGATAAAAAATGAAAATTTATGACATCCAATTTGGACCACAGCATTTTTGCATAAATCAATTGGGAAAAATACAAATATTAATATAAATATTACTAAAAGCATATGCCATTATATGCATGGTGCTTTGCAGAGAATTGGACAAAAAGAAAAGGAGTGCATTCTGTACGCCAAATCTGACAAACACAATGGGTGTTTGTTCCCCCATGCTGTTATAGAGTTGTGCTGTTGAACTGCACCTTTGTTTTTAAAAAAGTTCAGATGGCCTGCTTAATTTATATATTGCAGCTAAGCCCTGAAGGCTATATTACAGAAGAGGCTGCAATCTGGCTGTAGGTTTTTGCTATGACAAGCATTTTTATTTATTAAAAATTTACATCGTGTCTACTGGTCTGCTAACATGTTCCATGCTGCAGAAGTAAATAAACCAAACCACATAAAGTAAACGGTGGAACACAACAGGAAACTGATAATTAATTAGATCCAGCAACAGGAAACAACCAATGAAACACAAACACAAAAATACCAAAGTTAAGAGTCCTAAAGGGCTTTCTAAAAAAGCACCGCATTAGAAGTCTAGTCTCTAATGATGTATATAGAGGAGGTATAGCAAGCCAGGTGGAAGTTCCTTATTCTTGGTTCCATTGTCAGGATGGTTGAATCCTGGATAGCTCTCTGCTTTAATGCCAATAGCCGATGGACTTGGAGCAGGGCATCTGAGAAGGCGCTTAAAAGCACAGTACAGGTAGGTTGGTTACGGACCAAGCTACACCCAGGCCACAAAGGACTTTAAAAGATCAGTGCCAGCACTTGGACATGGACCTTCAAACCAACCAAGAGCCAGTGAAGTTGCTGTGAAATAGGCCCCATTATATTCACTCAGGAACACCTGAGTCAACAATCTGGCAATCACATTCTATACCACTTGCAGTTTCTGAGAAAACTTCAAAGGCAGTCCCACAGAGCTTTATGATAATCTAGCCTGATTGAGGTACGAATGACCATGGCTAGGACATTCCTTAGCCAGGTAAGAACATGGCTTTAAAAAAACAAACAGAAACAGCATTGCCAACTGAGCATCCAGGAGTGAGTACACCAACATTGCAAACCTGAGTCTTCAGGGGGAGTGCAAGCCTGCTCTACAGAACTCTTTTAACAATCAGTGCAGTATTATTCCTAACAAAGGAACTCCGCTTGCAGGCCTGTATCCTAAATAATTTGAAGTCATATGAAAAGCGATGAAGGCTTATATTGGCCTGTATTGGGGAATTTTCAGCATTACAGCATATAGAGCTGCTTTGAAAACACATCTAATAAGGGCAGTAAGAACAGCAACAGCAACAAATCACAAGAGGCGTTTTATGAATAATGATTTTTAATATGGGAAGACCGAGTCTGCAAAGGCACAAAGCCTTTACCTTTCAGAATCAGCTTTATTCCTGTGGCCTATGGCGAACGGAGGCCACACCAGCATGGCTACTAGCTGGAATAAAGCGTGCAAAAGTATCAGAGGTCTCCTCTCTCTTCCCTAGGAGGTGGTACGGCGCCTCAATAAAATAACACATTATTGACAGCAGCAGTAACAGAAACAATTTGTACTCAAACCCACGTCCCTCATAGCTGAGAGACCTTGCAAGGAAAGAAGAACTTAGGCCCATTGTTATATATAGCCAAACGCCTCTTTCTGTTTTTTTTTTTTTTAATAGTATTTTTTATTGCGTTTCTTTCCAAATTTTGTACATTGCAAGCAAATGAGGAGTTTACAAGAAACCATTTTTTTTTTTTTTTTTTTTTTATAACAAACCAATAAAAATCAAAACAAAAATAAATCCCAACTTGGACTTCCCCACCCCTTCCGATTCTGCGTTCTTTATATTAACCTTGTCAGCAATTTATTACCTTATGTCCTACCTTATTGTAACTTTTACATGTTATGTATCTAAATTCAATATATTATATCACAATTTTTATACCTTTAAAATAAACGTAACATGTTCAATTCATATTATCTCCTTTTCTCTTTTATCACTTGATTTACTATTTACTTAATCATGATTGCTAAAGCGTATCCTTTCCAAATCATGCACAATCTTAAGATTCATACAGTTTATAATACTTTTGCAAGTAGTCTTTAAACTTTTTCCAGTCCGCCTCAATTGTTTCTACATCCAAATCTCGGATTCTGCCGGTCAGTTCAGCTATCTCCATGTAGTCCATCAACTGCGTCTGCCATTCCTCCAGCGTGGGTAAATCTTGTATCTTCCAGTTCTTTGCAATGAGTATTCTTGCTGCTGTACTAGCATACATAAACAAAGCTCTGTCCTTCTTTAACACTTTCTGGTCCACCATGCCCAACAGGAAGGCCTCTGGTTTCTTGGGAAAGGTATACCTAAATACCTTTTTCAACTCATTATAAATCATTTCCCAGAAAGCCTTAACCTTTGGGCATGTCCACCAGAGGTGAAAGAAAGTCCCCTCTGCTTCCTTACACTTCCAACATTTATTGTCAGACAGGTGATGTATCTTAGCTAACTTGACTGGGGTCATGTACCACCGGTATATCATTTTCATAATGTTTTCCTTCAAGGCAGTACTTGCCGTGAATTTCATTCCGGTGTTCCATAACCTTTCCCAGTCTTCAAACATAATGTTGTGTCCAACATCCTGTGCCCATTTAATCATAGCAGATTTAACTGTCTCATCCTGTAAATTCCACATAAGCAGCAAGTTATACATTCTAGATAACAGCTTTGTCTTTGGTTCTAACAATTCTGTCTCTAGTTTCGACTTTTCCACCTGGAAACCAACTTTTTTATCCATTTTGAAAACCTCTTGAATTTGAGCATAATGTAGCCAATCTCGCACCTTATTTTTTAGTTTATCCTGGCTCTGCAACTTCCAATTGTCTCCAATTTTTTCAGTTAGTTCCCAATATTTCGGCCAGTAGGCCTCCATATTGGGTCTTTTTCGGGCCTTGGCCTCCACTGGTGATAACCACCTCGGAGTTTTACTCTCTAGTAAGTCTTTATATTTCATCCAGACTGCAAAAATTGCTTTTCTGACAATGTGGCTTTTAAACAATTTATGTGCTTTAACCTTGTCGTACCATAAGTATGCGTGCCAACCAAAAGCATTATTAAAACCTTCCAGATCTAGGACATCAGTGTTTTCCAACAAGAACCAATCTTTCAACCAGCAGAAGGCTGCAGCTTCATAGTACAACCTCAGGTCCGGCAGGGCAAACCCCCCTCTTTCTTTTGAATCTGTTAATATTTTGAACTTTATTCGGGGCTTTTTGCCCTGCCAGATAAATCTAGATATATCCTTCTGCCATTTTCCAAAGCAATCCACTCTGTCCACGATCTGTAAGGTTTGAAACAAAAATAACATTTTCGGCAACACATTCATTTTTATAGCTGCGATTCTTCCCAACAAGGAAAGTTTCAATCTTGACCAAATTTCTAAATCCTTTTTAACTTCCAACCAACATTTCTCATAATTATCCTTAAATAAATTCAAATTTTTGGAGGACAAATAGATCCCAAGGTATTTCACTTTTTTAACCACATTCAGCTCTGTTTCTCTCTGAAACCCCTCTATTTCTGTAATTGTTAAATTTTTGGTCAGAACCTTAGTTTTTTGTTTATTCAACCTAAATCCCGCCACCCGACCAAATTCAGATATAAGTTCAAGAACTTTTTTTGTACTGGATTCTGGCTCCTGCAGTGTCAAAACTAGGTCATCTGCAAAAGCTTTCAGTTTATATTGTTTCACTCCGACCTCTATCCCTTGTACCAACCGGTCCTCTCTGATCATATTCAGTAGCACCTCCAGGACTGAAATAAATAACAGAGGGGATAGAGGGCACCCTTGTCGTGTCCCTTTTTCAATTTTAAATTCCTCCGTCACCACATTGTTCACTATTAATTTAGCTTTTTGTTCTGAATAGATTGCATGTAATCCATTCTCAAACCCCCGTCCTACTCCCATCCCTTCCAAGTTCTTCTTCATAAACATCCAAGATATGTTGTCAAAAGCTTTCTCCGCATCAATAAAAATTAACACCGCCCTTGTGTTCCTGTTAGTCTGCAAAAGTTCTAAAATGTCAATGATGTTTCTAGTGTTCTCATATAAATGTCTACCAGGGAGAAAGCCTGCTTGGTCTTTATGAATTACTTCATTTAAAACTTTTTTAAGTCTATTTGCCAAAATGTCTGCAAATATTTTGTAATCCACATTTAGGAGTGAGATAGGACGGTAGTTTTTAAGCTGAGTCTTTTCAGATTCTGACTTAGGTATCAATGTGATGAAGGCTTCTTTCCACGTTTCTGGTGCCCTCTTCCCATCCATGATCTGGTTGCATACCTCCAACAAAGGTTGTATCAAATAATCCTTCAGAACCTTATAATATTTGGAGGTAAGCCCATCCGGGCCTGGAGATTTGCCTAGTTGCATGTTCTGAATGGCACCTTCAATTTCCTGTGAGGTTATTGTAGAGTTCAAGATTGATCTTTTATCTTGAGTTATTTTTGATAGTCCATTTATCTTTAAAAATTGATCTATCTCTGATTCTTTCTGGGGCCCCTGTGCATACAGTTCTTTGAAGTATCTGTGGAAACACTTCCTAATTTCTTCTGGTTTCTGTACTATCCTTCCATCAATCTCTAGATTTGTTATCGTATTTAGCTTTTGTCTTTTTTTCAGCTGCCAAGCTAGCAGCTTTCCACATTTATTTGCTGATTCAAAGGATCTTTGCTTCATCTGTTTTATTTTCCATTCAATCTCCTGATTGATCAATTTTGAGTATTCTGCTTGGTGGAATTTAATTTCTCTCAGCACCTCCTTGGACTTTGGTTTGGTTCTCAGTTTTTTCTCTCCTTGGTGTATTTTCTCCAGTATTTTGTCCTTCTTTCCTTTCCAGAGTTTTTTCTTAATTATATTCTGTTGTATCAGAAACCCTCTCATAACAGCTTTGCTTGCATCCCAAATCGTTCTTTTTTCAACTGTAGTATTCAGATTTATCTCAAAATAATCCTTTAATGTTTTTTGGGCCTTTTTCACAATCTCTTGATCTCTTAGTAGTGTGTCATTCATTCTCCATCTGAAGGAACCGGGTTGAGTTAATCTAAGTTCTATTTTCAAGGCGTTGTGGTCGGAGCATGTTTTTGGGCAGATTTCCACCTTTTTAGTCTTAGGTGCCAGCCCCCTGGAAGTCCAGATTTGGTCGATCCTTGACCAGGACAGGTGGGCCTCAGAGAAAAAAGTTCCTTCTTTACCTAGGGGGTTCTTTGTCCTCCATATGTCGATCAAATCCAGATTGTCAGTCAATTCGAAAAAAGTTTTAGGCAGTCTGCCGTCTGATATTAAGTTCTGGTTGTAAGACTTATCCATATGTGTAGACACCACTCCATTCATATCTCCCATCATTATGATGTTAGCATAATCCAGATAGTCCAGCAGCGTCTCATGCAGCTTCTTGAAAAATTCTAATTTCCCGTCATTTGGGGCATAAATTCCTAATATCAATATTTTTTCTCCTTGGGTTTGAATTTCAATTGCCAAAATTCTTCCTTGTTCATCCTTAAATAAAAATTTAGGTGTCAGGCTCTCCTTGGCATAAATCACCACTCCTCTTTTCTTTACTTTGTCAGACGAAATAAATTCTTGGCCTAGTCTTTTATTAACCAAAACCTTCCTGTGGAGCCTGGTCACATGGGTTTCTTGTAAGCAAATAATGTCCAATTGTTCTTTCTTCAATATGTGAAATAACCTCCTTCTTTTCTCCGGGGAATTTCCGCCATTTATATTCCAACTGAGTAGCCGCAGAGACATCCTGAACTATTCTGCCACACCTAGAGCGGTGTGTCTTCTTTCTCCTCTGGTTCCGAAGGTGCAGGTGTTGCTCCACCTGGGTTGAGTATAGGCCAATTAGCTGCTGCTTCTTTTTGGAGATCTTCTCCGTGGTCGTGCAGGAACTTTTGTAGGTCCTCTGGTGATCTTATTTTAACCTTCTTCTGTTTGTAAGTAAATGATAGCCCTTGTGGGAACTCCCACCTATAAGGAATTGTGTTGAGTCTCAGCAACTTAGCCAATTCTGAATAGGTGGCTCTCAAGTCCAATAACTGTTTAGGAATATCTCGGTAAATTTCCACCCTTTTCTCTTGTATCACAATTGAGTTTTTGAAATGTAGGCCTAGTATTTTGTCTCTCTCTTCCCTTGATCTCAAAGCTATTAAGCAGTCTCTGGACCTGTCTTTTCTTACTAATCTTCCCAACCGAAAAGCCGATACAATTTTGAAATCACTTTCTTCTTTTAAGTCCCAGAACTTTGTAAACTCTGTTGTCAAAAGTCCAATCAGATCTTCTTGTTCAATTTCTGGGACTGCCCTTAGCCTGAGGTTGGTCTCGCGATTTTTCAATTCCACCAACGAGAGATAGGTTTGTTGGTCCCCTATCTGTTTATGGAGAGGCTTGACTTCCGCTTTAACTTCCTCGACTTCTTTTTTAGCTGATGTTGCAATTTGAGCGGCTTCCCCTGCCAGTTTACGATTCTCTTCTGTTGCTCCTTGCAATTTTTCAATTGCTAGGTTATGTTGGGAAACCTGATCTGTCAATTTCTGGATCGAGGATGTTGCTTGATCAATTTTTATTGATTGGTTATCAATTTTTTGATTTATTGCTGACAATTGTTCCAAAACTTGTTTCAGTATTCCCTCAGCTCCTCCTGCTGCCATATCTTCCTCTTCAGATCTTTCAGGCTTTTCGGTTTCTACTTTTTGTGTCGCAAGCACAGCTGGAACTGATAATCTACGTCCCTGAGTTAAAGTTGTTTGCAAAAGCTGTGCTTGCTTTTTTGCTTTCTCTTTCTCCTTAGCTTCTTTAGCTTTGGCTGCTCTTGTCTTTCCTGTGCCACTCATCAGTCAATGTTCAAGGTCAAATGTTGTAGTCCCATGGGAAAGGCAAGCCCAAAATTAAAAACAGTCTATTGAGAGAAGATAAACAGAAAAACTTTTCCCAGGCCTCTATATTCCCAATGTCCTCTAGGGGGAGTGCCACCAAAGTTTTAGTAAGAAGAAGATAACTTTTCCGCCATTAAAGTCCCTTTGTTCCAACTTTAAAAACAATTTTAAAGGCAAATTAGTTCCAGCACACTAAGAAAAAAGTCCTGCAGGGCACTTTTAAACATGTAACAAAGTTCCAGCAAGGTGCCTGCAATTGTATCCACTTCAGCTAAGTAAGCTCAAAATTACACTCTCCAGTTACAAAAGTATCTGGAAGTTTGCAACAGTTCCGCAGTTTAAACAACTTTACCCGGCCACCCGGGAATTTGGGGTTAGAATCTTCCCTTGCCCCTTGGGGGACCGCTCCAGGTCAAATTTATGCTGTATTTATTCTTTAAAAGGAAAATTCAAGTGTGCACGAAAGTCCCAGTTTAAAGCTTTAAAGCTTCCCTGTTCACAGCGCTTTCCGCTCTTTAGACCGTCTGCTTTGATCTTGAAAGCAGTGCCGGAAGACGGACTTCCTCTTTCTCGTCTCCCGTTTTTAGCCAAATTTTCCAAATTAATTTGTAGGATCTTGGGTCCTTACTCACGGGTTTGATGTTTCAGCCCGATGTTTCTTGGAAGAAAGGTCAGCGCTCATCCGTGACAGCCGCGCGGCTTCGCCTCCGCAGAAAGAGCGATGAACCCACAGCACCGCTCCCCCTCCTTCACTCCGGAGCCCCTTACGGGGTTCCTTTTGTGATTTCGGGGTCGCTCCAGGTGCCCGCCGGGTCCCACGGCCACGGACTCACTCTGCCCGTGGTTTATCTTGATGGGTTGCCGCTGCGCCGTCGCGAACAACCCTTTTCTGCGGTGCCCCTCTTCAGAGCTCGAAGAGGTCCGCCATCACGGTTTCGCGCCGCCTCCGGAAGTGCCAAACGCCTCTTTCTGAAGGAGGGCAGTCTGCCAGCTCCACTTAAAGAAGCATGGATACGCCCTGTACCAAAGAGATCATCACCAGACTGTCGCTCTCTCCCCTCTTCAAACCTTCTGCTTTTAGTTAAGATGTGAAGATTGTGGCAGGGCAACACTCTCAACATCTTATGAGATCATGGGTTCTCATGAACCCACCGGGACACTGTAAGTTAGTCACCAGCACGAAAACACAGTGAGAGAACAGACAAAACCTCATAATCTGATCCACCAGAAGTCAAGAAGAACAGAACTAGAGGAGAGCTCCACCCCCTGACAACCATGCATCTTTTCCATGGGGTTCCCACCCTTCAGTAGAAAGCTCCTATTAGAAGGAGAGGAGCAATGTGCATGGTATGCTAGGTATTTAGCAGTACAATTCAAAACACGTATATTCGGAAATAAGCTCCATTGAATTCAATGGGCTTACTACCAGGTAAGTAGCACCGCAGGGGGTTGGACTAGATGACCCAGGGGGTACCTTCTAACTCTACAATTCTATGATTCTATTATTCTAAAGGGGTTAGGATTACAGCTCTGTTTAAGTGTCCATGAGCCCTATTTCTGAAATGTCCTCCCTCTGATATACATTTTGTGCTAACACTTTTTTTCTCTCTCATTTCAGAACCAATTACAAACTTATTTGCTCATCCAGGCATCCATAGGATATTAGATTTAAATCAGTCATTTTTAATGCTAGAAGTGTGACGCCCACTCTGTGTGAACCTCTAAAGATTGGTGGTTTTAATTATGGTATTTCTCCTGCCCTTGATTTGTTTTATTGGATGCAGTTTTATTTAAATTCTTCAAATGGAATATTTGTTTGCATTGTATCCTGTCCTGAGATCAGCTGATGAAGGGTGGGTTAGAAACAAATTCAATAAATGCTCAGTAAGTTTACTAGCCAAGAAAACTAATTGAATAAGAGAGTCTGCATTAGTAGGGAAAATGGAAACCTGTTATTGGTGTAAACATCCCAGATTGATTTTTTTCGCAAGCTCTTGCCGCTTGTCTTCTTATACAATATTACTTGGCCAACATCATCATAAGGTGGAAAATGCTTCGACCGGTGCTGGCAGCTTTTCATTATTCAAGAATGGGGCTTTGGATCTGAATCATCTGGGCACTAAACTGGCCACTGACAAGGCAAGGAGGAGGATTGCCCAGTAAGCTTCCTTATTCTCTAGCTAGTTTGTGCCCAAACTTCACAGAGGTTGCTCAGAACTATTAGAATTGCATTACCTATGGAAGCATGTGCCTGGTCTACTTTATTCAATCCTACAGCACTGAACGTTTTCTAGGAAGGCATTTCTAAAAGTGTTTGAAGACCTAGTGATTCCAATTTCCTACGTAATGCTGTTTCCCCCTCTGTTTCCTAATGTGCTTATGGATTTAAACCCACAATGCCTGTCTATGGATGTATCCACACTAGGGCATTAATGAGTATGGAGGTTGCTGCAGGCTTTCAGTTTTATGCCTGTGACTTCTATCTCAAAGTTTCCCTGTCCACACTGATGGGTGGTGCTGTAGGAGATGCATTCATGCAGTGTGTTGCTGTCTCCTTCCCTCAATTAATACTTCCTGACCAAGGTCCATTGTAGACATGTGTGCAGGCATGCCTTTTCCTGAAGACACACTTAAAAAAAACAACAATATACCAAAGAACAGCAGTCAATAACTAACTAACTAACTAACTAACTAACTAACTAACTAAATAAATAAATAAATAAATATGTGTTTCCCTCCAAGCCAGGCAAGGATTTCAAGGAACTGGTATGAAAGGCTCCTGCTTCCGTCTACTCCCCCTTTCCTTTCCCGTCTCCTGTACCTGCAATAGGCAAATTTATTTTATTTTATTTTATTTCTAACACAGCTGTTTTGTGCAAGAGCCATCCTGAGCAAAACAAAAAGATGTTGCCTTTCTTTGTTACAAACAAAGAGAAGCTACATATTTTCCTTCGGGAAGCAAAATGGAATTAAGTGTTGCAGCGTTGGATGGCACCCAGTGAAACATCAACACAGGGTAAGACAAACAAACAGCTTGACTGCACCCACAGCCAGGTAACATGCAATTTTCTTCTCTTACTGGGGTTATCCACAAATTGCGCAAATTGGAAAATCTGAATTTAATAGGGGGGAAGTGCAGGCTGCCATTTGGATGAGGACATTGGGAGGATGCTGCTGACAGAATGGGGGAGAGAGCAGCAGCTTCAAACCCATAATAAACTCCTGTGTGGATGAGCCCTACATGCCTAACCCATTCTGTTCTTCTTTGGTTCTATATGAGAAATCAAGGTAGCCTAGAGGGTTAAAGGGAATCTTACCTGGATTGGTGGCAAACAATAACTCTTCTTTGTTTTAATTAATTGGCAGTCTGAGGATTTAAGCTCAAGAAGGCCGGGGGAGGGGGGAATCGTCCCCATATTTGAAACTAGGCAGCAGGCTAGATTTTCATCTCCCTCTCCCTCCCTCTCTGTGTGATCACAGTACTGGTTTAGTCAGAGTAGATATGGCAAGAGCCACCACTAGACTTTGATCAAAGGTACTCACCTCTGACAGCTAAAGTAACATTCCTGAACTCCTTGGAAAGGAATGCTATGTAAGTAATTACACTGAAGCTACCCTTGTTTTAAAAAGTTGTTTTTAAAGAAGTTGCTTTTACAAGAAAACCACAGGAAAGCATAATTTGAAGAACCCCACCAGGAGCTCCTAACTCAGAACTAAAAACCCAATCACCTCCTTGGAAACTCTTCCAAAAAAAAAAGAAGGGTAGAATAGATCAAAGGAGGTCTTTATTCTCCAAGTGCACTACTATGAAAACTGCAGTGTGAGAGAGAGCTCTGGAGAAACATTACTGATCTGTACCTGCTTTATACATGCTTGTCTTGATGGCATTTGGAGTTCAAATGCATCAGCAGAAGTTGAGCTTAACAATGAATCCTTGCTTGGCGGAGCTTTACCCCTGGATGCAATCACAACGAGCCTCTGAGTTTAGATACATAAGTAAGCTAAGTTTATTAAAGAAAATACATGATCCGAGCTAACTAGCTTGCTCTTTCATCTCTGCAGAAGAGACAGACCAAAAATGTCTCCTCTCCCAAGATAAAAGAGGAGGAGGAGGAGGAGAGGAAGGAGGAAGTGAGATCAGCAACCCTGAGAGTATCATGCTAGCACCTGAGGGATGGTCAGCCCAGGTTAAAGGACACTCTAGGAATGGATGGTTCCTCTCCAGGGCTGGCCCACACAAGAGGTGGGGTGAAGCAGCTGCATCAGGCAGTGGAAGCCCCCGAGGCAGCACACCACAGGCAGCACACCCCGAGGCAGCCCCACCAGCATCAGTGCTGATTTTCTGCAAATCTTGCTGGAAATTGGTGCCACTTTTCTGCCAGCAACACTGGTGTGTGGTGCTGTGGCAGAGGGGCAGGGAGAGCAGGGAGGCACTTCTCATTTTGCCTCAAGCAGTGAAAGGGGACATGCTGCCCCCATCCTTCTTTCTTATCTACTTTCTCCCATGCAAACCTCCAGTCTTCAAGTATAAGCTGAGTTGCATCCCACCATATACACACTCAGGGGAGATTTGCATTAAGTGCACGTTGAGCTCAGTTCTCAATAGGTCACAGTGGATTTTCACACATGTGGCTTAACAAGGCTTCCACAGCCCCCCAGTGTGAAGATATGCCAGGGAAATGTCAAACCAGTTAACATTTATCTATGCTACAAAGCTATAGATATTAAGGCACCATCATTTTATTACCATTCTCTGCTGAAAACACTGTGCACACCAGAATAGTTTCTTGGTACTCAACTAAAAGGCAGCATAAAAGCAGCAGTAATTATTATTTCATACCTCCAAAGAAAGATATAAGGCAGAACTATTCTGTGTGTGAAAGTATTTCAGCTTGCCAGGGGCTCTGCTGAACCTGCCCCCAACCAATTTCAGGGATCATGGGAGGAAAAGGAGAGGGGAGAGCTCTTTTGCACAAGTTTGTTAGGGATCCCACCCTTTGTCTTAGTTGTAATCACAAGTTCACAGTTGGAAAATCTTGATATTGACCACAAGATGCAAACAGTAAATATGTATTGAGTTTGCCCAGTGAGATGAGATGGATAAGTTGCCGCACTTTTATTAGTTTGGCCTCCTATCAACTGACAGAAACATACGCTCTCCCATAACAAGGAGACCAGGCAGATGTTAGTTCACGCACCACCCACTGACTTATTTTATTCATGACTTGTAAAGGCATCTTAAGTTTGAACAAATCTAAAGCTAGTTCACAGAATTATTTTTTATTGCTATACAGTGGAACCTCGACCATTCGACTTCCGAAGCGTTCAACAACCAAGGTTCCACTGTGCCAGTAGACCTGAGTTTAACCAGGTACACAGAGAAACTAAAATGTGCACGGATCACCACTATAATCAGCAACAATTCTTAGAATTTCAGCAGCAATTTTTTCTGTCACCACAAACACGGGAACTGCCACTGATAATATCTGCAAACCATCGCCCACACTTCACATTTCTCCATGCAAACACACGTGCTCATGGAAGGCTATGCCTTGTTTCACTTGGAGCAGAAATAAATTGCATAAAGCAGCCCTCAGCCATAAAGAAGAAAAATCAAGTCTTTCCGTGACACCTACCTAAACTCTAGGCCTCATTAACATTCCGTGGCATTAAAGATTTGTAATTATACCGCCCACCAAGTGGAAGCAGTATTTTCTAGTATCATATTTGAAAACATTTGCGAGTTTGTCTTGTGCAAGAAATAAAGTGTGCATTCTTTTCTCCTTAGACTACTAATTAGAGAAGGCTCACTTGCTTTCTTTTCAAGAGAAATAACTGCTGTCTCTTTTGCCCCATCCCAAGATGTGGCCTGTTTTTATTTTATCAGATCATCACAATGAGACCACATGAGTAGATGACAAGTCTACTGCTAAGAACTACTGCATGGTTTACAGAATGCCAGGCCAACAGCCATGTTAGCCATCTGAAACTCGTCACATAGCTGTAAAATCTAGAGAAGACCTATTATGCTGGAAATGAAGGAAGTTTATGAAGAATATTTGTGTTGTCCGGTGGTGTAAACTCGCCATAAAAGTGCATTAATCAGCTAAGGCTTCTCCACACTTACCTTTCTGCCAAACTTTCCAAGCACCGCTCACGCTTTAAATCCCACAAAGGTATATTTGTTGTCTTCCTGCTAGACAACACTATGGCACATATACTTCTCTGCATAGTGGGGTGCAGAGCAAAAGGGGAAGGGGGAGCACATTCTAGCAAGAGGCACGAAGCTGTTGGACGATACGCTGCCCGGTTTAAGTAATGGCTTTGTGGAAGATCCAAGATGGCACACACAAACCTCTCACAAGACCACCATCCCTAGTAATGGGAGGAGAACCACTGTGATATCCCAGTCATAGTGTAACAAAACAGTAGACTTCAGCCCTTCACTTAATATCTTCACAGTGAACATCAAGGCCACACTCTTATGAGTCAATAGACTTAATTAAGAGAGCTCTTAAAGAGGGGAAACAGAAACTTCCAGGTTTGTAAGTGCTCAAGTATCTTATAATGAACTAAGCTTGTGCCAGCAAAGCCTCAGCAGAAACAGTGCATGCATTAAGGAGGAATGGGATACATCATGCCCAAGGCAGGGAGTACTGTTGCCATAGAGGGATGCAAGGGGCATGGACCAAAAGCAACAGCTATTCCCTTCTCCTAGCTCTATTCTGTTAGGAAAAGCAGCCTCACACCACTAGTTAGTCGGCTGATCAAGGCCAGAACTCACCAATTATTTCCCCACCCAACACACACTAGGAAGTGGGCTGTTGACCGGAGACTTCCCTTTTACGTCACAGGACAGTACTGTACATGCTTCTACAGAGGCAGTATTTCATTGGCGTCACTCCCCCCCCCCCCTTTGTGTGTTCTCAGCACAGGTTCTAAGAGCACCTACATACATAAAATTGGTTACCACCCATTATATGTGTCATCAGGGATCCTGGCTTTTCCACCGTCCCTGAACACAAAGTCAGAGCCTATGAGTGTACAGAGCTTGAGTGTACAAGAAGTAATGATAAATAAATGTAGGGGGCAGGGCCAAGGCCAGCAAGTGTGTAGACCCTGCTCTCCCTTCATTGCACATTCACTGTAACACATGCACTATCCCACATATGATAGGAACATCCCATGATACTCCCCACTCTTAGCATGAAGCAACAGAACTCCTTCCTGAAGGGTGTATGGCTTGGCAGGGGCACAGGAAATACACTGGTAACCAGAAGAGGTTTTTTTTTAAAAAAAATCACATATATCCGAAGGACATGAGAAATATTGATGAGAACTCAACCCAGACTTTAGCTACAGGATGCCTAGTACCATTTGAAACTGGCAAGAATTAATATTTAAGATGAAAGCAGGCTTGGGCATTTTATTTAGGTGAGGAGAGGGCAGAAAGTGGAAGGGATGAAGCATAGTATTATAAGGAAGATCTAGAAGACTTCCATGCAACATCATACAGTATGGGGAAAAGGGTTTTAAATTATAGAATCAAAGAATTGCAGAGTTGGAAGGGACTCTGAGGGTCACCTAGTCCAAGCCTCTGCCATGCATGCAGTTCCTTTTGCAGGATCCCCATACAGAGCAGCCAGCGCACGCCACCCCCCTTGCTAGTTTGTGTCATATGAACCTCTATTCAATAGAGTCCCTTTGGAGCTATGCTTGAGTCAGCCAGGTTTGACAGTGCCAATCATGTATTTGGAAAGGGTGTAGATTTAATCCAGCTACCTCTCTGCTGAAGTAGATGGCTGGTACTGTCAAAGCTGGCTGTTCAAAGCTCTGCACCAAGACCACGCTAAAACATAAAATAAGAGCACATGCTGTAAAAGGGAACCCATTGCAATAGGAAGCTGCATTTTACTGTGGCATTCTGCAAAATCGGTAGAAAGAAAAGTCTGCTTTTGAAGAGTGAGGCACTGAATTTGGAGTGGGGGGGGACGGAACTCTTACCAACAGGTTACAACATCTGGAACATCATGAGTTTATGCAACAGGGTTTTGTAAGGGAAACACCCTGTTGTGTTCCTAGTAGACAGCAGCAGGGCCTCTTGCAATATGATTCTCCAGACTAAATCAGACCCAAAGACAAACCATTAAACAAAAGCAGACACTCCCCAGAAATGTACAATGCAAACATTAAGCAGTCAACAGGAAAATGCAGACTCGCTTACAAGCCTCCAAAACAACAATCTGTACCAAATTATGTTTACATGAGTGGGTGGAAAGAGGGACTGAATAGGCAAAGTCCCTTGGAGGACTAAGAGAAGTAGGAACGGTGTTGTTCTTTCACTTCATGCCAGGTTGGAGGGCGGTCAGAAGCACAGAGTCCCCCTCCCTCCCTCCTTCTTCTCTGACCTAACCCATTGTCTGGCATGAAATGAGAGCATGAATCGTCTCTCTCCCTCTCTCCTATGTGTGCAAAAGGACGCAGTGAAGCGCATGGCCACAAATAATGGCTAATTTGTTCACCCTTAGGTATTCCTCACTTGTTCCAGGAAGAAACCACCCACTCCCTGGAAAGGTGGCCTTACAAAGGGAACAATTATGTAAAATGTAGAAAATAAGGAAAAGATGTCAATGAAAAAAAAGCAAGAGTTTTAATAAGTTGTTGCAGGCATTAGTATTTCATTACCTAGCAATCATGACCGTTGCTTTTGGAAGTTGGTAATGGGAAACTATTCTGGTTAGGGAAGGGCTGCATGAGCCAAGAGCAGCCTTGGCCAACCTGGTGGCCTCCAGCCAGGTACTTTTTGGGGTGGAGGGTGGGAGGTTAGTTTAGCAGCCAAGGCACAGGACAGCAGAACTTTGTTTTGGGGGGAGGAAATTTGGCATCTGGAGAATCCCTACGGCAAGCATGGACTTGAGTTAGTCACTCTTGATTCAGCACAGCGAGTGTGGTCTTTCCAGAGTGAGCCGTTGACGTGGATTAGATACTTCCTCAGGTCACACACATACTGTGAATACCACTTTCCAGTTTCGGAAAAGAGTTTCAGATGCTCTGCGAGTGGCAAGAACAGAATGTGTCGCCCCTGCTTGTCTGACTCAAACGGAGCTAAAGGAAGCATCCGGTAAACCAGACCTCAGACGGCAATATGAGAGATCTTTGGCAGTGGCAGGAAAAATGCAAATTCATCTAAAGTGGAATGGATGAGATCTCTGGAGGGCTTGTCCCTCAACTGAAAAGAGAAAAGGATCACAGCTGTATTGCATCAGCAACAACAGCAGGAAAGCCCTTCACAGGCTGACAAATGCCTTCCAGCTGAATACACCGCCCACACAATTGGAAACCTTAGCCAGCTTCCCAACACATTGGTCATAAAAAGTACACATTAACCAGTTAATTTCCTAAATTGCGTAAGGTAAAAATAAAAAAATCTCACACACAACAGTGGTGGCAAAACACAGCTACGCTGCATTTCTGAAATGGTTTTAACTGGTATTTTGGATGCTTTGGGACTGACTCAGACATGAGTTTAGAGTAGCCTAATTAACCATTAACTTCCTGTACACAAGAGAAGAGGTTAATTCAAGGAGAAAGCAGAGGTACTTTCTCTTCCAAGCACAGACATACAAGCCATACAACATACAGAGTTAAGCCACCTCTGTTTTCATCTGAAATCCTGTTTTACTTCAGATTTCTGTGCTGGGGGAGTCTCAACAAGGAGAGTGGCTAGATCAGCTTTTGCCACCAGTGTTTGTCTGAACTAATTCATGGGGTGGCAAGGGTGATGTAGTTTCATGGTACTGTTTAACAGCAGTGACGGCTGGCACAAGCTGATCAGTCATAACATGAACTCCCATGCTCTGCCCAGTGCAGCTCGTGGGAAAATAGATACCCCTCGTGGAGACACACAAATGCAACCCAATAGCAAATATGAAGCCCCAGCTCAAAACAAGCAAGATGGCCAATTTCTTTGCATGTTAAAATAAACAATTTGAATCTTAATCCAGATATGAAATAAATCTCATAGCATAACCCATCATGTATGCCTTTGTAAATCTTAAGAACATATTGCCTGAATCAAGGAGTACAGGATGAGGTAAACAACGAAAAGCGTATTTTAAACCCACAAAGTACAACTCAAGTAAATTAATTGAGGGATATTTTCAGCAACACCTTGAAGCACTCTTTAAAAGATTCCCCATGACTGAAAAATAAAGGGCTATCACACACTGAGCTGGCAATGACTAGCATCTAGTTAAGCTGATTGATTTATAGCATCTGTATGGAATTTGTGAATAGCCTACTGGGGACCATATTTCTATGGAACAAGCGGTACCGCTTTGAAGCAGAGGAAACATTAAGAACACAAGAAAAGCCAGCTGGATCAAGCCAATGCCCTATCTAGTCCAGCATCCTGTTCTCACAGTGGCCAACCAGATGCCTGTGGGAAACCTGCAAGCAGGATCTGAGCACTCTCCCCCTCCTGAGGTTTCCAGCAACTGATATTCAGAAGCATTACTGCCTCCAGCTGTGCAGGCAGAGCACAGCAATCATGGCTAGCAGTGATCAATAGCCTTCTCCTCCATGAATTCATCGAATCCTCTTTTAAAGCCACTCAAGTTGGTGGCCATCACTGTCTCTGTGGGAATGAGTTCCAAACGTTAACTATGCACTGTGTGAATAAATACTTCCTTTAATCTGTCCCGAATCTTTCAGCATCCAGTTCACTGGATGTCTACAAGCTTTAGTGTTATTAGAGAGGAAGAAAAACTTTTCTCTGTCCACTTCCTCTATGTCACGAATAATGTTATAAATTTATATAATGTAATCTCTTACTCACTGCAACCTTTCTTCATAAGGGAGTCACGGACAAGAAGGCATTTCCCAACCAAGTTAGGAAAGGGTTTGTTTTTTTAAAGAGTTTTTTGTTTTTTTAAGAACTGGGGTAAACTTATTGACAGCATTCAAACCATCATCCAAACAATGGCTTGGAGGACCCTGAACAAGTGCTGCTTACAGAAGTTCACCTGGCTTGAAAGAAGAAGAGGAGGAGTTGGGATTTGATATCCCACTTTATCACTACCCTAAGGAGTCTCAAAGCGGCTAACATTCTCCTTTCCCTTCCTCCCCCACAACAAACACTCTGTGAGGTGAGTGGGGCTGAGAGACTTCAGAGAAGTGTGACTGGCCCAAGGTCACCCAGCAGCTGCATGTGGAGGAGCGGAGACGCGAACCCGGTTCCCCAGATTGCAAGACTACCGCTCTTAACCACTACGCCACACTGAAAGGGCTGTTCCAACTACAGCTTGCCAGTTGACATAATTGAGTCAAAAGTCCTTCCACAAGAACTCTTGGCTTGGATTTTTGGGAGCTTGGGACTGAGAAAGAGCTGCTTACCATTTTCACCTTTTATGTCACTACTTGTTTTCTAGCAATAGCTTCTTCCTGAGGCAATCAGCCAGCAGCAGTAATTTTCCCCACAAAGCCCCTCTAGGTGAGGCAACCTCATTCTGAGAGGAGTTCTGTGAAAATACTGTGGGCCCCATTTTTCTCCTCAAAACAATGCTATTTCGTGATGTAGGCAAGACGAGGGGGGCAGCATGAATGGCAGCTGCCAGCCAGTGGACGTGAGGAAACACACTACCAACACCAGTGATTGTTGCAGCCCCCACCCCCAGAACTGCCAACATGCCCCCACTTCTCTCCACCTCTGAGTGGAGATGCACTGCAGCTCAGCTCTAACTAATATCCATCATACACAGCATTTTCAATGGCAGTTTAAGGGGAGGTGAAATATGAAGGTTATGTAAGCTCATCACATCAATGCAGCGTTTACACTGCAGCCAGTGGCATTGTACCAGTTTTCAAAACATCAGTGTCTTACTAAGAAAATTTTCCATTTGCAGCCTTCCCCATCATTAAGTTAACAGAATCCCCTTGAGCAAGACAAGCAGATTTTCACAGGGCAACATAAATATTGGCAAATAATTTTTAGGGCACTATACAGATTCTCTTTCTGTGGATTTTAAGCGCTTCCAAAACCTTTGATACCCAGTACACAGGTTTTTTCCTCCCAGTTTAAAATTGGACGCTTAATTCACTCTTGCATCGAAGAAAGATATTATTATTCCTAGTCCATTCCCAGAGGACTGGGTAGGCATGCTTCTTGCAACTGCAGGATAGTCCTCTTAAAAAACAACAACCAGGATAGCTCTCCTGGGGTCCCACCCTTCTCTCTGTCCAGCCCTAGGTTCAGACATAGGACAGTGTTTGGGAGGCAACAGGGATACTACCACCACCCATATTGGACATAATATAGTCTGTATCAGGGACTCCTGTGCATCTTGCTATCAACCTCATCACCATATCACTGCAAATATACAGTGGTACCTCGGGTTAAGTACTTAATTCGTTCCAGAGGTCCGTACTTAACCTGAAGCACCACTTTAGCTAATGGGGCCTCCTGCTGCTGCCACGCCGCTGGAGCACGATTTCTGTTTTCATCCTGAAGCAAAGTTCTTAACCTGAAGCACTATTTCTGGGTCAGCGGAGTCTGTAACCTGAAGCGTATGCAACCTGAAGCATATGTAACCTGAGGTACCACTGTATTGCCAAGGAAGAAATGGTCTTTCCCACTCCACAGGACTAAGCATAATTGCTGCCTCCAACAATTATAGCAAAAAATTTCAAGGTACATTTCAAATCCTTTCTCTGCATCTACTTTGGAAATCACTGTGCCCATTCAAACAAACAATCAAAAACTGCTGATTAGATTCCAAGCACACTGTATACAACACCAGCCACTAATTTACACTTATTCACTTCAGGCTATTAAGTGACGTACAAAAGATACTCCGTACTGAAACTGGTCTATGAAACAACCAATGATACTTGTCCAATTGTTTCTTCCACTTAATGGTCAAGGCATAAACAACAACAACACACAATGGAAGTGAGGAGGGGGAGAAGAGCTAACTTCTCCGTTGAGCTTACCTTGCTTCTCTCCCTTGTATACAATTCACATACGCTGGAATAAGTTGCCTTTGAATCCAGACATCAGCACTGATCATCAAGTATCTAAACTCCGTCTCAGACGAACTCTTCCTATATTCATTCCTGCCACTGTGTTACGCACACGTCAATCTCGATTTGCTCACAACATGAGCTTTCGCAATCTGAACAAGCCCAGAGATATTTAGTTCCTGAAATTCCAGTATAGCGAAAGATTCTATTTGAATACTGCCATATTTTGTAAAATATGGGGATGATCTATTTTGCCCAAACAAATTAGACACACTAGGACCTTAAGAGTGGTCATGGCTGAGGAAATATTCAAAGAGAACACAATAGCTATCTTAGCCTTTTGGCTGAGGGTTTTGGACTACAACTCCCATCAGCCCCTGCCAACACAGCCCCTGTGCTGGCTGGGCAGTTGTAGCCCAAAATATTGGAGGGCACCACGCTGGAGAATATTGGACTACCAGACACAACCCTCCCACATAGATTACAGTCAAATGTAACAACTGCCAGAAAGCACTAGGGAGAGGCAGGGAAATACAGGACTCTTGAAAATTAAAAAGGAAGACTGTTACAGGCTCTTCATAGTGAACTGGAACAAAGACAGTGTTCATTATGGCAACAGCTTCTGAAGTTATGTCACATCTACTCAGAGATGGCACTGTCAGAAACAAGGTATCTTCCCAGTTTACCCTCCCTTGTCTATGAAGCAAGGGCAGTCCAGGATCAACTTCAGTGGCACAGCAAGACCAGTTCTAGAAAAGCTTTCCAATTTCTGTTTCTGAGAAGTAAATTAAAAGTGAGGTGGGAGAACAGAAGTAGAGATAATCCACTTCTGCCATATGTATGGGATCTCCTGTGTGTTTGCATGTAAGCATTAAGGAAGAACATAGCAAAGATAGAAGTTGGAAGGGCAGCTATGTCCCTTCCTCCCAAACTGTTCAAGATTCGCTAGGTGCATGGTGGGCACTTTTATCATAGAAGGGGGAAGCGTCTCACAGTTCCTGCAAGAACTTGAGTTCTTGAGTTCAACTTTGACTCTCCATTACAGAAACCTTGGGTGTTTTCCCTCCCTAATACGCTGTAATATACTTATGGACAAAAGGTTCATCCAATTAGGGCTGTGTACACATTACAGAACTGTTCACTCTGGCTCCATTTTTGAAACCATGTGGACACAACATTACCCAGGATCCAGAGCAATCCTGTAGTTTCTGGTAAAATACTGCGTTCTAATGCAGTTTCCCTCAAGCCAGCCACAATGCAACTTGAGCACCGTTTACTTATTCAAGTCTCATCTGTGAAAGTTTCCTTTCCATCCAGATTTCTTATCAGACGACCAATTCTTATCAGACGAAATATCACTGTCCAGTCTCTCCCACTGGTATACACATAGAGCGGGTGACTTCAGTACACATCAACCCTTGCTGGTGTGTACAGTGATGGGCAAATTTGACTTGAAACATAAGATAAGAACAAACCCCCTCACTGTGTTTTAAACCAGTAATTTGTACACAGACTGAACTATAATGAAATCAGACCTACCAAATCAACAGAGCCAAGTTACTCAATGAGACTCCTCTCAGTAGGACTAACACTGGATTCACTCCAAAATGTTCGGTACCTGGGATGTAGAGGAGACTTTATCTTGGCTCTTCACAGGGCCTACTTTAACAGGAGCTTTTTCACAAGCTGCGGTAGAATGGCCCTTCCGGCTTGTTGCAAGCAACCTTTTCTTCTACAGACACCTGGAGCCACCACCCTGCATATGTTGCACAATCAGAATTCCATGGGAGCTTTGTCAGCCTAACATATTGAAACAGAGGTGGGCCAATCCTGCAGGCATGAAATACTTAAAGAGCTGGTACATTCCAGCTTTGGGGGCAGGGGTCATGCTAAGGCGGGCCTTGAGATCACAACACATTTATCTATGGGAATTTCACAAGGAGGAGTTCTTCTAGGTTCTCCATAGCTTTGCTTTTTAAAAGAACAAATCAAGCATTGGTACCGCAGCCTTCCACTGAAGAGCACAAACACCATCCTTCCTTGTAGGGAAGGGGATAAAGGACAACTTGATCATATGAACCACCAGGGATGCCCACCAGATTGTGAGATTAACAAGAAAGCAATAGCATGTATGACCAAGACACTAAACATGAATGGGAGATTATCAGGACTTTTTGTGGGCTGGGGACAGCTGACAGGATAGTGTTGACTTTTCTCTCCACAATAGGCAGGTTCTGCTATGTTTTGAACACTACACAAAAGCCACATGGCAATTTACCTAAAAGGCTACAATTACTCTCCTCCAAGAAGGACAAAACATCGCTGACAGCTACTGATTTTCTAAACGACTAAATGCCAACAGCAATAAGCTAGGCCAGGCGACCAGGCCACCAGAAACCCTGAGAGATCTCTGAGAAGAAGGCTTGCAAAGAGCCCACTGTTGGAGACTGCGAGATACCCAAGGCAGTTCAGGCCCAATGCTTACAGTTATGCTCCAAAATGACAGAACAATGTATTAGAAACAAAGGGATTTTTAGTAGTTGACTTCACTGCTTTTGTATATAAAAGGAAATGAAAGAGAAATATATCCTGTTTGGATAAGGTTTTATGGAAGACAAGCAATTCGGTATATTTCATCCATTTGGATTTATATCTTGTGTCAAAGGAGAGGCTACAGTCCATTCTTCACTGCCAAGTTTGAAACAACCTTGGATTAACAAGGAACAGAAAAAAATGCATTCAATTATTTCCTTTTTCAATCATTTTAAACACCCATTGCCTGCTGTGAGGGACAGCTCCAGCCTTTTACCCTCAGCCAAAAAAATCCTCTCTTCTCAATGCCTAAGGGAGGAACTAGGAGTGCGCAATCATACCCCATACCATCAGTAGGAAATAAACTTAGATCAGACAGGTGCTTGGTGTGCATCCCTTAGCCCCTGTAAGGACAAACATGCCAGTCCTCCCCCTGCTGGCCCTCTAAGCTCACCCGGGGTAGCAGGAGCTGGGATGGCAGGGTCACGAGCGGGTGCAAGCCACAGAGCCTGCTTGGGCAGCCACACCAGTAGCCTAGCCGCACCCGCTATTTGTGGGGGTCTTTTAGCAGCAGCCCTCCCCCATTCCCTTCACACTAGCAGAGGCCACTCTTCCACCAAGTTCTGGGAGCCTTTTCTGTTCTTTCGGAGGTTTCATTTTATTATTTTGGTCACTGCGTGATTAGAATGCAGAGGAAAGGCAGGATGTCTTGCAGGGCTTGCTGTGAACAGCAAGATCAAATGCATTACCAGGATTACTCTGTGGGCCACTCTGATATAATGTGCAGCCTCTGGGTTCTGTGTCTAAGTCCTCCTGCAGCCCACTTGGTTCTGAGACACTGGACCGCCCTGGGTTAAATCAATTGAGAGCACTTTTCAGAACACTCCTAGCACCATTTTTAATGACTCCATCTTTTGAAAAGACCCCTTTAAAGAAACACCCAACTTTACAATTCTGCTTCAAGCTCTCCTCCCTACAAAACTCAATTTTTCCAGTCAATAATAGATATGCTATTGGTTTTCCATGACCTTTACATTGGCTGTTCATAATAAAAATAGGTGTTACCCTTTTAAAAAGGTTTGGGGGGGGGAGGGAGGCAAAAACCTAACAACATGGCCATACACACTCCAGATCTTTATAATATGCATATCTTCATAGTGAACTCATGTGAGTATTTACTAAGTGACAGCTCAAGCCTCATGGAGAGCTAGTGGTCCATAGTCTCTGGCCACAAGAGAGTAAAATTCCCTGGATTGGTTCCTCGATACCATTAAATGTGGGGCCAAAAGCTCTCCACTTGGTCACATGGTAAAGGTAAATCTGCAAGTTGCTACCATGCAGTGGGTGTTTGTTGAATGGGAGTAGTAATGGGGGACTTCAATTACCCGGATATTTGTTGGATGTCAAACTCAGCCAAGAGCATAAGGTCAAACAGATTCCTCACTGGCCTTGCAGACAACTTCATTGTCCAGAAAGTGGGAGAAGCAACAAGAGGAACAGCCATTTTAGATCTGGTCCTAACCAATGTTGATGACCTGGTTAGTGGGGTAGAAGTGGAAGGATCATTAGGCGCGAGTGATCATGCTCTTCTGAAGTTTACTATACAGCGGAAAGGAGCAGCCAAGCATACTAGGACACAATTTCTCGACTTTAAGAAAGCCAACTTCATAAAACTTAGGGAAGTGCTGGGTGAGATCCCATGGATAGTAATACTAAAAGGAAAGGGAGTTCATGATGGCTGGGAGTTTGTTAAGAGGGAGATAGTAAAAGCACAACTTCAGGCAATACCAATGAGACGGAAACATGGAAGGTGCCTAAAGAAGCCAGGGTGGCTATCTAAAGAACTTTTAACTGAGTTAAGATTAAAAAAGGATGTGTACAAAAAATGGAAAAGGGGGGGAAACCACCAAAGAGGAATTCAAACAAATAGCCAGCACGTGTAGACACAAAGTCAGAAAAGCTAAAGCACAGAATGAACTCAGGCTTGCTAGAGAGGTTAAAAGCAACAAAAAAGGCTTTTATGGGTATGTTCGTAGCAAAAGGAAGAACAAAGAAACAGTGGGGTCACTCAGAAGAGAAGATGGTGAAATGCAAACAGGGGACACAGAAAGGGCTGAACTCCTCAATGCCTTCTTTGCCTCAGTCTTCTCCGATAAAGAAAACAATGCCCGACCTGAAGAATTTGGAGCAAATGATTCAGCAGAGGAAACACAGCCCAGAATAACTAAGGAGATAGTACAAGAATACTTGGCTAGTCTAGATGTATTCAAGTCTCCAGGGCCAGATGAACTGCATCCAAGAGTATTAAAAGAACTGGCAGATGTGATTTCAGAACCACTGGCAGTCATCTTTGAGAATTCCTGGAGAACAGGCGAAGTCCCGGCAGACTGGAGGAGGGCAAATGTTGTCCCTATTTTCAAAAAGGGGGAAAGAGAGGACCGAAATAATTACCGCCCAGTCAGTCTGACATCAATACCAGGGAAGATTCTGGAGCAGATCATTAAGCAAACAGTCTGTGAGCACCTGGAAAGGAATGCTGTGATCACCAATAGTCAGCATGGATTTCTGAAAAATAAGTCATGTCAGACGAACCTGATCTCGTTTTTTGACAGAATTACAAGCCTGGTAGATGAAGGGAACGCAGTGGATGTAGCCTACCTTGATTTCAGCAAGGTATTTGACAAGGTGCCCCATGATATTCTTGTAAAGAAGCTGGTAAAATGCGGTCTTGACTATGCTACCACTCAGTGGATTTGTAACTGGCTGACTGACCGAACCCAAAGGGTGCTCATCAATGGTTCCTCTTCATCCTGGAGAAGAGTGACTAGTGGGGTGCCACAGGGTTCTGTCTTGGGCCCGGTCTTATTCAACATCTTTATCAACGACTTGGATGATGGACTCAAGGGCATCCTGATCAAATTTGCAGATGACACCAAACTGGGAGGGGTGGCTAACACCCCAGAGGACAGGATCACACTTCAAAACGACCTTCACAGATTAGAGAACTGGGCCAAAACAAACAAGATGAATTTTAACAGGGAGAAATGTAAAGTATTGCACTTGGGCAAAAAAAATGAGAGGCACAAATACAAGATGGGTGACACCTGGCTTGAGAGCAGTACATGTGAAAAGGATCTAGGAGTCTTGGTTGACCACAAACTTGACATGAGCCAACAGTGTGACGCGGCAGCTAAAAAAGCCAATGCAATTCTGGGCTGCATCAATAGGAGTATAGCATCTAGATCAAGGGAAGTAATAGTGCCACTGTATTCTGCTCTGGTCAGACCTCACCTGGAGTACTGTGTCCAGTTCTGGGCACCACAGTTCAAGAAGGACACTGACAAACTGGAACGTGTCCAGAGGAGGGCAACCAAAATGGTCAAAGGCCTGGAAACGATGCCTTATGAGGAACGGCTAAGGGAGCTGGGCATGTTTAGCCTGGAGAAGAGGAGGTTAAGGGGTGATATGATAGCCATGTTCAAATATATAAAAGAATGTCACATAGAGGAGGGAGAAAGGTTGTTTTCTGCTGCTCCAGAGAAGCGGACACGGGGCAATGGATCCAAACTACAAGAAAGAAGATTCCACCTAAACATTAGGAAGAACTTCCTGACAGTAAGAGCTGTTCGACAGTGGAATTTGCTGCCAAGGAGTGTGGTGGAATCTCCTTCTTTGGAGGTCTTTAAGCAGAGGCTTGACAACCATATGTCAGGAGTGCTCTGATGGTGTTTCCTGCTTGGCAGGGGGTTGGACTCGATGGCCCTTGTGGTCTCTTCCAACTCTATGATTCTATGATTCTATGATTCTATGATCTTTATAATATGCATATCTTCATAGTGAACTCATGTGAGTATTTACTAAGTGACAGCTCAAGCCTCATGGAGAGCTAGTGGTCCATAGTCTCTGGCCACAAGAGAGTAAAATTCCCTGGATTGGTTCCTCGATACCATTAAATGTGGGGCCAAAAGCTCTCCACTTGGTCACATGGTAAAGGTAAATCTGCAAGTTGCTACCATGCAGTGGGTGTTTGTTGAATTCCTGGCTTAGTTTGCCAAACTTTTAAGTTTTGATCTACGGGAACTCATAATATGGGAACAGAGGAGAGAGGACAAGTGCAGGAAAGAGAAAGTATCAATTTGTTATTGCTGGGAACCCCAACTTGCTTTTTCTCATTAAAATCTATATTAAAAAAACACACCTCAAAAGTTCAAGTTTCATCAGAAAAATGTTCTCAGGAAACACACTGGAGCCATGTATACATGACATTAGCCGCAATCCATATCTATCCTGTCATCTCCGGAGGAATACTCCTGCCTGATGTTTTCCTTCAAACCAGCTTCCATGCGATTTGAAAACATAAACTTTGGTTAAGCTGAGTTTTTTAAGGTAGCTGTTATGTATGTGCAGATGGCAGCTTCATGAATAAAAGTTCAGGGGGGCTGCAGCTGCAGGGAAACCCAGTAGGTAATGCAGATCAGGTGAAGACGTCTTCACCGCTCTGGCGTGTAGAGCAACATTAGGGGAGAGGGGGGATGACCTCACTGAAGCAGCTAATGTGTATGGAGCTTCTTTTATGTATAATTTGTCCACTCTCCTCTTTCTGCACCTGCATTCATATCAATATACAGCAAACTGGCAAATGGAATGCCTAGCTATGGCTGGAAATTGGAAATCTGGAGAAAATACAGTACACGTTTGTTATGAAATGAACAGAAGTTTACCTCAAAAAATGTAAAAGTGAAGGAGGCAACTGAGAACTTTCATAATGGTATATGTTGCGGCACATTCCAAAAATCACAGTGCTTCTTTTTTTTCTGTTGATGATTTTTGTTTTGAATGTCAGCTCCTCTGTTTCAGAATTCTTTGACAAAGAAATTTTTATCAAGTGTGATGAGGGAGGTTTGCTCTTTGCAGTTTTGATTTTCTCTATTCCTCATCACAAACAGAAAGTCTCAATTAAATTTCAGACTGAATCACTTTAAAAAAAATAATAATTACAGGTTATAACCAAATAAAACCTCTTAGAAAGTGATGTCTTCACAAGAATGTGAGCGGGGGTGGGGTGGGGGGTAGGAATCCATGCTATACCCAAATCCAATAAAATTCTCACCTTAAGTCTAAGCCCTGGCCTTACAGTTTTTGAATCGACCAATAAGTACATCCAAAGGGTGCTGGGTATATCAGAAGCAGGTCTGCCATATATCTGAGGTGAATTCAATTAAACTGTGGTCAATTTGCATAGTATATTCAAACAAATTTGAAAAGGGCCATTGGCTTCATCAGTTAATGTAGAATCGGAGGAAGAATCGTACACAGTCCTTCAGTGTATATTACCAATCCTTCTTTGCACTCATTAGTGCTTTAGCTATGTTTATAACTAGCAATAGAGGGTCATCTGGGAGAAATGAAAGTTTGGTAATATCTAAGGCAGGTTTGTAGACCCTCAAGGGCACTGCTGCTGAAATTCCCTAGTTGTTACTGCTAAGGTAGGCTGCTCTTGCTCAGAGCTGCTGTTCAAAAAAGTAAAATAAATAAAGAAATGCTGGCTGTTATGATCAGATTTGCAGCAGATGGCCAGGGTCACATCCCCCCCGTTTTCTCCTTCTCAGGTAAGACTACTCAAGGGCTGAATGTGATTTGCTGAGTTCACCAGGAGTAATAAGAAGCTGCCGCAGTGCTGCTCTGCTTGTCCAGCTGCCCCCACTAAGCCTCCAAGTAAGGTGACATCTTTTCTTCTACTGCCCTGAAAATCTATCCAGTATTTCCATGCTGAAAATCATGGAATCATAGAACTGCAGAGTTGGAAGGGACCCTGAGGATCATCTAGTCCAACCCCCTGCAATGCAGGAAATGCAGCTGTCCCATACGTAATGCAATTCTAATGACTCTCATCATGTTCTTTGATGGTTACTTTTCATTCTCGATCTGACTTGCACCTGGGACAGGTACCCTATTACCTCGCACCCAGCTCCAGCAGGAAGAAGGGTGGGTGTTAAGAATAACAAATAAATACATTACAGCACAACATTTAACTTGCTTGCTTAAAAGGAAATCTCTTCTACCGAAAACGAAAACAAAACTTTGGTTCCATGCCCGCCTATGTTTGACGACAAAGAATAACAAAAAGCCTGGAACAGAAGTTGCAATTCATTAATGCCTAGAAAGCATTAGGCTAAGAGATCAGAGCCCTTGTGGAATGTGAGGTGTCACCAAAAGACAAATGGATTATTTGGCTACGTATCTGATCCTAAAAAGAAGGAAGCAGAAACCATGTGGCTCAATACAAGTAATACAAGAGCGTCTACTTCACATTAGTTGGTTGTGAAAGTTTGGGGAGAAGGGGACATGCTACAATGCAAGCTGAACTGTCAATTAGAAGGAGAGCTTTATTGTTTGAACATAAATAATTTGCCATGGGCTCCTGTAAAATTCAAAGCCTAATTTAGCTGTCATCTCCCGCCCTGTAGGATGCAATCCCAGGCACTACACATTTGGAAAATGGGGGCAGTTGCTAAGGGCACAGCTTGAAGCAGAAATTCTCACTGTTTGGGCGATATTAATTCTTCATGGAATGTGTGGCAAACAAGTCCAACCAGAGTTTGGTGGGTGGGTGAGGTGGGTTTGCATCCTGTTGCAACACAGTTTTAAATCCTGCTTCTGTCTGATGCATATTTCCATAGCAAAGGATCAGCCCGTCAGTCAGTCACTTCTGGTCTGATGAAGATTTAGCTAAACCACAAAGAAAACCCCCTGAATGGACACGTAAGGCATTACGGATTTCCTGCGCTGATGCTTGGGGAAGTCAAAGTTTCCAAACGTCCTTTATTTTAAAAGCGGCAGGCCATATTTCAAAAGTACACCCATGGTTACAAAACATCACAGCCCCACAGACTTTTTAATGATTATTTCAGGCCCATGGCCTGTAATGTTATTTATTTGGTAATTCCATGTGATTAGGGCTATTCCAGCCCATAGTCTTGTCCCTTTTGAGGATGGAATGAATTCCCAACCCATAAATGCCCAAAGACAACAATGAAACACACACACTCAAAGTAACTTGCACAGAGCACTGCCACAGTGTTGAGACACCATCCCAGAGGAAATACCAACACTCAAAGTTCCCACAGACATACCTTAACAAGGCCCAGGTTTGGGGGCCAAGTGAAGTGAAACCTTTGATTTAAGCGAGCCCATTTGTCTGTCATTCTGCTAATTTGTAATGTGGATGCCAAGTCAGAATCCAAAGTTGCTTATTCCAAAAACCTGGGATAAGGTATCACCAAAACTTATCCCACTAAATTCCTGGCTCTGGTCCATTCACCCATACCCTCCTTTGGAGTTTTGGCCTGTTCCCCCAAGTGGTGGATGCATCTACCATGGGGGTGGAGGCTGAGAAGGAGGAGGAGGAGGTGGACGTGGACATGGCAGTATGGAAATGAAGGAGGAGGAGGTGGTGGTGGAGAAGGACAAGGAAGAGGACAGACTGCTCCTATGTCTACAAAGAACAGAGGAATGTAGATGCATGGAGAGAAGGTGCCACTATTCAGTCCAGGCAAGGTTCCCAGGGACTGCAAGCATGTCCATTCTGTCCACAAGAATACAAAAATCTATCAAAATCAGCTCCAAGTCCTGACTATCCCAGAAGTAACTGCTATTTCAAGCTGACAGTTGCTTGCTTAAAACCTCCTGAACTTTTATGAACTTCCATCCCCTGGGGTTATCTTCTTGAACAAAAGTGAACTTTTTGTTCTGCAGAATCCAAATTAAGACTATGTGGTCACTTGAGAGCAGAAGAGGAAATACTAGAAACCAAGGCCTGAAATGTGTCAGGATTGGAATCTGAATGAGAAACTGGAGAAATATCAAGCTTTTTTTTTTAATTCAGTAAAAATTATTAGAGAATTCAGAGGAGATAAACATTTATGCATAAAAGGATCACATATATGAAGCTTACCATTGGTGAAAGTGTTCACATAGTACCTTCGCCCCTGGGGAGACATATAACTCTGCCAGCCGGGTGGGAGGTGGCCATTTTGAGCGTCTTCTCCGACTTGAGGAATGACCTTCCTAGGTTTCTGATGACAGAACAGAAAAAGCCTGTTAAAACTTGCTTCCAGAGGATGATAAAAAGATTGGACAAAACAGGTACAGTATGAAATTCTGAGGTATCTTTTATTATTCCTGGTGGTAAGATATGGGAAATAAGAGAGGCAAACACTTCTAAAAACCCAAACACCCCAATTATCTTCCCATCTGCAGCCTGGGAAATGTATTCAGACTATCTTCTGTAAAGCACAGACATTCCCTAAGGGCAGGGAAGATGGTGGAATGTTGTGGAGCCAGTATTGTAGCTTTGGCAATCCAACATATCATTGCATGTGACTTTTGGAAAATAGAAATACAGAGCACTGTCTCCAAGGAGAATTAATCATATAAGCAGATTGTGTGTCCATACTAGGCTCATAGACAGACAGCTATTCTGTTATATAGATATGCTGTTATACAAATCATTATTATAAACACAACAAGCCACCAGTACACCAGTTGAACACCTATACAGTCAAACGTCAGCTCCCAGACGCCTCCATTTTGGAACATTTCGGCTCCTGAACACAGAAAACCCGGAAGTAAGTGTTCCGGTTTTCAAACTTTTTTGGAAGCCGAACATCCAATGCAGCTTCCATTTGAGTGCAGAAAGCTCCTGCAACCAATCAGAAGCCGCACTCGGTTGTCGAACATTTCAGAAGCCAAACAGGCTTCTGGAACAGATTATGTTCAACAACTGAGGTTTGACTGTAATACACATCTGTAAGAACAAGCATGATGAAAATTATCAGCAAAGGCAAAAGCATACTATGGCAAATGGAATTTCCCCCCACAACCTAATGGTGCTCCTCAGTTATGATGGTTGTCCAGCATTATTCCGTTATCACCCATGAAATGTACTGTATTTTTCCGTGTATAAGATGCCTCCATGTATAAGACGCCCCCTATTTTTGGGTACTCCAGATTAAGAAAACACCCCTCAGCACTACCCATGTATAAAACGAGCCCCAATTTTAAATCTAATTTTTTTGGTTAAAAAAACCCCTAGTCTTATACACGGAAAAATATGGTATATTCGGCTGGTGGTATTCAATCCTATAAACATACAACTGGCTGTCGACATAGGTAAGGTGTCCTTTTGGCTTCTGGAAGGGGATTTTTTTTTAAAAAAGCCTCTCCAAATCAACCAAATGTGTGTCCAAAGCTTCCTAAACAAAACAGCACTCCAGACTCCACCTTGCCATTTTAATTTTCTTGCAGTAATCAAACCTGAAGAAGCAATAAAGGACAAGGATTTAAAATTCCAGAGCTCCAAGCTTTGGGGGAAATTATCAGATCTTGAGATTAAGTTCGGCATTTTGCCTCTTGGTCCAGCCAACACTCTGGAATCTGTGGCAAATGACCCTGGAGGCATGGCCTCTCAAATGGCCACCAGGGAGTTTTATGGTGGCCAGAGAAGCATGGAAGGGTAAGGGGAGGCAGTGAGAACTGAGAACAGCTGCAAGCAGGAGTAAGCAAACCACCAACAGAAGGCACACTCAAATACTTACACTATCCTTCCCCAATCAGTGCCCTCCAGATGTTTTTGGATTACAACTCCCATCTTCTCTCATCATTGGCCATGCTAGCTGGGGCTGATGGAAGTTGCTATTCAAAACATCTGGAGGACACCAGGTTTGGGAAGGCTGATACCGTAACTCAGGGGGAAACAGCACTATGCCACTGAACAGCCCTGAGACCCCCGGAACTGCCCTAAGACCATTGGGTATAGGGAGGTATATAAATTCAAATAACAACAACAACAACTTGTATGGTAAAAAAGCAAAGCACTGCAATTAGGAGAACCACTTATCTCAAGCAGGCTGTGTGTACATATATATAGATGTGTACACATATACACACACAGTCTCAGCTAATGGTCTCTGACACCCACAGTTCCCATCGCACCCTAGCCTTGTAGCTACACATTTGATGCTCTGCCCTGGTCACATGGGGACAGAGTGTCATAAGGAGCAAATCAGAATGACACTCTCATTACACCACCCTCATTTTAGCAGGAACCGGGTGGAGGAGGCAACCCAATTAGATCTCCAGCTCACCATCCTATAAACTTCCTTATGCAATCGCAGTGGCTAGAAACAGCAAGGTGCAGAGCAGAGAGAAGCCTGGGCAAGGCTCCAAGACGATGACAAGCAGCTGTGCATGAATAGCTTTTGGCCATGTACACACAGCTGGGAATCTTAGAACGAGCTCTTCTCTGACCAGTCAGGGGTGACGTACGCCGTAATGCAGCCCTGCTCCAACAATATGCCTCAGGGAAAGAAGCTGCCAAATGAGTAGGTCAACGACGGAACAGCAAAGAGGTAACACCAAAGCCCTTAAGTCTCATTATCATAGTAGCATAACAGCATTACACATTGCAAAAGTATGCACCACACACAAGCCAACGCTGTTCCTGCACACAATGCCGCCATACAATTGCCAGGTGTTTTTCAGGTCTCCACACCTAAGTCGGCATTCAGAAAGCCATTGGATAGTTCACTGTTGCCAAGGCTACATCCCACTGTCTGGGGCTCCCCTTGCAGTAAGTGGGGACTCTGATAAACTTGAGCTCTGGCCTTCGACTTCCAGCAATGATTGAACCTCTCCGCCTCGGCTACAGTTTACTAACACCAGAGGCTCGTTCTCCTTGCTTCAAGTTCACAACAGCTAGGAGGCAGGGCAGGGAGTACTGAACACCTAGTCACCCTTCAAGAATGAACCCCCAGCTGACAGCTTCAAAACTCTTTCCACTGATGAAGTGGGAAAGGAAGAGGTTAAAAAAAAAAGGCTGAAACTTTAGGCTTGGGAAGTTATTGTTATTCAGTCAGTCTGAAATACACAGGTATGCTGGAAGCTGCCCTACAGCGAGTCAGTCCATCTACAGCAGGGATGGGGAACCTGTGGAGCTCCACATGTTGTTAGACTCAAACTCCACCCCAGACATATGTAAGAATGAACTACAGTGGTACCTTGGGTTACGAACTTAATTCGTTCCGGAAGTCTGTTCTTAACCCGAGGCGTGCATTCCCTACATACGCCTCCTGTGGCCCCGGAAGAGGAATTGGGTTCGTATCCCGGGGCAAAGGTTGCAACCCGGGACACCTACTTCCGGGTTTGTGGAGTTCGTAACCGGAAGCGTTCATAACCCGAGGTACCACTGTACTTCAGTGGCATTTTGAAGGGAAGTCCTAGGGGTCACCACACAGACCTTTAAGCAATGTGGTAAGCCCAAGTCACTAAACTGTGTGTTTAGAAACAAGTAACAGTGAATAGCATGGTAGGTGGTGGCGTTTATCTGACCTCCTGACAGCTGAGTCTGCTACTTGTCAGGGAGGGGAGGGGAGGAGGCACAAGACAGTGGGGAGGTCAGCGTAGTGCAAATGCATGAAAGAATGGAAGGTGAGGTTTTCTTCACACAATTTTTGAGAGTGAAAATCAAACCACCTTATCATCACTAGTCCTGGTCAATCTTGCTCAGTAGTGTTGTCTCTGACTATCAGTGGCTCTCCAGGGTTCCAGGCAGGAGTTTTTCCCAGCCCTACCAGAAAACACCATCATAGGACCTTCTGCGTGCAACGTGCATCCTCTTCCACTTAGCCAAGTTTCCTAGTGTGGTGTAGTGGTTAAGAGCGGTAGACTCGTAATCTGGTGAACCGGGTTTGTGTCTCCACTCCTCCACATGCAGCTGCTGGGTGACCTTGGGCCAGTCACACTTCTTTGAAGTCTCTCAGCCCTACTCACCTCACAGTGTTTGTTGTGGGGGAGGAAGGGAAAGGAGAATGTTAGCCGCTTTGAGACTCCTTCAGGTAGTGATAAAGTGGGATATCAAATCCAAACTCTTCTCTTCTTCTTCTTCTTCTTCTTCTTCTTCTTCTTCTTCTTCTTCTTAACTTGGCACCACAATTCCCACCATCTCTGACCACTGGTCCTGCTAGCTAGGGATGAGGGCTGTTGTAGTCCAAAAACAGCTGGAGACCGAAGTGTGGGAAACCCTGCACTAAGCTACAGCTCCTCCCCTCACGAAAATTCAGCACAGCGCTACCTCAAGCAAAGCACTATTCAGCAGTCAGTTCACCTGGCCAGCTACGACTCATCAGGTGAGGGATATTCTTCTATGAAGGAAGTATCTTGACTGCCATGGCTAATGATGAGAAAAATACCTACTAATTAATATTTGGGCACCTGGAGGCAACTGGTAGACCAGGACTGTGTTCCTTGGCAGAGGACTTAATAGCAAGGGCAGCAGAAGACAGGAGCAGTAGGGTTGACCCATGGGTTGCACAACAGGGAAACCCACTTTCTCATGTGGGGATAGGGGGAAATAATTAACAGGAACTGTTCTCAGTAACATTTTCACTGTGACCTGGAGCCCGCTGCAACAAGATCACGGTCCTGTATCTCAGGATCCCAACTTTGTACAAGCTGAGCAGACAAAGCTGCAAGACAACATGTAGTAGTAAAATCTGTGTAATCCAACACTACAAAAGCTACAGCGCAGGCAAGTTACAGTACCAAAAATAAATCTTTGTCTATTTATTTAGCAACGGCAATTTTGTACTTTGTTAGCACCCATCTGTGAACATCTGTCCATGAACAATCTAGCTTTCTGTACAAAATACTTGTGTGTGAGAGTTCCTCCAACCTACCCTCCCTCCCTTCGTCTCCGTCCGTCTCTCTCTCTCTCTTGCACACAGCTCCATCTATACGTAAGATGCATTTCCCAAAAGCACCATATGGGGGCTGTGCCTGTGTGCCAAATAGCTGAACTATACATCAGCCAGCTAAGAGAAAATATTCTGTTTCAGAGATTGCTACTGAAGTTGTGTACAACTTCCAAGCTGACATGGGAAAGGATTTCTGCTCCAGGAGGAATCCAGTGAGCAATGTGCAAACAGCTGGGATGGCAAGAAATCAAGGTAGAAACTACACCTGGTGCCCTCCAGATTTTGTTGGTCTCCAACACCCATCAGCCCTAGCCAGCATGACCAGTGTAGTGTAGTCCAACAACATCTGGAGGGCACCACATGGGTTCTCCCTGGACTATATGCTACTTAGCAACCCTGTGTACTCTCCTCTTTCTCTCTACCACAGTAATATGCAACAAAACAACACCTCATAAGCTGAAGGTTCAGCTATGTAAGTGATCATGTCATGTTGAACATTCTTGTTTTCCAGGGGGAAAGGAGGCAATGCGGCAGTGCTGCTCCACTGGGTGGTTCCTCCTAAGAATGTTACTCTTGGATGCATTTATCAGCTACACTTCTGAAAGTCTAGAGCAAAGTGTTCTGGGGCTCAACTGCATGTGAAAATTCTTTTGAGCAAGAAAGCCTGTATCTTCTAATCCCACATTCAGAAGCTGGCTGTGGGTACTCAGCATGTAGGAAGGACATGTTGTACATGCCCCCAAAAAACTACTACACAAATGATCCAGATTCAACCCTGACTTTGAAAATAAGCCTCAGCTCTGTTCTGAGGCATATGTTCCCTTGAGTAAATTGAAAGCTTTGTATAATATACATTTAGTCACCGATACATTCATCTCCCTTGGGAATAGCCATGCTTTTGCTTGAAATGAACTCAGAAAAAGAATTCTAGCTTTTGTCCTGAACTTAAAGATAACATTTTACAAGGATTGTGATGGCTGAACATAAATTTGCTATGATATTTTCACATGCAGTTGTTAAAGCAGCTTAATTCTTAGAAGCAGTCTAGCAGAGATCACAGATTATTATTTTTTAGACAGGGTGGTTGAGAATCACATATGCCACCTTAAAAATCATGCTCTGTTTGCTTCTGTAGCCCACAAAAAAGTTGTTGTGTAAGCCTGCCCAAACATAACCTTCCTCTTCAAGACGTACACCAAATATAAATGCAGAAGTATGACCATTCAAAAGGCTCCTTTGTTAATATAAAATTTAATAGCTCTAACTAAAGAAGTATGGCCATTCCACAGAATTTGCAAACCATTTGATATATTTGGATTCATACTATATATATATATATATATATATATATATATATATATATACACACACACACACACACACACACACACACACACATGCTGCCCACAGTAATTTGCTACAGACAATGAATTCACACAAGCAGAGATGAATACAGTGAGTTTGGAAGGAAGGACGAACTGTGATGTGGCACCCCAGTGCCCAAAACCACATGCACTTTTGTTTTGTGAAGATCTACTGTGCAGATTTTCATGCAATTCCTCCATTACTTGCCTGAAGTGGGCTCTTGTGCAGGTTATTGCATGTAAATATCCAGTAGTGTGCTTAGCTTTCATGCTCACAGTGAAACACTGCAGGGAATATATTAGGTGGTGTTGCTACACTTACGTACTTATTATTATGACTACTTTAACATTTATATTCTGCCCTGCTACTATTCCTATACAGATAAGGTCTATGGAATCGTGGCAGTTAGCTGTACTTGGGCAGCCATAACAGTTGCAGAAAAATATACAAGCCAGTCCTTCTTCACTGTTCTCAGTCTAAATGTCATACTAGGAGCCCAAGAAGATCTTTTGCTTTATCATCAGCTTCCTGTTAATAAATACACTCGCCCCAACATTTGGTTGTGTTTTTCCCAAAATGGAAAAAAAGAAAAGAAATCCACTCTCCCACACACAGACTCTCAGGATTTCTCCCTTACCTTCATTTAGTAAGACCTCGCGGTTTCGTTTTCTTTTTTCAAATGCCAGGGCTTACCCTCTCTGGGCTTGGCTGGCTGCATTGTAACAATTTAATGGATGAAGCGTTAGGCACTCATTAAAGCTGCTCTGAGAGATGCCTTCTTTTTCTATGTGCGAGCCTTTTTAACGATTAAGAAAATTAGCTATATCCTGCCCCTTCAGACATTCTGGTTTCTTTCAGCCAAACCACTAAGAGTTACATAACGACCAATCTTGGAACTCCATCAAGTTCCCCATGCCCTTCCCAGACTCGCTCAGCATCAAAGGGAAGCTCAAGAGGATGGAGGTGACCAAAGATATAATTATGGCCAAGCTTCAAAATGGAAGGGTGTAAAACATTTATATCTGCAAATATCAACATTTATCAGTGCATCTGGCTCCTCTCCAAATAATGTCATCTTACCATAGGTGATTTTGCCAAGTCCTTTGTAGAAATTAAGTCCCAAGCTGGAGCTGGTCACAAACTTGTTCTCCCTCTGCGAGATGAAGTGGGGAAATTACCCTCTGCCTGTTCTGCTTTGTGTGTGAGTAATCAGCCAGTGTCCAGTGTCAAAACTCAGAGGAAGGGCATGAACTGCAAGGGGCCTGTGTGTGTGTGTGTGTGTGTGTGTGTGTGTGTGTGTGTGTGTGTAACACTTCAGCACTTCCCTTCCCTCAATTTTGTTCTTTGGAAATCAAAAGGACCCATTCTAGAGGCTTTCCAGATGTGAAGCTACTGGAAAGTCGTTTCCTTTGCCAGCTTTCAAATGTCTGTGTAGGTGATGGGGGAGCACAAAGCGAGGGTCTGTACCACTGACCAACAGCTCCTCATGCACAGACAGGACAAACAAGGACCGCTTTGTCAAGCTTCCCTTGGTTCAGTCCTCGCCTCTCTAGCCTTCCGTGTCCCCTATTTCTGTCTCTCTGGGGAACTTTTCCCTTGAACTTTCATCAAGCCAACCCTTTGTACACAGCTTGACCCGGTTTGCGTTCAGGGCTACAAAGTGAAACATAAACTCACATGACCAAATGGGCACTGTGAGGACGTGGGATCTGGCATATAGAGGACAAGCTGTACTTATTAGTTTGGAACTAAAGAGTGGGGGGGTCATGAACACTTCTTTCCCCGTCTGCACCCCGAGAGAAATGCTTCATTTTCCTCAAGGCAAGACTGAGAACAAGAATGTTTGCACCATAGCTCTCCCTCCAGCATCTCAACAGAGAGCATAGCTTTCCACATTCACTCTGAATTGACTTTGTGATGCCACTACATAGGCAGCTCTGATTGGCTGTGTGAATGGTGCAGAGGCATTGGCAGTGTATTACCATCACAGGAATGTGAGGAGGCCACTAGCAGGGAAAAGTGACACAATAACTGCTGCAGAGAGTGGAGGTGAAAACCAGAGGACAGGTTCAATGTAGGGGAGGATGCAAGGGACTGTCTCAGCCCTGCCAAATGCCCCAATTCCATGTGAATATATTTGGAGAATATTTGACGCAGGATTGATTTATGTAGCTCTGGTCAGTGCTTGGATGGGTGATGGCCTGGGAACCATATAAGCGCTGCCTTGGATTGTCCAGGTGGGATATAAATCTAAGAAAAAATGAATAGCCTGACTACTGCGGTCCATACATTTGCAACCCCCTAGTTAGACCACTATAATGCTCTGTATGTGGGCTTTCCCCTGTGCTCAGTTCGGAAGCTGCAGCTAGTATAGAACACATCAGCCAGGGTGCTCAGTGGTGACCCGAGGGATGCTCACCCATGCCTTATGTTTAAAGAACTGCATTAGTTGTTTGTCAGTGACCCAGCAATGTTCATGGTTTTTATTGCTGGTATATAAAGCCCTAAACAATTTGGGACCAGGATACCCAGAAAAATGCCTTCCCCATTACACTCTGGTCTGAGCCTTTAGATCTTCCAGGGAAAAGCTTGATGTGAGGATTGTCTCTCACACAAGTGAAGTCTGGACTGGACTTTCAATGGTATAAACCATATATAGCTTGGCTTCTGTGAACCTCAGTGCCTGCCCACCTTCTTTTATACAGTGGTACCTCTGGATACGAACGGGATCCGTTCCGGAGCCCCGTTTGTATCTAGAAGCAAATATAACTAGCGACGGCACGTCTGCGCATGCACGTGACATCAAAATCGACATCCAGAAAGGAGTCATTCTGAATTGTAATCTTAATGATTAACATTAAGGAGATCTAATTATGTTGGTCTAATAGATGAGAATCCCCACGGCGGGGTGAGCTCCCGTCGTTCCGTCCCAGCTCCTGCCCACCTAGCAGTTCGAAAGCACTCTTAAGTGCAAGTAGATAAATAGGTACCGCTTTATAGCGGGAAGGTACCGTATTTTTTGCCCTATAGGACGCACCGTCCCATAAGGCGCACCTAGTTTTTTGGGGGGGGAAATAAAGGGGAAAAAAATATTTTCCCCCCCCAGGCGCGGGGCGGGGGCGGGGGAGGCCCGAGCTTCCTCTGACCCCAGCCCCCAAACAGGCAGCTCTCTGCAAGCCGTGAGAGCCCAGCGCTGGCTCCTGCTGCTTGCGGAGAGGTCCGCGAAGCCTGGACGCGCTGATCTCAGCGCGCGCAGGCTTCGGCATGCAGGAAACTCTCCGCAAGCAGCGGGAGCGCTCCCGCTGCTTGCGGAGAGGTCCGCGAAGCCTGGAGAGTGAGAGGGGTCGGTGCGCATCGAACCCTCTCGCTCTCCAGGCTTCAGCGAAAGCCTGCATTCGCCCCATAGGACGCACACACATTTCCCCTTCATTTTTGGAGGGGAAAAAGTGCGTCCTATAGGGCGAAAAATACGGTAAACGGTGTTTCCGTGTGCTGCACTGGTGCTGGCTCGCCAGCTGCAGCTTCGTCACGCTGGCCATGTGACCCGGAAGTGTCTTCGGGCGGCGCCGGCTCACGGCCTCTACAGCGAGATGAGCACGCAACCCTAGAGTCGGACACGACTGGCCCGTACGGGCAGGGGTACCTTTACCTTTAATAGATGAGAATTATATTGGCCCAGAGTTTTTAAACACTGAATTCTAGCTCTTCCTAGCAAAGCTAACATTTTAGTGAGGCTCATGGACACACCCAAACACACACACACACACTCATTAAAGTATAATACATCTTTCCACACAGCCACTGTTTGGCTGAGCTAAACTGTGAACGTGGTCCATCTGTTAACCTATGGAAATGCCTAGGGCGGCACAAGCTGACACCGCAGATTTATGCTGCCTGCGGAAACATAAGACAGCAGCACATGACTTCCTGGCCCATCCTGAAAAGAATGCATGTCCATGGCGAAAGTTTAAGCCTTACTCAACAGAGAAAACCACTTCTCGTTTACAAACTGCAGGAAACCCCCCAAAAAAGAGGGATCCTGATGAGGAAACATCTGCGCACTTGACACAGTTATTCGTGCAAAGGGGGTACAGTTTGCACTATTCACTAGCAAGTCCAGATCCTGAAGCTTTGCTAGAACCCAAACAAATCTAGAAGTACAGAACAACAGTCCTCCTGTGACAATTTCTCCTAAGGAAGAACTTTCCTGTAGAAAAGACCTTTTCACTACTTGTGCATTTAATATGTAAAACTAAAGGGTTTATATGCTACGTCAAAAAACGTGAAGTGCAAATGCAAAAACAGGTGTTTGGAATGTGCATGCACACACACGTGAACACACATAAATGCATGTGTGTGTACACACACAGAGAGAGAGAGAGACAGAGAGAGAGAAATACATTAATCAGAAAGATCAGGTAAGATGGCAGCTCCCCACTGAGGGTCCATGGCAGACTTAGTGCTGGGTCTACATAACTTGTGAAAATGATCCTAACAGGTGGAGGGACACTCACTCACCGCAGAAGAAAGAGGAAGTGCGTCACCAAAGAAAGGAGAGCTAAGAGGGCACATCTTTTCATATGCTTACGGTCTGCGAATAAAAACATCCTGAAGGTCCGAGGCCACAAAGAGGTTAGGCTGGCTTCAACTAGAGCCAGGGCTTTCTCGGCTGCGGCTCCAATCTGGTGGAACGCTCTGTCACAAGAGACCAGGGCCCTGCGGGACCTGACATCTTTCCGCAGGGCCTGTAAGACAGAGCTGTTCCACCAGGCCTTTGGTCAGGGCGCAGCCTGACTCCCTCCTCTGGCAATCTGCACAGAATTTTTGTTTAATGGTTGCCATCTATTTGATTTTAATTAATTCTTATAATGAAATGTTTTTAGAATGTTGGATTATATGATTGTTGTTAGCCGCCCTGAGCCCGGCTTTGGCTGGGGAGGGCGGGATATAAATAAAATTTATTATTATTATTATTAGCTATTTTTTGTGCGCATGCTGCAAATTTAGAACTAATTACTAAGACTGAGGGGAAGGACTGAGCCTGGCCTCAGTTGCCTATGCTCTGGAGACCTCCCTCTTAGACTACATGGGGCTGACCTTGAAGTTGCAAAAGGCAGCTGCTAGGTTGGAAAGAAGGACAACCTGGCTGGATAATGTGTCACCGGTCCTGACAGCTTTGCACTGGCTACCAGTGAGCCCAGTTCAATGTGTTAGTGCTAGTAGCACAACACCTTAAACGGCTTGAGTCCATAGCCCCTGAAGTATGTCAAGGTTCAACCATCCCAGGCCCTACAATCAGCACGGAAGCCACTTTCAGGAGACATTTTAATAAATTGATATTTACCCAGGCACTGGACTGCTAATAGATACTAACCACGGCAACCTTGAAATTAGCTAACTGTGAAGGTGATTGCTTTTAAATGTTTTTAGATTAAAACATTTCAAAACAGATATGCTTGTTTTATTTTAAATTGCACAAATTTTTAAATTTCAATATTTTGATGTCTCCTGGGCTCCTTTGAGAGGAAGGGAGGGGCACATGTTTAATAAATAAATAAATAAAATGATTGCAGGTAACTTCTGATGGTTGGCTACCTCTGATGCAGACAGATCTCTGGCTGGTACAGTCGTACCTTGTTTTGAGGCCAGGATCCGTTCCGGAGCCCCAGCCCCTAGCTGAAAAGGACGCAGGGCAAAGCGCCGCATCTGCGTGTGGAGCCGTTTGCACTTATGCGCACGTGAGAAGCACGATTTAGCGCTTATGTGCACGTCTGTACTTCTGGGTTTGCCGCGGACGTTCACTGGAATGGACACTAGACAAGGTGGACGTTCGCAGAGGTGTTACTGTATATACAATAACAGCAGCACAATAAAAGCAAAATATGAGTCATTGTAACAGGCAACTTTTTTTTTTGTTTAAGAAAAGAAAACAGTGTTACAAAAAAGGCCACAGACAAATGTAACACCTATCAAAATCGTGCATGGTTGTGTTAGCTGCAATTTACCAGCAAAACAATGACTGCAAACCTTGAGTATATTTTTTATTACATATAACTTGTTACTGTCTTCCAGAGAATTCTAGCATGATAAAGCTGGTTCCATTTAACTCCCTCTCTTTGGCACGGTTCAATGTAGCTGACACAGGCTGCGCTGCTAAGAGATGTTGAAAAATGGAAACAGGTCAAACAGCTGCACTAAATGACCTAGTTCCTTTGCAGCCTATAATTCCAAGTGCTTGAATGGGCTGAGCAGGACTACAGGACAGAGAGAGAACATGTGTTCTGTATGTAGAAGATCCAAACTTCAGTTCCCAGCATCCCTCTTGAAGAAAGGGCCTCAGGGACCAGGACTGCAAAAGAAAGGCCTTTTGCACTTGGAGAGCTGCTGCCAGCATAGTCCTGGAGAACCTGTGGCCCCTCCAGAAACTGTTAGACTCCCATCATATCCCAATGGCTATGTTGGTTGCGGCTGGTGAGAGTCTGAAATGTCTAGGAGGAAACAGGTTTCCCATCCCTGAAGCACATAAATCCAGAATTATTTGATTCCATATAAAATAGCATACTGGTCAGGTCAGGAGAAAAGATAAACACTTGGAAATTACACAAGAACATCGTGAAAAGTGTGCTCATGCAACATGAATGCCCAAACCATGGGCAGTCCTGTATGTACCATGCAGTTTATGACTGTGGCAATGACCAGCTCTCCCCTCCCCCCCAATCAATCACCCTCAAATGTTCATGTTGCTGAAATTTTGGTTCTTCCTTGCATCTTTACAGAACATTTGGTTTCCATGGCATCAGATATACCGTGTGAGATTGGGCTTATATTTAGAAACTGGAACAGGGATCATGTGAGCACCCAAATAGATATGCTCGTGTTGTTATAGCAACCAACAACTTCTATCTACGATTACTCAAATCAAGATTCTTTTCAGTTGGTAGAAGAATTCACAGTTGAACAAAATGACCCTGTTAGGAATCTCAGCTCCAGAGAGCGGACCCAACCTGGGATGAATATTGCTTGTTTTGCCAATGTTGAAGACGAGCAACAGAAACAGAAGCCTGGCATTGCTGCAGTGTTTATGACTGGGTGGCATTCAGCAGCTGAACAGTTGGAGAGAACCCAAGAGGAGCAAACATGATGGCGCAGCTTAGCCCCTGATGACCCTTTCAAGAGTCACTTGCCCAAATGAATGAGAGATGTACCAAGCCCAGACTGCACATACCACTCTCGCCACAAACGCACTCTATGGCGTTAGCAGGACACCTCTAAAGGGCTTTGTTGCCCTCTTGAGCTCTGGAGAATAGGCTCGTTGTTGGTTGATTTTCAGCAGAGTCACAAGGCAGAGAGACCAGGGCAGCTGCAAAGTGAGAGCTCTAAGACTTGCGTCACACGCTCAGGGAGTCCACAGCATCACCCAACAGGGGGCACATCCAGGCTTCATAAGCCGGGGTTGATCAACTTAACCTGGGTCTGGAGACCTGCAGTTAGATGCACATGGCTTTCTATATGGTCCTCTTCAGTAACTGAATGGATGCTAAACTAAGCCTGCATTTATAACAAACACACTCAATTGCAAGCCCAAATGCCAGAGCTTTCAAAGGCCCTCCAAGTCCCTGGAGACCAAAAGGGCTTTGTTCCACTTCAAGTTTTCTTTACCTGCAGCCTCTCCTCAGGACTTTTCCAGATTTTCATTTCTTTGAGTGATAACTTTTCGTTTCTTGCCAGTGCCGGTGCAAAACATCAACACAAGGCCAACTATTTCACATTGCTGCATGGCAGGGCCAACCCTCTCTTGTACGAGTTAGTTGCAGCAGATGCCACCAGGCCAGCAGCCTATGCAGCGCAAAGAAGAAGAAGAAGAGTTTGGATTTGATATCCCGCTTTATCACTACCCGAAGGAGTCTCAAAGCAGCTAACAATTTCCTTTCCCTTCCTCCCCCACAACAAACACCCTGTGAGGTGAGTGGGGCTGAGAGACTTCAGAGAAGTGTGACTGGCCCAAGGGCACCCAGCAGCTGCATGTGGAGGAGCGGGGAAGCGAACCTGGTTCCCCAGATTACGAGACTACCACTCTTAACCACTACACCACACTGGCTCTCACTGCAGCACAGTGCTCTGTTGTGCGTGGAAGCACCCCCTATTTTGCAGATAAAGTGTAAGAGTGCTTGCTTGCAACCCATTGTCTGCGGGCTATTTTCCCTCAGGTTTTGGCACACAGAGTGAAAGTGGTTAAGGAATGGCAAGCAGCTGTACAGTTCCTCTACTGAGAGTCCCACACATTGCTGTGGAAGACGTGTGGACATATTCTACCAATGATAAGGTACAGCTGGGGCGTTATTGATCTACTTAAGCTAGAGGTGGGCAACCTGTGGCCCTCAGCCCAATTTAGGCTGTGCCCACCTTTAAAGCACACTCAAAACACATTCCCTCCCCTCAAAGAACTCTGGGCACTGCAGTTTGTTAAGGGTTGCTATGAATTGTAATGCTGTGAAGGCCAAACAACAGCGCCCAGAATTCTTTGAGGGGAAGAATGTGTTTTGAATGTGCTTCAAAGCCACAATTTGTATGCAGTGCTAGTGCTCACAGGAGCAGAGACCCCTTAGGGAAAGGAGAGGGAAGTCGTGGAGGGCTAGAAAGAGGGGGAGGGCAAAGTCCTCTGCAAGGAATAAGACTCCTGACAAGAGCAACCTGTCCCTCAACACACAGCCTGCTGCATAGGGAAAGAGAGAGAGAACATAGCAGTAAAAGAGAAGACAGATAGCCAAAAGAAAGAAAATAGAGTGGCCCAGTATGTGGCCCCCAACAGATTGCCCTTTAAAGAATGTGGCCTTTATGCCTGACTAAAGCCCAGAGGCTGCAGTAACAGGGAAGAGTCAGGCATCACCAAATCTACATCCAGCCTCACTAGAGGCAAAGGTAAACCCAACCTATGTCTCCCTTCCACAGATTAGGCCAGGACACAAAGATGGATGAGTATGAATAGGAAGTTAAGAGTCAAGTTATTGGTGTTGCTTGGAATTTCAGATTCTCCACTCCGGTTCAAAGTTGTCTGTGTATCTAAACAGAACTGGGAAGCCCAACAGGAAAGAGTTGCATAAGATTAAACTTTGATACAACCGGCCCTCCAGAGAAAAGAACCAGATGCAGAGGTGAGTCTCGAGAGTCCACTTTCTGTGAAACAGCATTTGCCTCTAAAGCACTGTATGCTTGGAGGAGCCTGGTTTTTATATACATTTCATCCAGCAATATGCAAAGACATTTCATATGCAAGACTTCACCCCCACATTTTATTTTATTTTAAGGATCTCTCAGTTGTGCAACAGTGCATACACAAATTTGGTTTTATGCGCATCAAAAATCCATATGAAAACACTAAAAGTGGCTTGGAAGCACAGTATATAGAGGAAAGGGTGTTTGTTTGCACAATAAAGACAGGTGATCAATTCAGGGCTGCCTCTTTTGAGAGATAAGCCTGATAAGCACAATATATCTATTGCAGGCCTATACCTTTTCAGACGGTAGGTAGAGATCGAAAGGTGGGAAGGATTCAGTAACCTAGGCTACCCCTTACTTAGCATGCTTGCAGTTCTGTCCAAAGAAACATTTTAGCACCCACCTGCACTCCAGACTCAAGGTTACTTCCACATCTACTGTTCGTGAGAACGAGGTCAGCAGCACAGTAGCTTCTCCTAGTGTCGCCAACAAGCCTCAAGCAAGAGCACAAATGGAATCTGAATGGCTGCAGAGGGCCTGGTTCTCTCTGCCCCAGCCAGCAGTGCTTTGCTGTGCAACTGCTCTCTTTCTCACCCTGTAGTAGCCCTTATTAAAGGAAGGGTCTTCCGTCTTCCTCCTCCCTCCCTCCCACCCTCTCTCCTTCCTTGGTCTGCCTAAGAAGATTGCCAACTGCTTCCTTCATTTGACTGTGCCACTGGGGAAGTGGAGTGGAGAAGAAAAAGCTGAGCTGTTTTCTATTTGCTCGCTTGCAAGAGAAAGTAAATTGGGGTGGGTGTTGGGGGAGAAGAGAATATGGAGAAGGAATTATCCATCACTTTAAAACATGCTAGGTTTAAGAGGCAGCTGCCTACCTTCCAATATTTTACAGAGGAAATGCAGTGACACTTCTGTGCATGAGCGGGTGGGTTTGGAGGGCAGAGTCAAGCAAGCAGCACAGCCTAATGGCCCATGGCAGAGCTAATAATCAAGATTCAAAAATGCCAGAAGCAGAAAGCGGAGGAAACTAGAGGTTCATGCAAGCCAATGGCTCCAGATGACTAAAGCAATGAGGCAAACGACAGCTTTCAAAATTCCTTGTACTTTGCCAGTCTCCCCTTTTAAGCCCCCCCCCCAATCTTTTCCAAGTCTCCCCACACTTCCTCCTTAATTTTCTGAGATCAGTAACTTAAAGAAGGAGGGAGCAGGCTTGCCCAAGGCTTTAAGGCAGCCCCCACGCTGGAGGCTCAAACAAGAACACAGGACTTCTCAAAGCCCCTGCAAATGCACAAGCAAGCTACTTCAAAGAGAGCTTTTGCACAGGCGTTTAATTCCCACTCAGCCAACAAGGAAGGATTAAATCCTGCTACCTTGGCTGCCAATGCAGGATTCAAACCTGTCCTTCCACCCATCAGCTGACGTCACCAGTGACATAAGCTGATGGGTAGGTGGCCATGGTTTGGGGAAAATGGCCTCATGAGTCAAAATTGCCCTGTGGGCTGGAGGAGCCCCACTCCTGCTATAAGGTAAAACAGTGTCTAGAATAGAGTTCTACATACAAGCTTGTTTCTTTAAGGCTTCAGCTTCAACTGAACAGACATGTGTATGGCACAAAAAGACAACAGGGAAGGCACCACTTGTTTAAAATTGTGGTGACTAGATGAGACAAACTAGATGTCTGTCCTGAATGAATTTTGAGTGCGACAACTAATACACAACGGGATTCACTGCTGTGTGAGCTGGAGAAGAAGGGGACCAGAGGAAGAATCGTTAAGAACACAACAGCCTACTTTCAGTTTATAATGCTGCTGTAAGAGGAAGTCAGAATTTCCCCTCCCCAATTCATACACAATTGTGGCCCCAATATGGAGAGGATTCCAAATAATATGACAACTCTTATCTATTTAACCCCTATGGCAAACATCCCAGTCTACGTGAACAATGAGCTTCAGGTTACCATCCTAAACCTACTTTATTAGTGAGTGAGTTGTGGACTTACTTCTGAGTAAACATGCACAGGATTGCACTGTCTAGAAGTGCTACCTTTTGCGAGACTTTGTGAAACTGAATTCCATATGGGAATTCCATAGCTACCCCAAACTGCCGGGGTTAACAACTCTCCTTTACATGATTACTATTTCTGAGAAACAAGCAAAGATTGTTTCCAGATTTTCACAGGGGTTCATGATTTTCTTTCAATTTACTTTAGCATTTGATTTGATCCTTGGGTGTATAAACAAAATGACAGGACGAAGCCTATTCATGGTTTATTAGCGGAAGGCAACTGATCATGAGCACAAATCCCAAGTGTGTCAACAGCCCTGACAGGTGGGAAAGGCAAAGTGGAAGCCCTGTCATGTTCAGTGATTTTTGGCTTCAGTTTAGCTTCCATAAATGCAATGGTGAAGTTTGCAACCAAAAAAGAAAAGAAAAGAAAAAAGCCGCAGCAGAAAATTCACAGGAGTCAGCAAGAGTTCAGAAACTAAAAGAGCTATTTTTAGATCTTGGTGAGAAAATTTTAATGTGATTACCCCTCAAATGTCAAAAAGGATTCCTGGGAGATCAATATATACGATACAGCTGCCAAAAAACCATAATAGTGAAGCTGAAGGAGTCTGGGAGAGTGACTGAACCTTTGGTTCCTTTGAAACAAAAAGGGCAGGCACAACACATAATTAAGAGGAAGTTTCCTCATGTTGTTGTTTTAAGTAACTAACATTGCCTAATGCAACTAAAAAAAGTGAGTAGTCTCATTTTTTTTACATTTTCCCATACTTCTTGTCCCTGCAACATAGTTGCACATAAATTGAAACTCCCCATAATTTGGGAAGTGGGAGTTGCAAGAAAAATGGGATTCAAGCCCTAGGCTTCTAAGCTTCAGAGTGCCTTCAATGAAGTCATGGCCCAAAGATGTCTACACCTATTGCATGCTTTCCTTTCTAGCACAAAACAGGCTAAAGTATGCAAATCAAGAATGCGAAGCACACCCTTGTCCTGCTCACACTGAACTACTTACTGGTGCCTGGAGTGGGGGAGGGGTGCGGAGTCCAGGTAAGTCCAATTCACACTGGGTACGGGCATTGGCTTCATGAAGATCTTGGCCCCTCAAGTAAATGGGTGTTGCATCCAAGTTGGCTAGACATCGTGAGTTGCAGCCATGCTATAATCACCCAATTCCCTAATCACTCATGACATATAATAAAAAAGGTAAAGGACCCCTGACAGTTAAGTCCAGTCGTGAACGACTCTGGGGTTGCGGCGCTCATCTCACTTTACTGGCCGAGGAAGCCGATGTTTGTCCGCAGACAGTTTTTCCAGGTCATGTGGCCAGCATGACTAAGCCGTTTCTGGCGAAACCAGAGCAGTGCACGGAAACACCATTTACCTTCCTACTGGAGCGGTACCTATTTATCTACCGGTACTTGCACTTTGACATGCTTTCAAACTGCTAGGTTGGCAGGAGCAGGGACCGAGCAACGGGAGCTCACCCCGTTGCAGGGATTCGAACCGCCAACCTTCCAATCAGCAAACCCTGTAAGATGACACAAATCTACTGACCTCAGTCAGGGCCTCTAGAATTTAGGATGATACGTTATACCTCTGGTGAAGTGGACTGCAGTTGGCAAAAAGTGTATGGCATAATAAATTTGCTCCATCTTAAGACTCTGTTGTTTTTGCTGTAACAGACTGCCCCTCTGGAAACTGCCCCTGGTAAGTAATTTGAAGAGGTGCAGCAATGATAGGAATCGTTGTGAACAAACCATGTCAAAAGTAGTTTCTAGTCACTGCCTTACTTACATCTGTCCATTGATTTGGTAGAGAAAAATAATACTTTAAACTCCATGTTACACTTCACCCTTCACTCTAATGTTGCAGCTACTGACCCATAAGGCAGAGGTGTGCTAATGGATGTTACTTCTTTTTGTATCATAGTATAGAACAGAAACTTTATTCGCCTCAGCCAATGGCCATAGCAACAAGAGAACATTACAATATACAGTGGTACCTCAGGTTAAGAACTTAATTCATTCTGGAGGTCTATTCTTAACCTGAAACTGTTCTTAACCTGAGGTACCACTTTAGCTAATGGGGCCTCCCACTGCCGCCGCACCACCACCATGGAATTTCTGTTCTCATCCTGAAGCAAAGTTCTTAACCCGAGGTACTATTTCTGGGTTAGCGGAGTCTGTAACCTGAAGCGTCTATAACCCGAAGTGTCTGTAACCCGAGGTACCACTGTACACAGAAGAAAGTGAAAATTAAATTTAAAAGCACAGTTTGGGGTCCTGAGTCAACAGTCAGATAATGGACCTTATTCTGATTGCCCCAGCTAAGAACCTAGCAACCTTTGCTGTTGTCTGCTCCACTTGAGCTGCCAGAAGAAAGGACATATTGTACCATATTGAAGTGAGAATCAACAGCTGTACTAAAAAAAGAACTCCTAGATATGCCACCAGCCTTCCATTTTTTAACAAGGTTAACAACACTGCCCAGCTAACAGGTACCAAAACTACTGTATCGGCTGAATAAATTTCTGAGGGCACCTCCTAGAAATATTAAAAGCCTTATTTCATTTCTTTGATATTTCCCTGTGGATTGATTTTAAATTCCAGATTTAAAATCACACACGAAGGCTAATTTAGATAACAGCTTTAAATTAAGTTTCCCATTTTGGAACTCATGTATTTCCTGAAGAAATTGCATTATTGGTGGATTCTTTTAACACATAAAAACATTTTGGTTTGCATCTGAATATGATGGTTATACAAGCTAGGAGCATAATGCAGCTCACATGAACTGCAGAATGATAACTGCTTAGGGACAAGAGACAAATTTCTGCTTGGCTCCTTCTGTATATACACAAGGATATCATTAAGCAACCTTGAAGGTTGAAGAACCTGCAATCCTATGCAGCAATCTGAGTTTTTTTGCCCGGGGTGGTGGTGGTGATCCTATACAAATTAGGCTAATGTGAATTGCATTGGAAAATCTCCAGATGCGCTAGAAAGTGTGATGTAATTTATTATGTTTCTTTTACTGGTGATTTGTAAACAAAGCTTTAAAAGTACCCCATGTTAACATTTTGTCCCAGTACACCTGGAATATTTGGCGGGGGAAATTAAAGCAAGCTTAATATGATTTGAATGTTATACTATGTCAAAATGTTTTTGTAGTACTTGTAAATAATTAAAGGCAATGCTTGGGAGAACTGGCAGAAAAACATTAATTGCACGTTCGAAACTGCCAAGCTTGCCTAATTTTGTATTTGCAAAGGGCATTCAATCATTTGTTACTAACGGACTTATGAAACAGAAAATTTTCCATGGAACAATAAAGCACTGGAAAAGATATCCCATCTTGGCAAAACTTCTGCCCAATGTCACTGATCCTATGCACTCTTATTTACTTCTGAGTAACCATACACAGAAGGCAGCTAAGTCTAGGATTTTTCAGAGGCACAAGCTGACGGTTACAAGGAAAAAATATGGTACCTCTATAAAATGGAATGTTAGTATCTCTGCTGCTCAGTTGGTAGAGTCATATTTATTTATTACTAGTATTTTTCTCTGCTTCTGTCAGTCTGAAGACTATCGGAGCAGCTCATAATATTAACTCATAAGAATTTATAATTTGCAACTGAATGCACTGCAGAGCTCAGGTAATTGGAAGGCATAAAATAGTGCAAGATCACCTACATGGGCTCAGTAGAGTATCCTGGCATGGTATACTCTCATGCTTCCGCTGAAGTGCCTGGGAAGAAGCCCACGGCAATGAAGACAATTCATGACTAAGTCTTCACATGGGAGTAAGCCCTAAACAAGTGGGACTTACTACTGAGTGCACATATAGAGAACTGTGCTGTTACTGTATAAAGTATTATGCTGCCCTGGGCTCTTTTGGGAGGAAGAGCAGGTTGTAAATTCAACAAATAAATAAATAACACAATGCTAAAGGCAGCCACCCTGAAGTCAGCCAAAGGCTGGCTGAGCGGCTATTGGAAGTAGATTAAATACCCCTCTGCCAGGTCCAGAGGGAGACCAGCCAGCTAGACAGCACCTACAACCACAGAAAGCTCGGAGGGGGGAGGGAGTACATACTAGCAAAGAGCATGTTATGTGTGGCCAAGAATCCATTGCTCAGCCTGGCTGTAATCCCATACCCACCTACTTGACTGAACTAAGTGAGACTAATTCTGAATAAATATTTAAAGCACTGTACCGCTAACCTCAGAAGGTCGTCACCCCCTACAACCCGCCCCCATGTTTCTCTTTTTTTCTATGTGACAGCAGCTGTTTGATAGTTGTTCATGATTCAGCTTAAGATATTGTGTATCTAGGCCTTTATACCCTTGTATTTTAAATTTTAAACCAGAATTTCAAAATTAAAAGATAGTAAAAACAAAACAAAACCCCACCCAATTTATTTAGCCTTCTCCCCTATGTTATCTTGATCCTCTGGCCTTAAAAGAAGTTACATTATATGGGAAGCAAGTAAAGGGATATACAATATGGTTTATGGGAGTATTTAGTCTAGTTAAGGACCTCACTCTCCCCCATCTATCCTTATGAAATGTTCGTCTAAAGCACAATTCACATGATGGCTAGAACTGGCTATATTTAGTCCTGGATCAATACCAACAGTGCAGCTGTTATAATCAGTAGTATTAAACATGCATAGATTCAATATAGAAATTATTTTTATGTACCTTTGAGAAGATTTCCACTATAAGCTCTATTTTAGCATTCTGAAAAATCTCCAAGCACCAAATTGCCTCGTTCCTATCATTATTTGTCTTGTTTGCATCATAACACGGGTTTCAATTTTGAGAATGGTGTTCATAACTAGGGCATAATAATTGTGTTTTGAGAATTGTGTTAATAACTAGTACATAGGTAAAGGTAAAGGTACCCCTGCGCGTACGGGCCAGTCGTGTCCGACTCTGGGGTTGCGTGCCCATCTCGCTTAAGAGGCCAGGGGCCAGCGCTGTCCGAAGACACTTCCGGGTCACGTGGCCAGTGTGACAAGCTGCATCTGGTGAGCCAGCGCAGCACACGGAAACGCCGTTTACCTTCCCGCTAGTAAGCAGTCCCTATTTATCTACTTGCACCCGGGGGTGCTTTCGAACTGCTAGGTTGGCAGGCGCTGGGACCGAGCAACGGGAGCGCACCCGCCGCGGGGATTCGAACTGCCGACCTGACGATCGGCAAGTCCTAGGCCCTGAGGTTTTACCCACAGCGCCACCTGCGTCCCTAGTACATACTCTGGAGTATATCCTCTCAAATACAACACATCTTATTTCTGAAGAGTGAATGCATTGAAAAGTGCTATGTTTGGGTACTGATGTTACACTCACACCATGGCATGAAGTATGTTCAACTTACTGAACTTTCAGGAGGACAAAGGCAAAACAGAGAGCAACTTATGACACAACAAAAGTAACTAAATAGGAACGTGACTATGAACACATTCCTCAGAAGGCAAAATCACCACATAGTGAGGTAAAATATGCATGGTTCTGGGGGTTCTTAATCAACATTTTATAAGTCAAATCAGTGGTTTTCAACCAGTGTGCCGTGGCACCTTGGGGTGCCTTGAATGATGGTCAGGGATGCCGCGGGCAACACTGGCCTCTGTCCCTCTTTCCTTCCGTCCCTCCTCTGAGGTCCTCTGGTGTCTCTGCCTCCCAAAAGCTTGCGCAGCTGTTTGTTGCAGCAACCCTGGCTACAAGCTCCCTAGGCAAATGGTGCCTCTGGGGCTGACCAGGGTATGCCAGTTTACAGGAGCTGTGGTGGCCTTGGAGTAAGCAAGCAAGCAAGCGGCTGAGGGAGCCCAGCCTGCCAACGCTTGCTGTTAGGAATCAACAGATAAGTCCCAGGCCAACCTCTGCTTAAAAACCTCCAATGAAGGGGAGTCCGTTCCTGCCTGGAGATCACATAATACTGATTTCACACATATACAACTGTGTTGTTACAATCCAATAGGGAGCAGTCCACAGTACCAGGGGAAAATAATATACCGGTTGGTCACACCATACTCTCTCCCTCACATAGCACATGCACAAACATGCATCTCTTTCTCATTCATATATGCACTTCATATATACATTTATTTCTCACGCAGACCATACATACACAAAAACCACACACTACACACAGACCTCTCTCTGCCTGGCTCTCTGTCACCTCCACCTCCAGTGCATCTCTCTCAAATCAAAAGAGCATGCCTGACATTCAGATTCATTGCTGGGCTACAGTCACGGTGCCTGTGTGCTCTTTCCAGGTTTAAAGGCAGTGTGCCTCCAAATCTCAGTGGCTGGGGAACACCAGTGGGAAAAGACCATTGTCTTCAAATTCATTCTCTCTCTCTCTCTCTCTCTCTCTCTCTCTCTCTCACACACACACACACACACACACACACACACACATCAGATTAGCCTACTTGGCGACCAAGAGTGGGAGATGAAAAAGTGCCTGCAATATGCAGCTTGGATTGCTGGCACCATCTGGAGCTATTTGCCCCATCGGCACCATTCTGCAATGCAACATTTCTCCAACTGTAGCCCCTCTGTGATCTGGCTTGCGTGGGTTTGTTCTGTGGAGGTTTGGTATGCGGATGTCCTACAATAGGAAGTATAAACAATGCTGCTGCAGCAGCAATATACTGAGCAGAAAACGGATGCCCCGTGCAAAAAATAAATAATATTACAGTGGTACCTCGGGTTACAGATGCTTCAGGTTACAGACGCTTCAAGGACTCCACTAACCCAGAAATAGTACCTTGGGTTAAGAACTTTGCTTCAGGATGAGAACAGAAATCGGGCTCCAGCAGCATGGCGGCAGGGGAGGCCCCATTAGCTAAAGTGGTACCTCAGGTTAAGAATAGTTTCAGGTTAAGAACGGACCTCCAGAACAAATTAAGTACTTAACCCGAGGTACCACTGTAGGAATCATCTGTCTTTTAACATACAATTCCACCTTCACTTGTATGTGCTGTCTGCTTGGCCTTCATTTGTAGCATTGCTATAGTTTATATATGAGGTATATATAATGACAACCAAAACCTCTGTTCTTATAATAAGTGAGTTTTGTCATGTAATCTTGAATAACTCTAAAAACAGGCCTCTGAATCTGCCTTCCCCTCAAAAAGGTATTCCCAGCAGCTCCCTATATATTTCCCACCATGCCCCACCTGCTTTTGTCCTGGTTCAAAGACTAGTTTCTCCTGTCTTATACTTGAGGCATTTTTCTCCCTAAAGACCACTTTGAGCACTTAAGGAATGCTTCAGGAACGCTTGCTGATACTGAACATTTGCTAGGTGAAAACCTTCCCATACCTGTTTTGTGGTGGCTTAAGTAAATCTCAACAGCATTAGCAGTGGTGAGGAAAAATCCCCCTTGTTTGGGGAAGCGGGGTTGGGGTGGGAGAAAAGAAAAGCAGGGGAGGGAACTGAAATAAGACTCTCCTTTTACCCTTAAGTCCCAAACAGAATTCCTGGTTAGAACTCAGTTGGCAGAGCATGAGACTCTTAATCTCAGGGCTGTGGGTTTGAGCCCCATGTTGGGCAAAAGATTCCTGCATTGCAGGGGGCTGGACCAGATGACCTTTGTGGTCCCTTCCCACTCTACAATTCTATGAACCTTTAAAAAAAGCATTACACTCACAGTCTAGTATGTAGAAAATAATATGTTGAGGTTGGACGTGGGAGAAAACAACGCTCACTGGGTGGCCTTAGACAAGCCATTCTGTGTCACAGTCTAAACTACTTAACAGAGTTTTAATGAGGATGAAACAAGATCAGGATGTATTATAAAGAGAAAGAAACCCTTTTAAGTTAACAAACATTTCCTAAAACTCTAAAAATGATTGGATGGGTTTCAAAAGTTACCACATGAGACAGAAACTGCATTGTGTCAAGGCATTTCTTGATTTAACTATTTAAATACAGGATTCAAATGGAGATGTGGTGGGCGGTTTTGGGTTTTGTTTTGCAAAAAGGTGGTTATAAAAAAAGAAGTCTCAGTCCTGTAAGGTGGGCGGGGGGGGAGGGTACTATAGTTACCGTAATTTAATGAAACAAACAGTAAGAACATAAGAGCAGGCCCTGCTAAGTCAAACCAAAGGTGTATCTAGACCCACATCATGTTTCCCATAGCAGTAAACCAGGCGACTATGGGAGCCCGCAAGCAATATATGACTGCGTATCATACACACTATGCATTTAAATCACATGACTCACCCCAAAGAATCCTGGGAACTGTCAATCACCTCTCACAGAACTACAGTTCTCAGCACCTTAAACTATAGTTCCCAGGATTCTTTTTTTTGGGGGGGGGGGTCATGTGCTTTAAATATAAGTAAAGGTAAAGGTACCCCTGCCAGTACGGGCCAGTCGTGTCCGACTCTGGGGTTGTGCGCCCATCTCACTTAAGAGGCTGGGGGCCAGCGCTGTCCGGAGACACTTCCGGGTCATGTGGCCAGCGTGACGAAGCTGCTCTGGCGAGCCAGCACCAGCGCAGCACACAGAAACGCTGTTTACCTTCCCGCTATAAAGCGGTACCTATTTATCTACTTGCACTTAAGGGTGCTTTCAAACTGCTAGGTGGGCAGGAGCTGGGACCGAAAGACGGGAGCTCACCGTGCCACAGGGATTCGAACCGCCGACCATGCGATCGGCAAGCCCTAGGCACTGAGGTTTTACCCACAGCGCCACCCGCGTCCCTGCTTTAAATATACTATGTGTATATAGCTTAAGAGCACCACAGCACTCTCTCCACTCATGTACCCCAGTAACTGGCCTTCAGAATGGACAGCCTTACCATTTATGAATTACCGGTACTCTAACCAGCCTAGGACTTGCCGATCAGAAGGTTGGTGGTTCGAATCCCCGCGACGGGGTGAGCTCCCGTTGCTCAGTCCCTGCTCCTGCCAACCTAGCAGTTCGAAAGCACGTCAAAGTGCAAGTAGATAAATAGGTACCACGCCGCCGGGAAGGTAAATGGCGTATCCGTGCGCTGCTCTGGTTCGCCAGAAGCAGCTTAGTCATGGTGGCCACATGACCCGGAAGCTGTACGCCGGCTCCCTTGGCCAATAAAGTGAGATGAGTGCCGCAACCCCAGAGTCGGCCACAACTGGACCTCATGGTCAGGGGTCCCTTTACCTTTAACCCCTTTAAAGCCACCATAAGGCAGGTGCCCATCATTACATCTTGTACCAAACTCCATAGTTTAGCAAGGCACTATTTAGAGAAGTACCGTACTTCTTCTTGCTTGAAGGCTGAGCTGCCGCCATCAATCTGTACCATTTTAGTGACCTCAAGGTTCTAGTTACACACACACACACACACACATATATAGGAGGTAGGGAGAGAGAGGGAGAGGGGGAGGGAGAGGGAGAGATCCATTTTCCCCATGCCATACAGAACTCTATATATATTCCAGTTTCACGATTTATCTAATGCCTATCTGGGACATTACTGAGATCAGAACTGAAAAGAACAGAATACCAGAAGTTTCCTTTGTTTTTGTTGCTTTTAACATTTGCCATAGAACTTTATGCAAGGTGGAACAGTTGACTTAATAAAAAAAATGTATTTGGCAAGTTAATCAAAACTGGCTCCAATCCAAAACTTCAAGGGCATCCCTACCCTAAAAACATAAGTGGTGAGTTTTCCTTTGATAGGACAAGTCACATTCTTAAAGATTAGAGTGAACTAAGCACTTTCGAGCACCAAAAGTATCTTTGGCATCCTATGCATGTTTATTGAAAAATAATTCCCCCTGTTCAATGGGGTTTACTGCTTAGAAAGTTGCAGTTTCAGTTACACGCACTGCAGTACTTGATAGGAGCTTTTACTCCTGTTTATGGTCTTTGTTTTTAAACTAAACTATAAGGAAACAGTGCCAAGGTACAAACTGACTGAAAGTCTTCAAAGTGGGGGCAGACTAAGGGAAGCTGTCAAGCTTTATTCATATTTTCATAGAGAGTTAAGAAAAATCAACTCAGTACACAGAGATGATACTGAAAGCTGCAGACAGAGAACTGTGCTATGGACAAGAGGCAAGCCACAAAAGGAAACGAAAGAGGTCAGAAATATGGGCAGGAAATAACAAAATGAGATTCAGCTTGGAAAAATGCAGCTACGGGGGGAAAATCAGCCAAATAGAACTATTCAGTGGGAGGGAGGTCTTGGGGAAAAAACAATTATAGCATTTATGACCCATCCCACCCTGCAGCTGGGGAGCATGTGTCTTTGCACACACACACACACACACACACAGAGAGAGAGAGAGAGAGAGAGAGAGAGAGAGAGAGAGAGAGAGAACAGCAATCATACAACAACACGTTATAAAAGAATCCTGTTTTAGCTCCAGTAACTTCACAACTGTATGATGGACTTCATTTGCCATGTCCAATAAGAAGAAAAAATAGCACACCGAGAAATAATGCTGATGTGGTTCCGAGTGTGTGCAGAGTGACAGCCTTCTTGATTTAAATAGTTGACCTAGGATTGCATAAAGATTTGTTGCTTCATGCAAACAACTTGATTTGTTTTAAACAAAAAAGGTTCAGCTCTGCAAGGTGGTAGGGCATATAAACATCCCATCATGCAAAGAACGGAACCCTGGAATCTTTAAGTGTCTTAAAGAGGGATACTTCCCAGTAAGTCATATACTGTTCAAATGGGCTGTCCTTCATGTCATGTTCAGCAAACTTATTGGCTGTGGCATTTTCCACAAACTGTATGATGTCTGGAATTCCTAATAGCAATGATACTAGTAGTATCACATGGCTGGTTCACCCATTCCCTTCATAAATTAGGCTTAGCGCTTTACAAAACAAGCCTTTCTACAAAACAAGCACACCACTGTGTCTTCCATGGCTGCCCTTCAGCCCAGAAAGTTCATCCCACTGTATTTTGTTTTATAATCCACACACACTATCATGAAGTTCAGAGTACGCAATGCAAGAAAAGGAAAACAGCAAATTATATGACATCCTATTAGAACACCATTGACATGTTTCCACCCTTTGCTCATTTAACTGTGGGCGCCAAAGCCAATCAAAGGAAGTTGGTCCAAAACATGTCTATGGTTCAACTTTGACAAGCTTGCAATGAGTAGTTCCATAGCTGGGGTACAACTACTAAGAATGTCTTTCTTTTGAACACTTGGTGTCTAAGTCTGAAGCACAGGTGGTATCATTAACAGAGCACCTGCAGTGGATCTCAGAGAAGCAAGCAATGAGATGTTTTCTGAGGTATACTTATCCTTAGTCATTTCTTTTATCAGCTAAAACAAACACCTGAAAAGAACTAGTATCCAATGAGGGTGTCAAGCCAGATCATCAGAAAAGTAACTATTCAGAAAGAATTACCTTAGTTCCATGTAGGAACATGTTTACAGAATTAAAATTTAAAGTCATGTCCTCTGCATTTTTAGATGGCCACTATAAGAAATTACCCTTGGAGCAGCATTTCTGTCTGTTTTGTTGAAAAGTTATAGAGGATATTGTTCATTATTTTACTCAGAGCCCTTTTTGTAAGGATCCTTTTGAAAAATATTTGAGTTTAGTGTCAGGAAGAATATTGCTATACTGTTAAAAATTTACAAGGTATTGGGGGGGGGAGCTATCTGAAAACTATGTTACTTTGTTCCCTTATTTGCACTGGTAACCAGGAAATGAAGAGCTAAATTTGTGGCTCAACTCTGAAGGTTCCTGTTTTGTTGTTGCTGCTATGGCTTATTGCTAAACAATAAATTTACTACAAAAAATAAATAAATAGGAAGTATCCACCTAACTTGTTCCATCAGCACAAGGATTTCTGCTTGCACAATGAAACACTCCCGTCCCGCTCACCCCACCCCACAAAAACCTACTCCGGGGAGTTGGAGGAACTTTCAGAACAGATCTAGGAAGTGCATGAGGAAAGAAAGGGGGGAAGGTTCTGTTGTGCAAGCGGAAATCCATGCACTGATTAAATGAGTTACCGTAGTTGGATACCACCCAGTGTGAATGTCAGGTGTAGCTGCAATGAGAACAGCTCTTGCAAGCCATACTGCTCAATGTAGTAACCTATGCCCAACATATTAACTGAGAGAGAGAGAGAGAGAGAGAGAGAGAGAGAGATTGACTTAGAAGAAAAAAAATAAAAGTTGGGGTAGGCTGATTACTTTGGGTATAAATCTCCAGAGTCAACAACTTTTACCAGCATTCAATTCACCTCATTAAAAAAAATGTTTTTTAAGTTTTCCCTACACAGACTGCAAGGAAATGTTATATTGCACTTAAAACATGGGAAATAATTAGATTAACTTTGTAGCTATGATAAGTTTTGACTTAGCTGGTAAGGGCAAATCAGTTCACGAGGTTTGAAGTTACCCCAGTTTGAAAAATGAGCCATACTTAAAATATAAAAACCCTACTGGAAGTTCAAGAGCCAGTGTTGCTCGCAGGAAAGGAGAAGTAAGAACTTTGCAAATGGCTTGTATCCCATTGTTAGGCCTTGACCCTGGCAGTCAATGATTGAATACAACAGAATGGAAGAAATCTAGAACGGAATACAAGAGCAAACTCTAGCTTTGATTCAGGTACCATTAGAGTGCTCTACTTACAGCTGAAAGACAGACAGAGCTTTTACATCAGTGAAGCTCAGCTGCAAGGAGGCTCAGCTCTTGTCTCCAAGCACAGAGTTTCTCCTGTTCTATATTTAGGCCTGTTTCAAGTACACAATGGCCTGCAACCCCAAAACTGTGAGCAAGGAGGTGTAATTAGTTTTCCTCCTGCAGCCACCTTCTCTGATGTTCTGAGAATTCATTAGGAGTTTTCAATGGCCATCTCAGGATATTCTTCAGGTTGATCCTGGCCCACATGAGCACAGACTCTGCTGCAGAAATCTGGAATTCCAAGCATCTTAACTTGCAGTGACTTTTCTAAACCATTTATAGCCATTAGGGCAATGGAGAATGTCATGCAACTGAATTGCTGGATTATCAAAAGTTTTATATTATGTGTCTCTATCATTCTGCCTTTTTCTTGTAGCCACAATACTTAACATGCCTTCTCTTCCCACACATCCATAACAGAACACCCGCAGGCTTTTTAAAGAACAACTTCACCATCTATTTGAATTAAATAAATGCCTGCAAATCTGATTAGTTTTTGTAGTTTATTTTGGAGGAGAATTTTGTTCCCTTTGGCACGGAGTACCTGCAATGCTGATCACAGTGATTCTGGAAGGTGGATCATCAACTGGCAACATAAATCATTTGGATTAAGGGTAGAACAGAATCTACTCTGTGGGGCTGAAATTTTGTATATCTTTGAAATCCATCAAAGTTTTAAATCCAAGTACTTTAGACTTCCCTGTTGCTCATCAATATGTCAAACAACAATGCCATAAAGTGTAAACTATCAGATACTGACAACCACTGTCAGGTACTGATATGTCAACACTAAATACCACTGCATATCAGTTGCTGGCTGTCAAAAATCCTGAGATATGCTGAAATCAAATATGCACAGATACTGGCTTTGAATATCCAGCAACTATTTGGCTTATGGAAACAACATCAACGTTCAGAGACCCTGGGAGCAGGTTTGTCGCAGCTCCAAAAGGAATTTCCTCGCACAAAGTACTGAAATGCAAAGGCTGCCCCACCTCGTAAGTTTATGTTAGCTTACAATGTATAAAGTTCCTCACGCATTTTGTAGAGCAACCTGCTCCTGGCACATTCTAGGATCGGGGTTTCGCATATTGTTCCTGTGGGAAGCTGACCTTGCCTTTGTGCTGCACTGAACAACTCTCTGAGTCCCTTCTAGCTCTGTGGCTGCTCTCACAAGCTGCCCAGAGAAGCCAAAGTTCCCACCCGCAACTACCTCGCTTGTTTCTGAATTGCTAACATGGTTGTCATGGTATCTTAAAGGCAGGAAACAGCCCTTTAAAATGTGAATGATAGCCAGATAAGCGGGCACTATTTACCTGAAATTATCCAACAGATGTGCATTCAACCGTTTCTGCGAACAGTTTAAACACCAGCACACCAGCCCCATTGTTTAAAAATCAAAACATCCATGCTGGTCCCCACCTGTAGCACAATACCTGCTCATTTAAAACACTGGGATTTCAGGATTTAGAAAAGAAAGGGCGAGATCATCTTTTCCCTTATGGAATGAATACAATGCTGGCATTTGTGAGATCAGCAGAGAGACATGTTGACAATCTCCAGCGAAAGCTCTCCACCACCATTCTATAATGATGGCACAGTCATGTTCAGTCCTTTTCCATGGTTTGCTACAAAGCTCCATTTGGCATTCAGCTCTCTGAGGCAGTGGACAGGCCTGATTCACAGAGGATCTACACAACATGACTGGGTGGGAGAGGCGAAAGAGAGAAGGCCTGGGAACGCATCCAAAAGTTCAGATCAACGCAGAGCCTCACAAAACCGCTATCACCAAACACAGTTCAACAAGCCAATTGGAAAGGAAGCTTTTATTTACAACTCACATTTAACTCCAGATGACACCAGCATGAGCCCAAACAAGGCCTGCATCGCATTATGCATAGATTTCACAAACCTATGACCTCAGATATGTTCCAAGCACGTTGGCTTGCTTAGTCGTTGCCAAGTCCCTTAAGGGGCTGAGGCAGACACATGCTTGAAACATCTGACACACTGCACAGAATCTAACGAGCAAGGCAGCCACGTGTTCCTCCAGCCACCATCCCCTACAATAACGTCATTGCCTGATCCTCACTTCCTACACTTCTTTGACACCTTTAAAGGAAGACAGAAGCATCTATTTCCATCTAGTGAAAGACAAACCTGTCAATTTTGGGGTTCTCTCAGACTATCATTTTTTTTTTCAATATTAAGTTCCACATTTCCACAACTGATTGCAATTTTAAAAATAAAATAAAAATCCCCATGAGAATTCATCAGCATTCTAGTGCACATTTCTACCAATATTTCATTTCATTGTTTATTTATAAGGGTATTTCTAAACCAACTATATAATTGCTGTATACAATAAAATCACTGAAACATACTTTACTTCGCCAAACCTTTATTAGGCATTACAAATATAGGACATCATAAAACAGCCATATATAAAATTTTAAAATATATACAAATAAACAATCATCTAAAAATACGTAATAATGAGGATTTTCATTGGAGTTTCTTCCCGCTAAATAGTGCCATTCGTCACTCTAAGAGATACTCTTGATAAAAACCCATTTTTGTCAATAGGAGCAAATGACCCAACTAAAATGGTCCCAGGAAATAAGTGTAGCAGTGGGGCAAAAACTTGCATTTGATTTTAGAAGCCAGGTACTCTTTAATCTGTTGTTGTTGTTGTTGTTTAGTCGCGTCTGACTCTTCGTGACCCCATGGACCAGAGCACGCCAGGCACTCCTGTCTTCTACTGCCTCCCGCAGTTTGGTCAGACTCATGTTTGTAGCTTCGAGAACACTGTCCAACCATCTCGTCCTCTGTCATCCCCTTCTTCTTGTGCCCTCAATCTTTCCCAGCATCAGGGTCTTTTCCAGGGAGTCTTCTCTTTTCATGAGGTGGCCAAAGTATTGGAGCCTCAGCTTCACGATCTGTCCTTCCAGTGAGCACTCAGGGCTGATTTCCTTAAGAATGGAGAGGTTTGATCTTCTTGCAGTCCATGGGACTCTCAAGAGTCTCCTCCAGCACTATAATCTAAAGCACTCTTTAATCTAAAGAACATCAATTCTCATAGTGACATTCTGCAAGTATATAGTAAAATCTTCAAAACGTTTGAAGAGCTTAACACTCCACCAAAAGTCAGGGCACTTAAAAACAGAACTAGTACCTGGTTTGATGATGAATGTCTTCAACTTAAAAGAAAATTGCGCCAAATTTTCATAGATAACCGTACCAAACTAGAACCTTTCTACTTGGATGAAAAAAGAAAATATCACCTTGTTCTGGCTGAAAAGAAACAAAAATGTGCCACCCCCAAAATGGTCCCAATTACTTGACTCCATCCAAAATAAAAATAACAAAGCATTTTGGTCAATAGTATATAAATTTCCCTAAAATATGCATATTTGTATGTTATTTTCACCAATATGTGCATTTTTATGCACTTTCCCTAAATGCACACAACTTATGCACACAGTATATATGTCTGGAGAACTGTATCGCAAAATTTGGACAAGTGCAAATTTCAAAGAAGAGCTGTGTTTCAGTTCATTTTCCACTGCAGTAGTTATCATCAGGTGCAACTTTAGAATAGGGAGAGAACTGGCAAAAGGCAACCATGTTGTCACATCTTTCCTAGTTAACTAGGAACTTTTTCTCTGAAGACGAACACAACCTGCAGAGGCCACATGGCATTAGCATAATGTACAAGATTATTTCATCATATAAGCCGAACATGGAGATCTTTGAAATCAATGTTGAAATGGCATACTTTAATGGACACACTCACTTCTTGCCCTCTAAGTCTCCGATACTCAGCTCTGATCAACCAGAACTCTTTACTTTTTACTAGGTGAGCACAGCCTGGCTGCTTTATTTCCAACTTACCTGCAACGTTGATCATTCATGTATCAGAATGTGCACAATGGTTTAAAAAACACTGAACAGAGCCAACCAGCACAGAACCTGTCTTTAAAAAGAGTAGCCATGAATGGCAATGTATATTTTATGATGTTGCCTGAATTTTGCTCAAGTCCTCATGGTACCATTTCCATTATTATTCCTAAATAAGTCCAGGATTTCAGTTTCGCAGACTGACTAATCAAGAACACTGTATCATCCTATCAATTTAAATTACAGTTATACCTTAAAGGGTGGTTCCTGCGTATATTCAATCATTATTTGGTTAAAGTTCCATAAAGCAAAGGCTTTAAAAGATATTAAAAGGTCCCATCTACTTTAAGGCGGGGGTTTTTTTTGGGGGGGAGAGGAGCCAGAATTATCTGTGAAGTTACCTTACAAGCCCAACTATTAACACATACTTAAAAAAATTCCAGCACAAAGAGTTCCCACAGAAATGGGCTGGTTCTATTTTTAAGTGGCAGTACAGTGTTAAATCATGCAACTTTCGGATCCACAGCCATTGGAACTCATCTGGAACTAAATGCCATTCAGCTTCTTTCCTAGAGCTTATGTGAGCCACAGACCATTCCATGAGACACATATGGCTATCCTCAGTTGGCATATAAAAGCATGCGCGCACACGCGCACACACACACACACACACACACACACACACACACACAGAGGTACGGGCAATGGGGGTCAGGGGAATGTGGTGGATGTTATTACAAAGTGAGGTCAGAGGCCCAGCAATGCGAGAGATGGGTGTGCCACATTACTACAAAGCACACAGAGGAAAACGAGATTCATTCAAAAGAGGAAAAGATCCAATCAAAGTGGGTGTGACCCATTCCTGACTGGTAATGAATTAGAAAAGCAAGTACATATGGACAACGAAAGAGAGACAATAACTTTCTGTGATGAGCTGGCCACTCCCAGTCTCAACTGAGCCTGTCTGACAGTGTCAAATCCACTAATAAATTCCACACAGCAGTTTCACAATACTTCTTTGTCGACGTATTAACCCAGTATTGTCAACTCCCACCAACGGTGGGTCTCCCAAGGCCTCAGGCACATTTCTCTCCCAGTTCTGCTACCTAAGACTTTCTGCGTGCTTGAAATAGGGAACAAATCCTATATCTCCATATAGATCCTATGTAGGCTGCAAAGGAAGAAAACACATTTTCTTGCCTTCTCACTTATAAGCGTTCATTGCAACTTGGGGTCAGTGTACACCATTACTGGGTGCATGACGAGTCGGTGTTTTGCAGGCTGGACAGAATTATTTGCATAATGAAGCAGCCTAACGAACCAACCTTCAGGAACACAGGTCATAATTTGCCACTAGAATTAAAACACCACACACACAAACGCAAAAAAATGTTTTTCCCCACATAGACACAAATCTCACCTGAATTGGCTTTACCTCAACCCCAGTCCGGGATCTCCCTTTTCACCTGCATTCTATCCAGTGCAAATGTGTCGAAGTCACCTCCCTCTGTCACAAATTTACCTTTCTACTGTAATCAATAGGTCTCCTTGCAACTATCAGGAAGGAGGTGACAAGTGTATACAGGCTAAACCTGTCCCATCTGTCGAAAGGCTCTTACTGAAATGAAAGTAGAATTCTCCTTTCAAACATCATTGCAAAATTTCACAATAGAAACAAAACACAAAAGCTACACTATCCAGGAAGGATAAAGTGTGGGGGGAACCATTTCAAGTTACTGTATTTCTTCTTCTTCTTACGCCTGATAGTTGCCATGGACACCAGAAAACTTTGTATGTATCTGTGTCTAATTAGCCGCCCCCACACTGCACCATAGCAACACAGCTAATATTGTCCTCTAAAGATTACTGTGTTTTTCGCTTCTTAAAGCATATAGATTTGTAGCTAGTTCTATAAAGGTTACCAGTTTCTTAAAAAGGGACAGTCTGGAATGCATCCTACTAGTTAAAAGAAAAGCAAGATGTAAACACCAGAGGAGGAATATTCTTTCAGCAGCCAGGGCTGGGCTATGAAGCTGCTTTTCAGTTACAGGTCTTGGGCTGGGATATTCTTGTCCTGAAAGGATTAAACACAAGGAAGTTGAGGTACCTTCGTGCTTCTTCTTGTCCATTGTCCAACAGAGAAGAAAAAGCTTGCTGGTGTAAATCAGGGATGGGGCTTAACGGGAGGTGGACCAATATTAATCTCTGCTGTAACACAGTCTGATAAAGTGAATGCTGTTTGCCTGATCAAGGAAAACAGACGTGGGGGAGAGGGCAAAGAAAAAGAACATACTATCAATTTGTGCATTATGGCACAGCATCCAGCAGATATGCAACAACATCTTTCAAGGATATTCCATCACGCCAGACTTTCGTCCCCCACTCTAATAAAACCAGCCAAAAGGAATTTCTTGCAGTCAGAACCTTATCAAAAATGCATGCCCAACATGTCACTTTCTTGATTTACTGACCATTTCTGTGTGGAATCGCGGCAGGCAGCTCTTCAGAAGTATCCAGGCAAAACAGCCAATGTCACTTCCTTCTGAATCCTGCAGTTGGTCCCTTAGAATTTTCTCTTTGCTTACACTTGAGTTTCTCCTAAATTGCTTCCAATTACCTGGCTTTACTGCATGCTTACTTGGATGTAACTCCAACTGAGTTCAGGGAGGCTTACTTCCAAGTAAGCATGCTTAGGCCTGCAGTTTACACTTGCCTCAGTGTCAACTTTTTGTACTGTGATTTTCCACAGCCTTGCATCTTACCTGCTATATTAACAGATTTGCCGAAATATAGTTCATAGGTTTCTTATCACAGGTGTGCCGCCACCTCGGTCCAGCTGGTGACCTGCATCTCCTGCCGCTTCTTCCCAGACTTCTTCTATAAAGTCAGGTTCAAGTTCAGTTCTAACCATAGGCCATCACTTCCTGAAAGCTGCAGTACATAAGCTAAGTAGCACATGCTGAGTAGCACATGCCACCATCTAGGGAAAGCACCTGGAAAGAGTAATATTGCTTGTGAGATGCTTAAGTTTCCTGGGTCTGGGTAGCGATGACTCACAATGCTAATAATTGCACATTCATATATTGATGTTTTCATGCCCTTAGTAATGCTTCATGCACCATTTTCTCAGTGTAGGAGAGGTCACAGGCTGTTTTCCAGTACAACAATCTCACACTGCACACGGATATTTCCCCTTGTCTTCATGGGGCCACATAGCAGATTCAGGATGCATATGACATCTCTATTCCTCCTACATATTTTTTATTATTGTAAATGTCAAGCAACGGGTCAAAAACACATACAGGGTACTATTTTTGAAAGCTTTAAGAGACATACCCTTATATACAGTCAAGGTTGCAAAAAGCAGTACAGTCCTACCTCGAGTTGAATGCGCTTCGGGTTGAGCGCGTTCGAGTTGCACTCTGCGGCAAGCCGGAAGTAACTGAGCGTATTACTTCCAGGTTTCGCCACTCGTGCATGCGCAGACGCTCAAAATGACACCACACGCATGCGCGGTAGTGGCGAAACGCGACTTGCGCACATGCAGATGCGCCGTCGCGTCTTGCGTTCCATTCGGGGTGCGAACGGGGCTCCGGAATGGTTCCTGTTCACATCCCGAGGTACCACTGTATAGCTTATTTTATTTGTATACCTCATAATGGCTAAATCTGCAGGAATGGCAAGCCAAACCATAGCTTAGTGCTAATATGTGAAGATGCAAGCTACAAGGGATGAGATTGCAGCTGCTTTGCGCCTCTCCAGTCCTTTTAAATCAGTGTTGGGTGGCAGCTAAGCCAAGATATGGCTTAGTGTGGCATCCCATCCCAGGCTTGTGGTTAAGTTCTCTCCTCCTTAACCACTAGCTGCAGCAGATGTTCTTAAACCGGCGACCATCATTTCCAAGTTTGGATGAAATGGGAAACTAATGATTGGTTAGACACTTCCAAGTTTAAGCGCAGCTCAAGTGAAGGGGTTCTACATACCAGCAAAGAGCTTGAATTCATTGCTGCTTGATGAGTTGAGGTACGATCACCTGTACCACATCTATTTGTACAGCAGGTCTTTTGAACTTAGTAGCCACTTTGGTCATTTGAAAAAGTGATCACTGATTAACCATATTCACAAATTTGACTTCTGGTGGTGAGGTAGGGGACAATAAAACAGAGTTCTTAGCATCTGTTGCAAAGTTACCTTATATCTACATTGTGATGTATAAAAACATTCAGCAGGGCTTCTTTTTCAGTAGCTATGCTTTGAGGGACTTGGGCGAGGTACTCTCAATAGCCCACTACCACCTTGGTCACTGTCCCCACCTGGCACAACTGCTCTCCCACAGCCACTGTCAACAGTTTCTTTCCCATCACTCCTCACTGCCTTGTTTGAATGCCTAACCAAGTACCTACATGGAGGGCAGAGCAGCCTGCTGCACTCTCCCTCTGGGGTCAGGATCTCAGGAGGAGCATCCTGGCCAGCCTCCTGCAAATTTTAAAGTGGTGCTGGCAGGAACTGGTTCAGTAAGTAATCATGTAGCTATGAAAATTCTTTTCCTACTTCCTATCAGGAAGGAAGGAAGGAAGGAAGGGCAACAGCTTCTCTTGAAGACAAGGATGGGTAAGAAATTTGATTCAGTTCAAGTACCTAATTGCTCCCTAATTCAAACTTTCTGAAACAATATCCAAACCAAAACACACCCATCTTTCAAAAGTTGCATTTATCCAAATCTTGCAATACAGCTCTCTTAGCCACTTACTGTATGCAAAAAATGAGCACAGAAAGGTATTATATATGGGGAAGTTGTTTTGCAAAATGTGTGCATTTGGAGAAATTTGTGCTAAAATGCTGATGAGTACTTACTTAAAGAGGAGAAAAATGAAAAACAGAGAAACTGAACTTGACAGATCAACCCCTGCTTGATGGAGGCAGCTGCTGTCCAAGATGTTTAAAACAAACAAAGAACCACAAGGAGCTCCAGATTTCTCCCCAGTACACTTTAAAAACCAGCCAATGGTTTTGCCAAGAGACAAAAAGCAACAGCCTAGGTAGCCTTTGTTTCTCCCCACCCCACCAAGAGCGGGAGCTGTGAAACCCAGGACATGCCCTCCACCCCAAGGGCTACACCCAGGCCTTTAGTGTCATGGCATCTTCTTTGAACTGACTTCCTGTTACATATTCGGCAGGTGACACCACCTTTTAAGCACCGACTGAAGATCTTTCCCAGCATGCATCTGTACTGGAATTGTTTTCAGATGTGTTTTAATTGTTGTATCATTTGTATGTTTGCTGCTCTGAGCTCCTTCGGGAGGAAGGGAGGGATACCCATGACATAAATGACAAGTACAGATACAGCTGGCAGGGAGTTTATGCAGACACTGCCCATCAGCAGCTCCTGCAACAGTGCCTGGGCTGCCAACAATCAGCTGATTGCTGGGGCTTCCATAGCTCTGCATGTGGCACCAGACATGGCCCAGAGATGCAAGTTGCTGAGGCTGCTTTGAACACAGAGCAACACAAAGAGAGATTTTTGTAGCATTTTCTTTAGATTGTCTGTTGCTTCAGGGTTTTTTTGTACGCTGCTTATCGAGATATTTTTTAACATAATAAGCGGCATAGACATTAAATAATCAATACACCAAGTAATTCTACCCAGGAAGAAACCTTTCTCCAGCACTTGAGTATCGAATAGAAAAGTGCCCTGGCTTTCCCATTTTTTTGTTCCTTCAGCTGAAGGAAACACAAACCTCAGCATCACAAAACCAAGGTGAAACCATTTTCACACAACAGGAGCCATCACTGAGCTACTAATTAAGCAGAGCTAACTCTGTGGTCAGGGGCTGCTCGGCAGAGCAAATACAAAAGAAATCAATTTGCAATTGAACTCTCATCGCCTAAACGGCAGGGAGAGGAGAGCTTTTATTTTCCATCGCAAGTTCAAACTTCCCCTGCAATGTTTAGCGTGAACAGGACTGGGGGTCAGGAGGTTGCTGGAAAACAATAGAATGGTGAATCTCACATTCAGATAATGTGCCAGATACACAATGGCTCGTATTATTCCTGCTAACTGTAGAGGCTTCTGAGCTGGATTTACGCATTGAAAAGAAATGACTGCAGTTCACCGGCGCTTGATTTTTTCAAGCAAGGTATTGCTATGAGAAGGGCTTGCTGGTCGGTGGTTCGAATTCCCTCAACGGGGTGAGCTCCTGTTGTTCGGTCCCAGTTCCTGCCCACCTAGCAGTTCGAACGCACGCCAAAAAAAGTGCAAGTAGATAAAAAGGTACCGCTCTGGCAGGAAGGTAAACAGTGTTTCCATGTGCTACTCTGGTTTTGGTGTTCCGTTGCACCAGAAGCGGCTTAGTCATGCTGGCCACATGGCCCAGAAAAACTGTCTGCGGACAAACGCCGGCTCCCTCGGCCTGTAAAGCGAGATGAGGGCCGCAACCCCAGAGTCGTCTGCGACTGGACTAAACTGTCAGGGGTCCTTTTCCTTTACCTTTTTACACTGAATAGTGGCTTTCCAGAGTTTCAGACAGGGATCTCTCCCGACCCAACCTGGAGATCCCAGGGATTGAACCTGGGACCTTTTGCTTGCAGTACCACCAAGCTATAGCAATTTCCCTGGGGGTGGAGGGGGGAAGGTGTGGAGAAATTGCTGCGAGGGATTGCTCCACTTGGGGATGGCTGGTTGGCTGAAGTTTTCTGCTTGTAAAAGGTGTGCACTCCAGGTCTGAGGAGTTTCCTAAGACTACATGAGCTCTCTGTCTAAGGGGGGGGGGGGGAGGATTAAGAACTGAAAGAATCTCTGCCTGAAAACTTGGGAGAGCTGGTGCCCTTCAGTGCAGGGCCAATGGTCTGACTCAGTATAAGGCAGAGAGTCCTGTGTTCCTATGGCAAGGCTTTCAAAGGAAAGGGTGGCCAAATGAAGACCAAATCACAGCATATCACACATGCGGTGACTGAAAGGAAAGTAACTGGCAGGGAATAACAGCATATTCCAGCACCCAAACATTAAATAATAAGTGATTTCATCACAATTGCATTGGAAAATGTCATCTGGAAACACCACTCCAACTCAGAAACACCCAGAGACAGCCTTATAATGAAGCACTCTGTGCAGCAAATTCCTAAGAAATCACAATTTTCTTCCCCTAACTCATCATGTGGAATCATACCCAAGCTTTTTATTTTGTTTTTTTAAGTTAGTAACGAAGAGCTGTCATTTTGACTTTTTGCTTCAGGTATGAAAAATGCCTAAAGCCACCGAGCTAAACATTTCCATCTCAATAAAAATGATCATCTGGAAAGACCTGGCATGGTGTGTCAGCTGCAGTGTCAGAACCATGTGAGCCAGATGTGCAGGACTCATATGTCTTAGGCAAGCAGCCACCAGAGAGGAAGACAAATTAAGCCCCATGCTGAATCGTTTTCTGTGGAACATACAACATCTCAGCAAGTGCTGTGAGAACAGTTTAGGCCTAGAATCAAAGTGCCAGCCAGAATCAAACATTTCTCTCCGACCCTTTGCAGAAAGGTGACTATCCAAGGGGGAAAAGTGGGTAGAGGCTGGGAATGTAAGAAGGCTTCCTCCCCCTGCCCTCATTCCGTACTGCATTCATCATGTACAGCACTGTTTCCATTTCACTGCAGTTAGCCTTCTACCAAAAACCACACCATTTGTCTTGCAGTCCACTATGGCAAAATTACCTAACTTACACAATTTGTTACTTAACCTGCACAATTAATTGTGCAACATACAGTATTCCACCCCATTCATTTAAATGCAAAGGGAACTCAATGCAAATCAGGGTGCATGTAATCAATGATGTATCATTTGTGGATGGAAAGCAACAGCAGCAGCAGTGCCAGTCGTGTTTGCTGGATTGATTTAAGGGATGAATAAGTGAACACTGGCAATTTCTCCCCCCATTCCCATCGAAATTCTCCCATGTCCATAGTAAGGAGTCATTAAAAGATTTCTGAGCTGTTTAGGAAGATTACAGTCAGGCCTATCTGTGAAAGCTGCTTCAACAAGAGGGAACAAATACTACCACTTTTCAGAGTTCATCTCTCCTCTTTTGTTACACGCATTGGTACATGGTTATTGGTACATGTGAGTACACTAAAGTATTTGCACATATTTAACGTAACTTTAAAAGTATCCCACGTTTATTGTCCCAAGGAGGTAACTAAGTCCAGCAGATATGTAAAGAACAATACAGAACCAGTCAAGAGACATGTCAAACCACAGTAACAATCTGCTACAAATGAGACCTACTGTAGATAAGGAAATAGACCCAGGACTTTCCTTTGCAAGTCATTATCCATTTCTACATTTAGGGGATGGAGATGACTTTTAGCAGTGGTAACATGTTTTTAAGCTTGCACCATAACAGGCACAGGCTCCATCAGACATGAGCAATTAAAACAAACATTTGCATGTACTGTTAGGACTCACTGTTGTACATCACAGGAGCACTAATAACTTTACCACAATCCTATTGAGAGGTTACTATTTGTAAAACCCAATCTCACAGGATGCAAGAGGACAGAGTCTGAACTCTTGCCAAGATTTCACTATTGAAAGTGATTACTTGGCTTAAGATAAAGTGTTAGTCCTATTAGGACACAGGTGGTGCAAGACAGGAAGTCAGAAGCTGTTGACACCATAGATTGCAAAGAGCCCCTCTCCTGTTTTGAATCGCAGGTCTTGGTTGCAACTACGTGCAAAAATGTTATGCCAACTCCTAAGTGTGCCTCACATCTTACACTGTGTTACACTGTGAACTAAATACACCAAAAGGGAGGGGGAGGATGCAAGGAACCCCAGGAATCGTCTGCTCGAGAACCTAAGGTTTCACATTACACAAGCCATGTCTGCCAAGTCTTATAAATCACCTTGTAATCCACTTGTCTAAGTGCAATTCCGCAACTGCAGTAAACAACATTTGCTTTGTGCTAACCACTTATATGGACTTAGAAGCCTTTCTATAACCTCCAACTTGACACTGATGTCTAGCTACAAACAGGCAGTTGGTTCAAAGTGGCGATTCAGGACAAACCATGGCTGTATGAACTGCTGGGAGGTGTTTTCATGGGTTGGTAAATACAGGTGGGCGATAAGGTTTTCCAACTTGTACCAAGTCCCATTTATTCATTTAGTAGATTCATATCACTACACATTCTCAGAATGGCTTACAGATACCGTACACACAACAATATAGATCAATATGCCCACAGTAAAGCATTTCTGATAATAATCAATATACGTGAACCTTAATCTGACCATTATATAACCATTCTTACTGTTCAAAGATTCAATGAAAGATAAACTTTGTAACCCCAAACTGGAGTCCATTCAGTGTCGGTGCCCATCTCATCTCAAGAGGGAGAATATTCCATTCTACTAACAGAGCCTCCCTCCAACACATAGAGCATCTCTCCAATACTGTACTGTCTTTCTGCTAAATGAATCTCAAACCATTCAGGACTCTGTCTATCATAGCAGGCCTCCAACTGCTTGGTGCCTTTGTGGAATGATTGCAGCAGCCCCTTCATCACTGGAGAAAGCTTTCCCAGATAGCTTCTTGAAGATGCCACGGTGCTGGAGAACCAAGTTTTGTTCACCACCATCACTGCCACATGGTAGGCACAAAAGTGCACTCTCAACTATTCAAAATGCATTTGGTACAATACTTGCTATTGTCTGGTCACCTGGAGTTCTCCCCAAAATCAAGGAGGCCTTCTTACATCCATGAGAACAGATGGGCCACAATGACCCTTTCCATTTCTCTGTTCCACATGGAAGAGCACCAGTCATGCTAACTGGGAGATCCCCAAAAGCATTCAGAAATCCCACAGATTCCACGGCAGACACCCATCATACCTTGAAGGGAGTCATTGCTACCAAAAGTCTAAATCCATAACAATGGGCTAATTGAACCACCACAACCAAACTGTGCTGGCCCCATGGGCTAACTGAGAGGCGAGGTCCGAGTCCAGTCCGAGGTCGAAGGTGCAATAGGGAGGCAGTCCTTAGAAGTTGAAGCTGGGTGCAGGGCAGGGAGTCGGGTGAGGTCAGGAGCTCTGGCAGGAAAGCAGGACAGGGTTCAGGCAGGAACTAGTAACCAACAATGTTGCTCCCGCAACTTGGGACTGGGCCTGGCTGGCTTTTATCTGCCCCGAGGCATAGGGCGGCCCCAATCCTCAGGTGACTCGCCTCTCCTGGCCTGGAGGTGAGCACTCCTCCTGCGGGAACTTAGTTCCCTCTGCCTCTCTGCCCTGAGCCTCTGCAGCTCAGGAGAGGCTGGAGGGTTACTGGACCCAGAGGCAACCTCAGCTTCTTCTGATGGGGCTGAGAGTGGAGCACCTGCAGGCAATGGGTCCTCCATCACCTCAGGAGCCAGAGCAGAGTCAGCTGGTGCCTGCACCTGAGGATCCAGCACAGGTGAGGACCCTTCAGGCTCATGCCCCAGCCTGGCTCAGCTGGTCTGGAGGTGGGGAATCCTGTGCAGGCTGGGATTCCTCAGGTTCAGCATCTGAATCCGAATCCCAGGCCATCACACAAACCATTTACCAGTTATCTGTTCACCAAAGCCAGATCCATGATATATCTACTGCTGCTGCCCTGCAATAGTGAAGACTAATTAATTTCCACTTTTCTGGGACTATCTAAGGAATATAATGAAGCCACTCATGGATAATAGAATCTGAATTGAGACTGCCAGTGATAACCTAACTCAACTCCTTAGAGGCAACTAAGACTGTTCCAAACTAAGTCTTCACACTTAATGATGCCCAGCCTGTGCAGCAGGGTGAGCACAAAAAGCATGTTTACCTTTTATTCCCAGAAACTTAAAACTAGAAAATAATTTAAAAACACACTACTTAGAGCACAATTTGTATTTCGGAGCATAGCGCATGTCAAACCTTTGAGAATCAATAGGAAGGTTTTGCTTGAATCTAGAACACTCACTTCACAAACACTTTCCCCCTGTACTGAAGCTCCATTGTTGCCCATTTTCAAATGAGATGCTGGACTGAGTCAGAGTCTATGAACACTGCAATGCAGCTTGAAAAGTTGCATTTTTCTGCTATACATCACTGATCATGATGCTTCTCTTAACAAGAAGATCATTTGTTCTGCCCTTGCCATGTACTGGTACACAAAATTACACAATACAGATTGTTGTGTTTGTTAAAAATATATCACAATGCAAACTTGTGCTGTAAGAGATTCCTAGAAAACAGAACTGCTTTCATTAACTGTTCACAATTGTAAGTCTTCCACTCCCTAGGTTTGGGTCATCCTAAGAAGCTAATAAGATTTTTTTTTTTACAATAGCCATGTTACCTAACAGACAGACAGGCATATACACACACAACATTAATACACTTGATGCTCTGCCCCCCAAAATAATTCAGTTCTATTCACTAAGATTGTGATATCCCATTTTACAAAACATCAAGCCTGATGTCCATAGTTACCTCAAGAAAATATTATAAAATGCCTATCTGTAATGTCTCAGATACCTCCATGATGCTATAGCACAGCACACCCTTGCAAAGCAAAATATACTTTTAAAAACATTGCAATTACCCTTCCACAGTTATGGTGGATGATGCAATTATTTACATACTTTTAATCCAGGACTGGACTTCATTATAGGTGCTTTGATTAGGAGCACACAAACTCATAAAGGCACGTCTTGCTAAAGTAACAACAATATGCCACATGCCTGGGGTGATGGGACAATTGCTGGGAACACCCTTCTGCGTTGAAGAAAGAGTCGCATAAGTGCATTCTGTCTATTGTGTAGGCAAGCACCCACGCCTATCATGAACAGAATGCAAAATGTGCCCACACACCCTTGACTCACATGCTTGGTGGCGATCTTCCTAGGTCTCTCAAACACATCTCTTCAATATCCCATTAAACATTAGAAGTGATGCTGAAGTGTACCACATAAAAGCACAGCATAGGAAGCCCAACTTAACTATTAGCTTCTGTTCCCTATAAACAGAGCTGTTGCACCATCTTCATATTCACAGCTTGTTCCAGTTCCCAGATGATGCACAATAAATCCCCATTTTCTGCTGCTCTATAACCAATCCGGCTAGTCATTCAGCCAAATATATACACACTAGATGCTGGGGAAAGAATAATCAAGGGAAGATCAAATTAGCAATGCTGAGTAACTTCCGTACTTGTCATTTCAGCTCATACAGACTCGTTTATTAAGCAAGCTTCTGTCTGCTGTAAAGAAATACATACCCATAGCTCTATTGCACAAGAGAGGCTCGTATCTGTGAGTTACAGGCCTAGTTACATTCCAAGTGAAAAGAATTGCAAAATCCCAAAGTGCCAATCAAAGTAAGGTATAATCCCATACTACTATGATGCATATTTATAAGCACAAATAAAGAGTAGATCCTAATAAAATACCTGCAATTATAACTATACTGCCAGTTCAGACAGCACAATCCATAGCACTGTACTCCCATAAAAGCAAAATGCTGGTTAGTGAACATAAAGGAAGTTCTGGCCTAGAAAACATGCTGACAGTAAATCAAGAGAATGCATTTCTTGGCAAACTAAATGTTCCATATCTATAAGATTTAAACCAACTCAAGAAACCGAGATAACTGAACAGACCCTTAATTTATTCAGAAGAGGAAATCCTCTTTTTGCCTTCTTAAAAATCCCAGGACATACTGTAGTCTGAGATGTGAAATCTTAGGATTGATTGGTTTAGGACTGTAACTTCATCTCAGGCTTCTGTTAATGGTGTGGATACTTACTGCTATAATTATTGAAGTTTATGTGGCCGCTCATCAGTAAAATTCTCTAGACATCTCTGTAGCTTCAAGCGCAATAAAGAGGCCACCTTGCCCTTTGGTCACAGAAGCTTCCCAATAGGGAATACAGCCACTGCAAACCTGTATTCCCAGTGCCCTCCCCAATCTTGTTTTCCACTGCTCTTTCCTCATCCATTTTAGTGAGCAGAACTCTAGCCAAAGGCAGATTTAGGGGAGCACAACCGGTTGTACTGGTCATGGAATTTCGGGGGCACTGCAGGCAGCTCCACAACTATTATGTAGAATGGAAGGTGAGAGGCACTGAGGTGCTGAATTTTGGCATTGCACAGGGCACCACTGAAATTTGAGATCCCAAGGCCCACCACTGCCCTAGGTGTAACACACAGGTATGCAAATGACAGAATCAGGAAACCATGGCTGCTACCCTCTCACTGCATCAAGGCATTAAAGGGACATGCCTAATGTTCTGGTTGCAAGGTGTACATCAGTATCAGATGGTGGGATTGGGTGGGTGGGTGTCACTGCTGATTACCTGGAGGGAGGAGGGCAGAGGCAAGCCGCAAATGCACCAGCAGGAGTGCTGGATGGGTTCTGTACCAGCCTTGCCCCTCCCTCTCTTCTTTTCAGTAAGCAGCAGCAGCACTGACCAGAGGTCAGATGAATGCCACTGTCCAAGAGGTACTCCACCATAGGTGTATGAAGACTCGTCTTCAAACATATGCAGTTCCCCCAGTGAAAATCAAGCACAGTGGCGTAGCGTGGGTTGTCAGCACCCGGGGCAAGGCAAGTAATTTGCGCCCCCTAACCCGTGGATTTGCGCCCCCTAACCCGTGGATTTGCCCTAACCCCAGATGTTGCGCCCGGTGCGGCCCGCCCCCCCTGCACCCCCCACGCTACGCCACTGATCAAGCATTAGCTGATGCTTGTACATAGCTGCTTCTCACCATCATGCAAACATGACTCTAGGAAGCCTCTATCCCCCCTAAACCGTTTCACACCTCAGGTCAAATCTTATTTTCCCTGTCCCCTCACCCATACACAACCAAACATTCGGAGTAAAAGGTTGGCCTGAAATAAACAGGATTATCTTCCAAGTAAAGGCCTCTCCATTATGCATTGCATGAAGAGGTACCACACAGAGAGTGGGACTGTGGGGCTACACCCCTGGCCCTGAGGTTACATGGTAATGTAGGTGCAGATGTCTGCAAATGATCACCTATGTGTTTTCCACGTGTTCTGGAAGTTCCCCAGTTGTGCAGGATTCCCAAACACATGGAAAGCTGACACATGCAGGCTTTTCTTTGCAGACAGCCACACCTAGCATGTGGGCGTAGGGGCAGCTTGTGGCCGAGGGTAAGTGAAGGGGAGCATAAGTAGCAGGCAACATTTGCTGTATTTTTACACACACACACACACACACACACACACACAGCCCAAACCAGCAGTCAAAGTTAATTTCTGAAGCTGCAAAACCAAGCCCACAGCTTAGGCCAAAAGTTGTACACAATTACTAGAAAACAGAAATGTTTTTTCTCCCCAACCAAGAAAAATTAAAGGGTTCCATTTCCCACTGTAGTTGTCCAATCTCCATGCAAGTGCTAGTGTGCTCACCCCCACCCCCACCCCCATCATGCTCATTTAACACAGACATACAACATCAAAATGCAGGAATCTCTTTGCCCAACGTGGGACTAGAATGCAGGACCCTGAGATTAAGAGCCTAACCTGGAGAAGCCAGGGATTGAAACTGGAATCCCTGAGTCACTGAGCTATGATCCCCACCTCTTTCAAACGCCCTGCCCTTATGCTTATCTCCTTACCTACAAGAAAGGTACACATTCTTTTCAGGGGGTGCCTAATTTTCAGCGGGTGGCGCTGTGGTGTGAACCACTGAGCCTTGGGCTTGCTAATTGGAAGGTCGGCAGTTTGAATCCCCATGACGGGGTGAGTTCCCGTTGCTCGGTCCCTGCTCTTGCCAACCTAGCAGTTCGAATGCATGTCAAAGTGCAAGTAGATAAATAAGTACCACCCCGGTGGGAGGGTAAAACGGCGTTTCTGTGCATTGCTCTGGTTTCGCCAGAAGCGGCTTAGTCATGCTGGCCACATGACCCGGAAGCTGTACACCGACTCCCTCGGCCAGTAAAGCGAGATGAGCGCCGCAAGCCCAGAGTCGTCACAACTGGACCTAATGGTCAGGGGTCCCTTTACCTTTAATCTCAGTCAAACCTTACCAGGGCTAGGACCGAGAGAGGGACAAGTGCATGCTTGACCTGCAGGTGCAGCAATACCAGCCCTTCTCAGTGTTTCTTTCTTAGCAACTTCCCACACAAAGCCATCCAAATGGTTTGCAATTGGCCCATGTTTTGTGCAAGTTGTTTGGAAGAGATGCTCATTTTCTTAAGGTATCTTAAACAGCACTTTCTATTAGCAAAACACCAGATTTTGACATCTGTCTCTCTTTTGGACTAAACAGACATATTTTATACAAGTAAAAAACTACTGGGAAGGGTATAAAAAAAGAATTAGGACCACACTTCACACATTACACCAGCATTCCAAAACCTGGTACAATCCAGATACTACTGGACCAGACTAGGGACTACACTGCATTCCTCCAAATACTACTACTATATGGAATAGGCAGGCTCATAGAATACTGGGTAGGAAACTTCTGATCCAATTACCAAATAAGAGGCATTTCCTATGCACCTCACCCAGGGACCTCTTCTCAGTGTTATTCTTTCCTGGATTCTTCTAGATTTATAGGGTTTAGCAAATGAACCCCTTTCTATAAAATACATGCAAGGACAATACATACAATAAAAGAATCTGTTTGGAGCTGCAATGTTTTCATTGAGGAAAATGGTGTGATATTTTATTTTAAAAAAAATGTATCGCAAACAAACCACTCTGGGGGGTCTTACCAGTTTACTGATTTGAGCACAAATCTTCACAGCTATTTGTTTTTGTAAAGAATCCAAGCCAAGATACCTTTCCAGAAAACAGCACTTTTGTTCCTCAGTTGTTGAAAATGATGCAGCCCAGACATCTTAGAATTAAGTAGCAGGGTGCATTTTCCCAGCACTCAAGCCATAATGTTTTGTTGCTAGAAAAATGCAATTTTCTCCAGCTAGCACTTCCCTAGCAATGCTCTGCAGACTATGACTGCCTGAATGGATAGTGCCTGCAATATTACTAGCCTAGTGACAAGTAGCAACTCCCACGCCAGCAGCACCCAAACCATAGTTTGTACCTTTAAAAAATGGTTGCATGTATGTGTGCATGTGTGTGTGTGTGTGCATACACACACACCGAGAGAGAGAGGGAAAGAGGTCTCCATCATAACCTTGTTCTGTGCTTTTTCGCTCCCCACTGTTGGACCCAGAGAGATGGACATCTGGCCTCACATGGCGGGGGGTTATATGAATGTTCTTAATATTGGCATGTGTCTGAGCATTCACAATCCTAGCTTCACTGTTAAAGTATCTCCCACCCGAAAGCCAAATCATACAGTGACTTCATTTTGTTGAAAAACAGTTGTTTGAATCAGCCGTGAGTTATCAAAGCTGTGCATTCATGTCCTTTATCCCAGTTCCTCATGCCAGTTTTTCCCACCCTTGGCTTCCACCAACATCACCAGTGTCATTGCAACAGGAAACCACATCCCATGATGCTGCCTTGTGTCATATAGCAGGAGAAGCTCACACACAACACTTTCTTTCAAAAAATGAACCACGTAGAACATGTTTTTTTCTATCAGCAAAGCTAGGCTTCAGAAGGTTGGAGGCACCCAGAGCAAAGCTTCCAGATCTTAGCATGTGGGTAGGTACACATGGGGGGAAAGAATGTCATTCAGGTACCCACAACCCAAGTCATGCCTCTGAACATGCACAGCTGACTTTCCCTTCCCATTCAGGAGCCACCGCCTACACTAAACAGCTGGGATTAAGGGACCTGACTTTCAGGTGAGAAGGGTGTAGTTCAGCCAAAGCTTGAATCCCACTACTTCTAACTAAACCGCAGTGAATTCTCAGGATTGTTTGTTCCACTTTAGCCTCCACGAAACCATCACACTTTATGATGGCTTTTAAACAAAGCTTAAAAGAGCCCCAGCTAATGACTAATTTTCAACAGGGGGCATTTTCTAAGTCAAACAAGGACTAACAACATGAACTCTTCCCACTGATTCTGGCACAAACCTAGCAAAGGGCTCCAAAACAGTGTAGATGGAGACAGAACCGCTTGCCAGAGTTATTCTCTCATTTAGCTCAGATTTCAACCCTGTGCAAAGCCAAGACACAAAGGGGAGTGAAGTGTTAACTGACCCTGCACACACAGGATACAACAGGATGAAAGGTTTACTTATGTGGTCACTTGCCTTGCCACAACAATCCCTTGACTCTCTTCAACCCTGGGCCGGTTTGTAACTTCAAGGCCAAAGTGAAAGATGAAAATTGAACATACAGCATATTAAAATATGATTCCCTTCTCCAGGGCACTGAGGACCCCACATCATCCTTTGGTGCTCCACTTCCACACCTGTTCACTGTGCAGGAGTTCACTACACAGGGAATAAATGCAGTACGCTTGCAGACAGTGGTCCACACATACTGCTTATCACTGAGCAAGAGAATCCCTGGACTACCTATCTTGCCATTTTGGGCAGCCACAGTGGTGTATCATTGTGTAACGAATGAGTCACCCCAATATCCCACCAATAATGTGGCAAAACAAACATGCATATTTGCTAAGGTGAGCGCGCCGGCAGCATATAGGAAACAACTGATCTCTTAGATGCCTGGCAAGCAAAACTATTTTGAAAATCTGTCCCCCCCCCCAATCCATATATAAAACTGATACCCACTGAAAACAACAGCAGCTCTCAGCAAATGGATGGGTGCTGGCAGAAGTTCCAATTCCCAAGCTGTCTCCTTCAGTACTGGAATGAGACATTATGCTTCGCAAGAGAGATGTGCAACTATGGGAGGTGACAGTAGCTATAAAAAGTCCTGACAGTTTTCAGAAGAGCAAAATTTACATTGGCTGCTGCTTCTTTGCATAAGTGATTTCCCAAAGCCATCAGTCAAGGAAACATCAACCATCCAATAATGTCCAAATAACCCTTTGCAAGATATTAATGATGTGCAGGTGTCACCATTCCAGGATCAAATGCAAACAATAACAGTGAGCCATACTAGGTCAACTCACTATTCAACCCTAGGCTTGGCATGCAGACAACTATCAGCTGATACGTTAAGTCCATTTTTTAAAATGGTATAATATACTGAAATTTTACAGAATTTCAGGAGTAAAGGAACATAAGATTTATGGGGGACTCCCTGGTCCTGAATGGGGCAACTGTACCCCTGAAGGAGAAGGTGCGCAGCCTGGGAGTTATTTTGGACTCACAGCTGTCCATGGAGGTGCAGGTCCATTCTGTGCCCAGGGCAGCTGTCTACCAGCTCCATCTGGTACGCAGGCTGAGACCCTACCTGCCCACAGACTTTCTCACCAGAGTGGTGCATGCTCTAGTTATCTCCCGCTTGGACTACTGCAATGCGCTCTACGTGGGGCTACCTTTGAAGGTGACCCAGAAACCACAATTAATCCAGAATGCGGCAGCTAGACCGGTGACTGGGAGCAGCCATCGAGACCACATAACACCGGTCTTGAAAGACCTACATTGGCTCCCAGTATGTTTCCGAGCACAATTCAAAGTGTTGGTGCTGACCTTTAAAGCCCTAAACGGCCTCGGCCCAGTATACCTGAAGGAGCGTCTCCACCCCCATCATTTGGCCCGGACACTGAGGTCCAGCGCCGAGGGCCTTCTGGAGGTTCCCTCACTGCGAGAAGCAAAGTTACAGGGAACCAGGCAGAGGGCCTTCTCAGTAGTGGCACCCGCCCTGTGGAACGCCCTCCCATCAGATGTCAAAGGAATAAAGCCCTGTTTAGGGAAGTTTTTAATGTTTGATGTTTTATTGCTTATTATTATTATTATTATTATTATTATTATTATGTTGGGAGCCACCCAGAGTGGCTGGGGAAACCCAGCCAGATGGGTGGGGTATAAGTAATAAATTGATGATGATGATGATGATGATGATGGCTGCAATCCTATTGCCGTTTGTTAAGGAGCAAGACCCAACAAACACAATAGGACTTAACTGCAGATAAACATGCATAGGGTTGCACTGCATTAACAACATATAGTAAATTAAGGACAGGTGGTGAAATAAGGTTATGTGTCACTTTCAAATTATAGGCTGCTGCAGAAGCTAAAATGTCTCTCCAGAGAAGACCAAATCCACACACTGCCTTCCTTTTTCTCTGCACACCAAGAGGCCTGGTACCACCACAACACGTACCAGGGAGCCTACTGCTCCTGCCATGGGCTGCCAGCTGCACCACAGCCAAGTAGCAGCTGGGACAGGGGGGTGGTTGGGCCTATGCAGTCATCTTAAGCTTCCAGCCCATGAAGTTGTACTCACCTCATGAGAACTCACCACATGACATACATACATCCTGGATAGGGGCAGCATAATATAATGGCACTGGTGAGCACAGATATGCCATATGAGTTCAGGGCTCTGCTCAGCACCTCCTTCCATCAACTACTAAGTGATATCAAGGGCAGCTTGCCCAGGTCACCCTGCCCCCAAGCCTGCAGCTGGGCCTGCAGGTCAGTTCCCTTCTTCACCTAAGGTGCATAAGAGAAAACTGCAATTCAGCAGGACCCTGTTTAAAGGTAAAGGGACCCCTGACCATTAGGTCCAGTCGTGACCGACTCTGGGGTTGAGGCGCTCATCTCGCTTTATTGGCCGAGGGAGCCAGCGTACAGCTTCTGGGTCATGTGGCTAGCATGACTAAGCCGCTTCTGGCGAACCAGAGCAGCGCACGGAAACGCCGTTTACCTTCCCGCCGGAGCGGTACCTATTTATCTACTTGAACTATGACGTACTTTCGAACTGCTAAGTTGGCAGGAGCAGGGAATGAGCAACAGGAGCTCACCCCGGCACGGGGATTCGAACCGCCGCCCTTCTGATCGGCAAGTCCTAGGCTCTGTGGTTTAACCCACAGCGCCACCCGCGTCCCATAGGACCCTGTTTAGGTGCGTGCAATTACATGTTATGTGCACTGAACACTAAAGGTACTTTCATTTCAGATTTTCTCCCCTTGTACATGAAGGATGAAGGGCACGCGGACCTGACACTCACCACATGTTCTCATAGCATTGAACCATGGTTTGGCCTTGTGTCTGAACACAGCAGTTGTAGGACAAACATGTTTTACTAGTGAATCTTTCAACTCAGCTCTGAACAGGCTTTGTCAGAGCAGGTGGAACACAGTCTTTGCCTATGTGCAACAGTGGGAGAGAAGACTTCACGTAGAGAATGATACTTGTAAGTGTTAACTCTGCGTGTCACGTTTGCAGATGTCTTTGTAACACAGAGTTGGTATGCCAACAGGCCTGGTGCCTGTAGTCAGCTGTAACTCTACAATGATTTGACTTCACCTCCGAAGGCACACTCTTCCATTGTCTCCCAAGACAGACAAATGCCAACCAAAAAAACCAACTTGTAAGAGTACGAGTGTTACACAAAAGACCTAGTTTTCATCGCATAATGTTGGAAGAACATTCAGCCTTGCTCCCTTCTTCTGTTTCCAGATATTTTTACAAGATACTCCCTGCTCTCATGAGGGCTAGAAATTTATATAAACAGATATCTAGGATTATCATATTTCTGCCATAGGCATCACATTCTTCCTGCAAGCCAGGTGCCAAGTTGCTCCTCACAATTTTGATTCAGCTACTGTTCACCTCATCAACTAAGAGCCTGGGTTCCTGATATTTGCCCTTGAACCAAGTCCAGTTACTAATATTTGGCAGAGGAAATTCCCACCACCCCAGATTTCTTGCTATACATTCCTCCTTCTGTCCTCCTAGTTCTTTGATGCAAATCAAATTATATATGGATTTGGAGGCATGAATAGGGTTATGGTCATTATTACTCTGTCATCTCAAACAGGCCTAACAGGAATGAAGTCATTGAGAGCAATTATACTCTGATGGGGAAACAAACAACACATAAGAACCACTTCAGAAACAGCGCCAGCCTGGAGCAGTAATAAGGAGATACATATTACTGCCACAGCAAAAGGGTTTTAAGCTTCAAGAACAGGAAAGGGAGTGAACAGTCAGTGTACACCAAATTATTCAGAAAAGTGGCCTTCATATGCGAAAGAACCTATGTACTTTCTTAAGTATCCCTTACAACTTGGATCTCAAGGTGGTTAAATATATGGGGTGATATGTGTGTGTGTTTTAAATCAAACACTGTATAAAGCTACAACTGTTTCAGCATTTACCTAAATCTGAGCCCAGAGAGAGCTCTATTTCAAATATACATGTTTCTGCAAACTGTCAAGAGCTAAAGGTTCTAAGGTTGCATTCCAAAAAAACAAACACCCCACTCCAAGGGTTTGTTAAACACACCAATAATCTTTTCTTCATAGTAATTGTGCAGAAGACATTTGTTTCACTGCATGGATGCAAGCACAAAAATAAGCAAAGAGAAAAAGGATGGAATTTCTGAACTTGGGTTGAGAAAGCAAAGCCAAACTGCGTGTGGATGAAATTTCTCCTTTCCACTTGGTCATTGTGCATGTCCCAACCAGCAGTTTGTTACTTGCAGGATACATCTCCAAATGCCAATAGGACAGCATCCATGCTGCTTTCCCCCATATCAGTTGGATTGAGGCACATATGAGAACACAGCCTCCCACGACTCTGAAGAGCAGGCACCGCAACTTTGTCTATACTAGATTATATGCAGCAAGGAAAACCCTTTGAATCATTTTTCAGGTGGCAGCAATGCCAACAGCACATTTCTCCACAAAAGGGCAGAAACTTAGGGAAAGACTGTGTGGCAGAAATGCACACATTTGAGTATTTGCTGTACAAAACAACAGGCTTTATAAAACTCTTTCCACAGCTTGGCCAACAAATTCAAGGTCCTTATTAGCAAACCTAGTGCAAGAGGACTTGTACAGTACTGACAATACAAGCTGGAATGTTCAGGATGCAACCGTAATTGTGCTGGAAGCTTTTGACTCACCTGAGCCAGACTTCCAATATTCTACCAGAACACCTGTTCACAAATACCCTTTTCAAGTCATTGGTAGCATACCAGCCAAAGAGAAAAAGGTCCTACCCTTTAAACAGTTTCAAAAAGATTCTCTGTCAAGTTTCCTGGAGGGGATCCTGATTCTAATTCACCACAGGTGACCACACAAGTGGTTATTTACACCCTGTTCTAAATTACCCCCACTATACTTGCCCTTCTCCTTGTGTGCTTACACAGCAGATAGGAAAACAAAGCGACAGACTTCCTAATATCTACAGAGCCCTCCCTAAAAAAGCACACACATTGACCACCATTATATTTTATCCCTAGGAAAATACTGCAAACTGCATGATGACCAATTAATCTGCATTTTGCAGTCAGAAGAAATCAAATATATTCATCTATCATTTTATTTTATTTGGCTTGTCTAGTCCGATCATAGAGGCCTAGCAAATCTTGCATTTCTTGGCAGCAGAGTTTGGCATTTTTTGGTGATACATCCACAGATCCCTTAAGAACAACACAGATGGGAAATTTGTGGTGCTGAAAGTTTACTTGGAAATACTTAGGATTCTGAAAACCATATGTCAAAGCACAATCCTGACAGATTGTTTGTGCCATAGATGCTTACAAAGCATCATTAAAGATGGTGTATAGACACAACATCTGGCACATCTCCTAACTGGAATCCAGGGTGTCACTAGACTGCCCCATACCAAGCTTAAAGCTTTGCCAACAGCCTTCCTAAGCAATAAATGACAACACCAAATTAATAAACATGTAAGTGATGATCCTGGCGCAGCTGTGCAATGGGACCATATTACATCAACACCATTCAGCTGCACTTGGGCAGCAGAGCACATCCTAGACCCAAATTGCATTGAGCTGAGCTGATTATTTAAGAAATAAATCCCGCCAAAGTAAAAGTTCAAGCACATTGATTGGCATATATGTCACATGTGCTTAGCATAGCTTTAAACAGAGGGCTCTTCTCTCATCAGTAGTGTGGTCTACCAAAGTTTCCTCTTATGTAAACATTGCTATCTTCCAATAAAAGGCTGGAGACAGTAAATTTATGATTAGTATAGAATAATCTGTTTGGGTTTTTATATTCTTAAAAAAATATGTTCATTCATCATACTCAACCACAGGGAAACATGGTATACAGGCAGCAATCCTGTCAGAAAAAGAAGAATCCACATCTGGCTGGAAATATGGTGAAGAAGCGGCCCATTTTCACAGGCAGTTTTTGACATTAATCCATCAAGATCAGTGTTGTCAAGATGTGCTCTTAGCTGGTAGCAGCTCTCCAAGGTTTTTCAGGTGATGGAATTGCTCTACCTAAAGATGCCATGGATTGAACCTGAGACCTTCTGTTTACCAATGAAGGGTTCCACCACAGAGCTGCAGCCCTTCCCACTGGGTTGAGGGGGAGGGAATGAGTAAGTTACTCATCTCATCATGTGCCGAAATGGGTCTTCAGCAGAGCATGTTTCTCACCCATGGTTCATACATGGAACAAACACTTCATGCAGAAAGCAGCCCACCTACACACCTTGGGAAAACAAAGCTTAAGAATGTGGAGAGCTCTTGTGAGGTGAAAACCACACAGTGGAAGAAAGAGGCAGCTCCTCTTCACGCTGGAGAAGCAGTTAAGAGGATCCCATCATACTGCTGGCCATACTGCTTGTAAACAAGAGACACCCACAAAACGGGCACTCTGGTTATCTATAGCAAAGGGAGCATCTTCACAGCACCCCACAAACACCACACACATCCCACAACAGCAGCAGCTCTGCACACTGCACAAGAGGCTGCACCCACTCTGCAACCCACACCACCTCCACATGCCACTTCAAAGGGAACCCCTTTGCCCAAGTTCCACGGCGAGGGCCACCAGGCAGGATGCACGCCTCCCTCGCTGCAAGGCAGTCAGCCAGCCAAGCTCAAAACACCTCACGCAAACCCGTGATCAACAATAATAATAGAAGCAACAACAATCAAGTAACCCCACGCCGGCACCTCATGGAAGCACCCCAACAATTCCCCAACCAACACTCTTCCGATCCCCACAAGGTGAAGAAACCCGTCGCAGGGGCGCCTAACAGCCACCGCAGAGCAAACTTGGCAAGACCCGAACTCGGGGCCAGCGCCTTCTCCCCTCCACATGCCACAGTCTGCCCACTGCCCTACGGGGCAGCCCCATTGCCATCACCCGAGCCCGCCGCCGCCGCCCTCCCCACACACCCCCTGGCTGAACTGCAGAGCGCCCGCCCTCCCCCCTGCCCTGCCCTGCCCCTCACCTCGATCAGCTGGACGTAGCTGGCCGGGAACCAGCCGCGGAGCCCTTCGGCGGTCTCCCCTTCCCACCAGCCGCCGTCGGGCCCCGCCTGGAGGACGGTGAGCAGCTCCCCCGCCGCGAAGCGCAGCCCGTGCCGGTGCCTCTCCCCGGAGAAAGGGTACAGGGTCCTGCAGCGCGCGCCCAGCACCGGCAGCGCCCGCTCCTGCCCGGGCGGCGGCATCCCCTCGCCAGCCAGCCAGCGACTTGCCCAACTAACTCGGCTCTGGCCGCCACAGGTGCTGCTGAGCCGAGCGCCTCTGGCTGCCGGGAGCGAGCCTGCCTGCCTGCCTGCCTGCCTGCTCGCCTGGCCCCCCTCGCGTCCCTCCCCGTCAGCCCGGCCGGCGGATTGGCCGCCTCGCTTCCCCGCACCGCCCCCTGGGACAGGCGGACCGCCGCCGCGCCCGCCCTCTCACACGCGCACGCACACCGGAGTCCCAGCCAAGGCTGCACGCCCTCTCTGCACGCGCGGAGAGGGGGACGGGACGGGACGGGGCAGCGGCGCCTCCGCCTCCTCTTCGCCCCCGATGTTTCTCCCCGCCGCCCCTGTCAAACACGAGCAGGATTTTTGCGCTTCTTCGCCGCCCACTTGCATTGTATCGGTAGGAATCCGGCGTCGGACTTACCGGTGAAATGGTTGTGATGTACACGGAAAAGAGGGGGAGGGAGGGTGTTGAAGCACAAAACGCGTGTGAATTCATCGGACACGTGTGCCAGGCGGGCACGCGGGTGCGTGGTGAGTTGGGCAGACCTAGTTTGTTGCCACTACAGATAGTAAAACTACCCACCCCCGCCGCCAAAATTGCATCATTAAATTAAAACATAGTCAGTACATGTAAAATTTAAAGACTCTGTAGCAGTCATTGAACAGCGGGACCCCTGCATAAAATTGTTTTTCTCTGCCAGACAGCAAAAATAAAAAAATATAATTAAAATGAGTAAAGATATTTCCCGTAGTGTGGCTATACTTCCTCTAATGGCTATGAGATGCCAACAAGAACTATTGATGAGAATGTTTATGATTTTTATGGATAATGAATTTTCATACTGTTTTGTGCATGGGTTTTGTTTGAAACTTTGTGTGTTCCCATGGCTATGGAAATAAAGTTAACTCACAATAAAACAGAAATTAACTCCCTAGGCAACTAGGATAACTACAGAAGAACTTCCTAAATAAGCTTTGCTCAGGTACTAGCAACAGGTAAGTTTCAAGATAGGCACACCTCAGAAGGAACCCCTATGTTGAGAAACCCTGGAGAATTTCATTGCACCCATGGCTCACGGCACTTCTAGTCTGTCACTATTTTCAGATGCGATTCGGTCACGTCCCCAAAAATTCCGGTTGTGCAGTTCTCTTGCACAACAAAAACACTTCCCCCCACAAAATCAGACATTTTGCAATAAGGAAAGTGGTCAGAAAATGTACTGAGAAGTGCAGGGTGACATTTGCTTGACACAACATCATCTAACTTTCCAGCAAACAAATCAGAATAAATGCTTGATAAATAGCTGGCACTGTCTAACTTACTCACAAATTTTGTGCCTACAAATTAGGGTGAATCTTCAATAACACATAATCTGGAAGCAGCCCTACTTCTGAGCTTCCCATTGGCATCTAGCTGGTTGCTAGAACATGCATCTTGTTCTACTGGGGTGGGGGGTGCAGTTTGACTGTATGATGCCTGAGTCCCTTCAGGCAAGAGTCACAATGTCCCCTAAGCACGATCCTTTGCATAAGAAAGGAAGTGGCTCTGTGCCAGGGGGCAAATGGGTGGGCCTCCTCCCTCACCTGGCTGGTGGTGAGAAAGACTAGTGTGTGAGCTGGGCTAGAAGTAGAAGCAGGCAAAAGCCAGAGAGTGAGAGCCATGTTTGAATTCTGCTGTGACTATGGGAGAAGCAAGGCCTTCTGGGGTGTTGATGGTGTGAGCCCCTCCATTGTAGGCTCAGATTGCATATGTGTGCAGTGGCGTAGCGTGGGGGGTGCAGGGGGGGCGGGCCGCACCGGGCGCAACATCTGGGGTTAGGGCAAATCCATGGGTTAGGGGGCGCAAATCCACAGGTTAGGGGGCGCAAATCCACGGGTTAGGGGGCGCAAATTACTTGCCTTGCCCCGGGTGCTGACAACCCACGCTACGCCACTGTATGTGTGTAAATAAGCCATAATCATAAACACACCAGCATCTCCGTTGTCCCTCATTCCAAGGAAACTGAACCCTGGATAAGTGTTTGGAGCCCCTAGTATCTTGCAACGCTTGGGAGAGTGGGGTGGCATGGAACTAATACTGGTTGGGCCTTTGGTCTGTTCCAGCAAGGCTCTTCTTAGGCCTCATACACACTACCCCTTTAAAGCTCATTTAAAGGACCTTCTTTCCCTCAAAGAATCCTGGCCACTGTATGGTTTACCCCTCACAGAGCTATGATTCCCAGCAGCCCTTAACAAACTACCATGCCCAGAATTCCTGGGGGGGGGGATGAATATGTCTCAAGTGTGCTTTACAGGTACAGCTGTAAACAGAGTGTACACAACCCCAGTGTGGCTGAAGTAGTTTGAAAATACGTTCACTGAATTCTGAGGTATTTGTTTTCAGATCACAGACTGTATGCTCAGGCAAGTCCTTGTCGTTACCCTAATGCAAAATATGTACAGTGGTACCTCGGGTTACATACGCTTCAGGTTACAGACTCCGCTAATCCAGAAATAGTGCTTCAGGTTAAGAACTTTGCTTCAGGTTGGAAACAGAAATCGTGCTCCGGCGGCGTGGCGGCGGCGGGAGGCCCCTTTAGCTAAAGTGGTGCTTCAGGTTAAGAACAATTTCAGGTTAAGTACAGACCTCCAAAACGAATTAAGTACTTAACCCAAGGTATCACTGTATAAGCTATCATTATTATGGGGTTAAGATGATCCAGCAAATAAACTGGTCCCAAGCTGTTAAGGGCTTTATTTACTGTAACAGAAAATAACTTGGCCCAGGAGCAAATCAGCAACCAGTGCAGATCTCTGGATAATCATTGGTGGAGGAAGAGGGGGTTGGGGGAGTGCACTGCCCCCAGCAGTATGATCCCGGTGGGGTTCCATCGCAGCTACCCCCCGCCCGCCCGCACTGGGTGCCCTGCCCCCGGAGGCAGCGCACCCCACCCCAGAATGTGTTCAACCCCCCCTATGGGCGATGCACCAGGCCCCCAGAACATGTGCCACGCCCCTGCAGGCAGCGTGCCACGCCCCCCACCTGCTCTCCGCCCCCGGTGCCGGAGCATGAAGCTCCACCACTGGGGATAATGTGCTGATCTCACTCGTGTCAGCAGCTGTGCTTCAGCATTCTGCACTAACTGCAGTTTCAAGGAGTGCCCTTAACAGAGTGCAATGCAGTAGTCCAACCTCAGAAGTCACCAGTGCCAGAGCTACTGTGGTCAAGCTCTCCCAGTCCAGAAACAGCCACAGCTGTCCTACCAGGTGCAGCTGGTAAAAGGTGTTCGGCTTGTTCGTGGCCCACACTGCTACGTGGTAGGCTCAATCAGTGTTCGAAACTCCCATTATTCTAGGCGCATTTTGCGACAGGGAATTTCATTAGTACGAGCAGTTTCTGAGCTCTGGGCGCAGTACTGCAGCTAAGATTTCAGATTAAAACTGCAGAGTGTAAGGAAAGGAGGACTGTGTTCTGCTTCCCCATTTCCAGTACTCTCTGAAGACTGGAGAACAGACCTTCTTAAGAATATTAGAGGTTGGGCAGGGGAGGACTAGACCATGTGAAAAATGAACATAGTATTTTAGCTGCAGTTCATTCATTTTCGGCTTTGTATTCTTGTTATCTTAAAAAAAGGGTGCCTAGACGTTCCGTTGTTGCACCCATAACCTAGGCGTTAGGTGCCATTTAGCTCCTAGCTTTCCTATCTAACACTGGGCTCAATTATGTGCACTCACCAATGTTCAGCCGGCTTCAGAGTGAGACTTGCACCACTTGTTCTTCAGATTTTGCCTGGCTTGCTTTCATAGTCCAATCCTTCACTATATTACCTCTGCAGATCTACTACTTCAGCGCTGTATGTAAATGTAGAAACTTCAAGCCTCATCCAAACCATTATAACATCCTTCTAGGATAATTGAAGGCATCACTTAGCAAATTTAAATAAAGCTAGCATGCTTCAAAAGGGAAGAATAAGCTTCAATGTTAAGAGAAGTTTTCAAATGACAGAACCCTGGGAGAAAGTTTGGAATTGCCAGAACACACTGAATTTGAGTGCTATTTGAACACTGTTTGAAGTGAATATTTTGTTCCAGCCTTTGTCCTTGATATGTCCAAGACAGATCAGACAGATGTGAAAATCAGTGGCTTACCACAAATCAAAAATCTTTCTTATCTATTTAAATTCCCTTCAGACCTATGCTTCCTTTTCCCAAAATTCCTCACTGTTGGAAGTTAACCTTGCTGCTGCTACTTCAAGGCTAAGGTTAAACTGCCAAAAATAAGCAACCCTTAGAGTTCTGGTGGTATTCATCCAATTATGTTCTATGGAAATAGGACTATAATTGATAACTTAGAAGTAAGAGTCAGCATATTGTTTATGATGTGCTACTTCTCAGGTTATGGTAAGCAAAGTCAATATTAATTAATCTGATGAAGCGCTTTCTTTTTTAACCACCTTAAAATTGCAACAGCTGTCCTTGCTTTGCAGGAAAGCCACTGCTGTTTTCCTTCGAAAATGCGTAAGCTTGCAAGAAATCTCCACCCAATTTTACCTCAAAATCTGTAAATTTATAGATGTTTCCTTTGGGGGTGGGGCGGGATCAAACTTTGAGGGTGCCCAGCACAAAAGCCCTGGACTTGCGTGCAATTAGGCACTCTGAATAAATGAATATGCCTGTAAATTTCAGCAACCTCTGTCAAAAGGGGGAAAGGTTATAGCTGCTCCCCCCGCTTTAAATCCCGATAGTGGACAAGCAGACTTGGACAAAACCTGAGCCAAACTGGACAGGCTATGAAGCTCCTTGTAAAGCCAGATCAGGATTTTCCAAAGTGCCAGATCTGAGTGAGAACTGAATTATGTGGATGGTGCACACCTCTAGTTTCTTCCGATAAACAAAAGCAAAGGCAAGAGAGTTCATGATCTTTCTAACTTAGATCTTATTTCATGCCAAAAAAATGTGATTTTTAAAAATATACCAAGCTTGTAAACATCTTAAAAATTAGCCTACTAATGCCAGTGTAGATAAAACCCATCCTTATTATACCCATTTGCAAGGGGTAAGGCTGTGACTGAGAGGGAATCTGGGTTAATCATAGAATTGTAGAGTTGGAAGGAACCTCAAGAGTCATCTATTCCAACCCCCTCAGTGCATGAACCAGCTGTCTCTGGGTGGACTCAAACACCCAACTTTCTGGTTAGCAGCCGGATGCACTGACCCACTGCTCCACAAAATTGCCTCCAGTTAAGTAGCTGATTGTTGTTATATATATACATTTTGCAGGGGTGGGAGGAGGACTAGTTAGAGTAGTCTGATACAATCAGGAAATGTGGTCCAGTGTTGTTTTCCTGACGTGTTGGGTGATTATTATTGTTGTTTAAGGGAAATGCGCTGGGGAGAAACTGTAAGGTTGATTGCAACAGCAATGTAATTAATTAAGGGCTGGAGGGGAAGAAGGGAGACAGGAAAATAATTGTGGGTTCCAGCAGTGGGTGGGAAGGCATTCTCTGGATTCCAGGTTTACCCACCAAAAAATAAGTAGGATGGACCTGGAATTCAAGTTTCTCAGAGGTCAGGTTCAACCCAGCCCTGCTGCTGCTCAGTCACCAGATCTATCAGAAACAGTAGACCTGTTCTTGAATGTCACTTACCTGCGCCCCCAATTATATTTTATTAAGTTTCAACATTTTTAACACTGTCAAAACACAATTTCGTCTTTTCTCTTATTTTTGTCCACTTCCCATCCCCTTTTCCATGAAGTTATTGTATCTCTCCTTCTGCTGCACCCAGTCTTCTATCTGTCAAATCATAACCACAGTATTATAATTAATTACTTCTGTTGCTCATAGCTCAAATCCTGCTCATGAGCTCATCATACTATAATATTTCTTTAAATAGTCCAAAAAAAGGCATCCATTATTCCATAAAACACTCATCATTAGATTCTCTTAATTTTGCTGTTAAGTTTGCCAGTTCTGCATAGTCCATTATCTTACATATCCATTCTTCTTTGGTTGGAATTTTTTCTTCCATTTCTGCGCATATAGAACCCTAGCTGCTGTTATTACATACACAGACAACTTTAACATTGGGGGGGATTTCTGCCCCTATAAATCCCTAAAAGAAACACTTTTGATATACTAATTTTCAACATTTTTTTAATCTCATCATGTATCGTTTCCCAAAATTCCCTCTCTTTCTTGCAAGTCCATCCAGCAACTATTAGGAACCTTCTTATTCATTTTCGATAATTTGTTAGGTGTTAAGTACCATCTATACATCATTTTCATTTATTTTTCTTTTTGAGCATAGCATGATGCCACTTACAGTGGTACCTCGGGTTATGAATTTAATTAATTCCAGAGGTCCGGTCTTAACCCAAAACCGTTCTTAACCTGAGGCGTGCTTTTGCTAATGGGGCCTCCCGCTGCCAACGTGCCACCGCCACACAATTTCCGTTCTCATCCTGGGGCAAAGTTCGCAATCCAGAGCAATTACGTCTGGGTTAGCGGACTTCATAACCCGAAGCATTTGCAACCCAAAGCGTTTGTAACCCGAGGTACCACTGTACTTAGGTTTTATGTATTTATCAATTCCTCCCCCACAAATTCCTAGAGATGCCCATGCCAGGGACTTAATGGGTTCCTGGCAATGAAGAGGTAGGATTCTGGACAGGGTGAATACAAAACATGTTTGATGTCCAACCTGATGGAGGTGGGCCAACTAGGAGAGCCAAACTATGCTAACCGTTTTGTAGAGCAACACATCAGAGAACATGCCATTTTGCCAACGTTGCAGTAATGATATGAAACTACTGAAGGCAGATTTGCCAAAGCAAATATTTGGGATCCAGCTGTAAGAGAGATAGCTGAGACCAATCAGGAAATGTCTGATGAATAAATGTGACTTGTTCTAAACAAAATTTCCCGTGTAGGCAGATATTACTTTCATATGTGTTTTTTTTAAATGCCACTTGAGATTTGTCCAGAAAGGGAGGGATGTGTCTATCTTGACTGAATTTTGTACATTCCCTAGTCAATATTCATAATATGCGGTCAGTATACATAGTCTCAAAGAAATATGCTTTTTCCTGTTCAGAGTTGTCCAATTTGTGTTTAAAAAGGTAAAGGTAAAGGACCCCTGGTAGTTAAGTCCAGTCGCGAACGACTCTGGGGTTGCGGCGCTCATCTCACTTTACTGGCCAAGGAAGCTGGTGTTTGTCCGCAGACAGTTTTTCTGGGTCATGTGGCCAGCATGACTAAGCTGCTTCTGGCGAAACCAGAGCAGCGCACGGAAACACCATTTACCTTCCCGCCAGAGCGGTACCTATTTATTGACGTGCTTTCAAACTGCTAGGTTGGGACCGAGCAATGGGAGCTCACTCTGCCGCGGGGATTTGAACTGCCGACCTTCCGATCAGCAAGCCCAAGGCTCAGTGGTTTACACCACAGCACTACCCGCAACCCAATTTGTGTTTAATAGGATATAATCAATAAATTTATAATATCTACCCTTGGCTTTCACCCAGCTGGCATGAATTGCAGACTACAATGTGGCAGTGGCTCTGTTCTTCCATTAAGCCTTGCCTTACCTTATAGCCAGAGTTTGGATTGCAGTTACACAGACTGTATGCCTAGTCTCTGAAGTGTGGTCAGAGAATATGAATTCATCCCCAAGACAATATAACAACATTTCTTTTCTTCTTTTAAATGTTTTATTTATTGAGCTTTTAGGATACAGAAGGAATAGGACAAGGCAAAGTTCAATAAATGTAAGGAAAATACAAATCTCCAGAGTCAAATTATAATTAAACATCAAAATTAAATTATACAGTATTATATTATTACATACCAGGCGCAACAATAGTGCTAAAGTACTCATATAACTTTTGCTTAGTTTCCATTTTGTTGGTTTACAGGTGGGAGAGAGAGATACAAAGATGAAAAGGATTTAGATCAACCAAATCGATTAATAAACTGGTAGAAGAAACTGTCCATGCTTCTCAATGTTTGTATACATCACAGAATCATACAACAAAGAAATGTAGCAGTTTTGTGTTGTCTTCTTGACGCTCTTAACTTTACAAATCAAGTTTTCCAGTAGGGTTGTTTCCCAAACTATCTGGTACCAGGATTCTGCAGTGGCACCGGATAAATCTCTCCAATGTTGAGGCATGATATTTCTTGCAGCATGCAAAGAATAGTTCACAAGGTCATTGCTGCACAGTTCTTCATTTCTGCCTAAGGATAAAGGAGCCAGCTGTGGGGAGAGTATGATCTACCGTCTTGTGATTTTGTTTACAGTATTTCTGATGCCATGGAACCCCAAAAGGATTGCACTCTGGGGCACCCCCAGGAGATTTTGCATAATGAATGTACAAATTTTTGACTGAATGTACAAAACTCAGTTGAGATATGCACATTTCGCAAGGTCTGCTGGAGATTATGTATATTGACCAGGAAATGTGCACAATTCCCTCTTCATGGGCACATTATATGCACATTCTTCATGAATGTGCACTATGGTTGGCTGTTACGCACATTAACCACTCAACTTGCATTACCCCTAGTATGTATGTGTGTGTGTATTAGTGTCTTATGTGTGATTGTTCTTTGCTTTTATAAATTGTTTGATATTTGCTTGATGTAACTTGCCTTATGCTCCTTTGGGGGGGGGAGGGAGATTAACAGAATTTTAAGAAATAAAGACACAAAAAATGTTAGAAACGTAATCTGTTAAAGCCTTGACTCCTTTGAAGGATCAATATTCTTATCATTTTAATTAATATATGTTATTTTAACTAGTAAGATAACATTAATATTAATATCAGTACTGGTAATATTAATAAAATATTTTAAATAAAATATTTAGGTATTCACCTGGAGGTGGTATATAGCCATCATAAGTAGTAGTTACTGATAGCCTTATAGACACCATGAATTCGTCTAATCCTGTCTTAAAGACATCTAGGCTGCATACATGCAATACATTTAAAGCACACTTCCCCCGTCCACCACAAAGAAGGCTAAGACTGTAGTTTAGCCCTCAAATAGTTACAATTCCTAGCACCTTGGGCACGCTACAGTTCCCATGTTGTTTTTTTCAGGAGGTGTGCTTTAAAATCTGCTTTAAATGTATTGTGTGTATGCAGCCTAATTTGGCATCCATCACAACATTCTCTGATAGCATACTCTGCCATACTTTTACTATGTGCTGTGTGATGATGCACTTAACTGAACCCAGATGTCCCAGGTTCAGTTAATCTTTGTGCATATTTGTGGGAGAAAGCCATATTCCACAAAGGAGAAACTGATTATACTGGACTAATTTAGTGAAGAGCAGCCTTAGCAGAATATGCACCAAGTGAGGAACTGCAATGGCACCTCGCTTGAGTTTGTCTTCAGCACCACCTGGTGGGGTGGGAATGTGGTGAGCGAAACCCAAAATTGGATCACGCTGTTGAATCAGTGAATCAAGCAAAAAGAAAAACCTGTGTTCTGATGAGACGTATTCCAGAGAAACAAGGACGTATTTGCATAAATCACCCACAGAATTCACAAGATGTGATTTCCTTGTTAGCAAGGAAAAGGAGTTTCCAGTTACCGGGTGAAGGCTAGATTCATTCGGCAGAAATTGTTTTTCTGTTCAGTACTAGAATGTAAGTTGTGTTTGCAGGATTGTTTATCATCTTCTTTCTTAAAGACATCTCAGAAGCCAAGTAGACAAATGTTTCCATAAAACAGAATGAGCAGAACTCTGGGGATGAGACAGATGGAACAAAAGGCATGATGTGGCATTGCTCCCCAAGGCATCTCAGTGGTGGACTTGGATACTATGGCGCCCTGTGTGATGCCAGAATTCCCCCTCCTGCCCCAGCCCTTGTGCTGCCTTCCCAAAGGCAGGTAAGGAAGGAGGTGTCCTGACTCTGGCAGGGTCCTAGAGCCCTCCCACCTCTTTCCTAAAGCCCAGTGTCTTGCTTACCAGGCTTTGAGATGGCACCCCCTTGGTTCAGTGCCCAGTGCCCTAAATCCACCCTTGTTAGTGTGGCTGGTGAAAAGTTGCAGAGAGCCTTGTTGGTGCTATTGCTAAGTGTACCTCAAACTATGGTAGGAAAGGAGCCCACCCAGAATAGCTGAACAAGTAAACAGATTATGAACATTTTGAATCAGCCAAACTGCTTTTACACACATATTCAAGCCTCTTCTTGATGTATGTCTGTAGTCAAGAAAAGTCAAGTAATGTATCAAGAGTTTTACATACTATTGGGAGCTCCAATGGAAGGAGAAGGACTCAAATAATGTGGTGTGTGTGTGTGTTGGTGCATTCCCATATGTGAGACACTACATATACCATAGAGAACATTGCATACCTGAATTTAATAGTGTGGTGTCTTTTCCATCTGTACAAAACTGATCATGGCTGATAGGTTGCTTTCTGTGGCTGAGATGTATAGATGTGTGCCTGGGTCTACATGACATAGCTGTCTCAGTATTTGCCCCTCAATGGTGTCTCTGTTCTGCAGCCATCTGTGTATAAAGCTGCTATTCTCCAAGAATGACTCATGAGAGAAAGTCTCTTACAATTAAATGTAAAATGCCATGTTTGTAGAGTGGTAAAGATGAGGTCCTAATCTCTTAAACCCCCAGGAATTCAGAATTAACATCCCCATGACAACTTTAATCCTTAGAAATTTGCAGAGGAGTACATATATTTGGAAGGGTGGTGGGAGAGAATCCTGTCCAGCAGATCTGCTTCTATATAATAGCCTCGCACCTGAACTCCGCATTAGTGCCCACAAAGTCTGCCAAACTCACTTTCAGATTCTTGATAGGAGATGACACTGCTTGCAGTTGATTTCTTTCACTTTTCTCCTTCTCCAAACAATCCCTGATTTTAAACTACCAGATCAGTTTCCTAATTCTTTGCTCAGCAGAGGCATATGTGCAATAGTTTTGTTTGCTGCATCTAGTTGCTTTTTCATTATGACCAGGAACATGTCCTCATGCAGGTGGACACATATTCACAGTATATCTGTACTACAAATGAAAACCATTTCCAAATCCTTTTAGCTGTCAATTGGGGAATTAGGAATCTCTAAAAACAATTCTCAGTACCATCTATAAACACTACAATTCTTAGTGTAGTGGAGCGAAGACACATCATATGAACAAATCAGTCAGTTTATATTCATTCCATAAATATAGATGGAACAAGAAAAAGTCATCTCATTTAAGGTTGTTTTTGTTTTGTTTTTTAACAACTGGATTATTTGAGAACTTTGGTTGTAGTTTCCATCTCACATCTATCTCCTCCTCAGTTCCCAGACCCTCTTCTCACATTGCCTAGTTCTTTTAAATCTCAGATTAGAATGATACAATAGCCTTGTTTTACTGTATGTATCTCATGAGGGATAATAACTATTTGCTTAATTGCATAATAGTGCTTTACTACAGTTGTGTAATCTGTATCTGTGCTCTCTCTCTCTGTGTGTGTGTGTGTGTGTTTGTTTGTGTGTGTGTGTGTGTTAGAGAGAGAGAGAGAGAGTTCTAATTCCTAGTATTGGAAACAATTGGGGCTAGATTTTGCAAAAGCCAACCAACATTTCTTTTTGAACTAGATGTAAATGGAAAAGAACAATGCTGTCAGAATAGCAGCAACTGGACAAGAGAAAGTTGGGTGCATTTTACTATAAAGTCACAGCTGGTTGGAGAAGTGTCAGTCAGCATCTGAAGTGATCACTGAGCCTTGTTAGTGCTGACATGTCTGGAAATAAAGCCTTCTGCCTGCTCTTTGAGTAGAAAAGTCAGCATTTCCACCCACACCCCAGTGCTAGAGAGGGAAGGGCTGGAGATTCTGATTATGTGTCTCATGCTGCTTTAACTGTGGCCAGATTTAATGTGCTGACATCTAAAATGTTTAGAAGATATGCTGGTGTTTTGCTCTCCTCAAGGTTAACAAACAAGAGCTGAAATCTATGGAACATGTTGTTCTGTTTTACCATTTTTATGCTGGAATTCATCAGGAAATGATTGGTCATTTACCAGACAAACCATGATGGAGGTCAGCTCAATTCTATGTTAAGTATTTACTGGGAGATAAAATCCCATGGTGGTCACATTTCTGTCAATGGCAGTAAGGTTTTCCTGTTGTTATTCTGTCTCTCACAGCTGCAATAAACCTACCATTAAAATTATGGACTGGTCATTTCTACATCAGTGGCCAAACGGGCAAGTTTAGCAGGGGATCAAATACTTTCCCCCCTCACTGTATGTGTGAAAGAGTGAGAGGAAAAGAGTGCTGTGTGCCTGCATATGCTGTATATGTGGTGAATGTACATGTCTGATGAGTGTTTAGTGTGTGTGGACTTGCACATACACTGACAATGTCCACTGCTGCCATATGGCCAGCAGAGGGGTGGCTGATTGTCATTGCGACCAATATTAGCCACCTGTTCTAGAGTTTTGAAGGCAAATATGGCTCTTTTCTTACTTCCAAAGTGAGGGGAGAAGTGGAAAAGTACTACCAGTGCTAGGGGAGGTGTTTATGGCCCTAATTGCAGCCACGATGAGGAAACCAAGTTTAGCAGGATGAGAACAAGCTGCAGCAATTCTAGGGCTCATCTACTCTGCCATGGTTTAAAGTCAGCTCCTTTCGAACAAACAGGTTAACGTTAACCACAGTTTGTTGGTTTGGGCAGTGCAAACTGTGGTGAAGTGAAACGAATGGGGAAGCTTCTAAACTTCTCACAGCTCCACTGGAGAACAAGGCGAGGGCAGGGTGAAGCGAGCCTAAGGTCCACTGTGTCTTTTTCTTTTCTTTTTCTTTTTTGAATATTTTATTAGTTGAATACAAGAACAACATATAATCAAATACAAGCAATCAAATACAGTTTTCCGCATCTTTTTCTTAATAGGCAAACCTATGTCTAGCATAACATCCCAATATGGCCATTTCCTGTCCCCAAATATTTATTTACGGTATGCCATGAAATTTTATTTGCTCGTGTTCTACATTTATTAGACATTTCGCTCTGAAAATACTGGCCACTGTTCAAGGCAAGGCATGAGAGAAGCTTGAGCTCTGTTTTGAACCAAAATAAGTCCTGGAGCCTTTGTGACTCAGAGAGCCCATTAGATGACATTCCTCCTTGGGATTTGGGTGGCTTTCACCCAGCGATTAGCTCTTCTTGCTTCCGCATGCTTAGAGATCAGATCTGTGGACGCGCTGCTGGTTGTAAAGTAGACCCCTGTTAGTCATTTCAGTGAGCATGCATAGTCCGTTTCAAGCCCTTAAGCCTAATTATGGAGAGGGCTTTTCAGCCTATGGTGTTGGGAGAAAGTTTCCATTTGGCACTAGCTCCTGCCTAGGCACATGCATGATTTATAACTCGGGGAGAAATGTGCTGTTCTGGTGTGAACATCCAAATAAATCATCTTCTGGAATTCTGGGGATTTGTGTCACTCTCACCAGCAGTCAGTATTTGTTTATATATTCATGGCAGGGAATATTCTTCATTCTGAGTCATTATGAATTGATTTAGTCATGACAATGCTGCATTGTTATGTTTGGTCTGTTGCCGTTGGCTTTTTTTAGCTGCTTGAAGAATTATAACGTATCTGGAGGACAAGTCTCTTCACACATTATGTTTTTCTAACGTGGGTGTACATAAGAGCAGGAAAAAGGGCAGCAGAGTGTAAAAATTATGCGCTTACCAATTTTACTAAATGTTACATGTACTGACAGCAGGATCCCAATGCAAAATGCAGTCAACTACATATGGCCCTTAATTCGAGTGCAAATGTTACCTCTCAGGATTTATCTGCAAAATAACACATATGGTCTACTTGTGTAAATATTTTAATATCAGAGGAGCTGCTCACAGTAGACTGAAGTGGTTATTTTTAAAAAAGAAATTCTGCTTTTGGAATTCACCTTGCTCATGGAAGTAAGCACTTAAATATTCAGTGAGCTGCATCTTCAATGGCAGCAGAAGTTATTTGTGCAGATAACAAGCCCCTTCTGCCAAATAATGTATTTATTAACTCCACTGTTCTTAAACAGGGATACTCTCTCTTCTTCCCATTCAGATGCAACTTTGGATAATGTGGAGATGAAAATAATCCTTGTCTCCCTGAGGCACATGCCTTAGGCTTAGGACTCAAATACCTGAAGTGTTTCCTCATATGTACCTGTCAGTACAGTAAGATTTTCATTGTATGCCCTTCTCTGGTTGCCCCCACCTCTGGCAACTACAGAGTTGGCATTTTCAGCAAGGGTGCTTAGAGAAATGGAACCGATCCAGACCCTGCAATCATCAACTGAGACCCTTTTCTTCAAGAGCCTCCTCCACAAGAGGTCCAGAGGGTGGCAACACAAGAAAGGGCCTTTTCTGTGGTGGCTCCCCATTTGTGGAATGCTCTCCCTAGAGAGGCTCGCCTGGTAGCCTTCACTGAATATATTTAGGCACCAGGCGAAAATGTTTTGCTATAGCCTTTGGCTGATTAACATTCTATGGCTTTAAAATGTATTCGTGGGATGGGGGTTAAAAAGTCTTATACGCCAGGTATCTGTCCCCCGCTGCTGCGGCGGCGGCTCCGTGCCGCGCCAGGAGAGAGCCGCCCGGTGCGGAACCCGCCCACTGCTGCTTCAGAAGCAGCAGCAGGTGCGGTGGGCTCCATTCCGCGCTGGGCAGCTCTCTCCCAGCGCAGAGCTGCCCAGCGTATTAGACAACTGGGCTTATAAGAGGAACCCCCAAATTGCAGCTGCCAATTGGGGGGGGGGTCTAATACGCCCAGTCGCCCAATACGCTGGAATCTATGGTATGTATTTCGTGTTCTCATTTTGTATTTTTATGTTGTGAACCAGCCTGTAATCTTCAGATGAAAGGCAGTATCAAATATAATAATAGTAATAATAACACTCTAACCCGCGGAAGTTGTCTTGCTGTATTTTCTCAGTCTTTCAAAATACAGGGCACTTCCAGACTGCCACTATTTGGGGGGTGGGATTCAATCACACATCAGCAAATTCAAGCCGCAAAATTATAGTTGACTGGGATTTCTTGTGCAACAAACGTAGTTCATGAAAAATTGGGCTTTCAGCAATAAGAAAAGTGATGGGGAAATGCACTAGGAAGTGTGGGATAACATTTGCTTTGATGCAGCATTCCCCCCTGCAAACAAATTGGAGTGAATGCTCAATAAACAGGTCTTATGGATGTGCCCAGACAGATTTGCTTCAACCGGCTTTCTAACGCTGTTTTTATTCTAGTACTTGCACTGTTTGGTTGGTTAGTGTTGCTTTTGTATTACCAGACTTTGCGGGGGGCGGTAATGTTGAATCAGTTTGAATACATTTGTCATTGCAGCCCTAGAATTACTTTATAATGAAGGTGTGGGATATAAATTAAATTAAATAAATAAGAAAACGAGTGAAACAAACAAAAATATACATTTTCACAAATGCATGCCACCATTCACGCAGCTGGCTGCAGTTACCCAGCTCTCAAGAATTCTGCAAGTACGCTTGATGCCCGCATTCCCATGGGAGTCTTCACAATTTCTCACATCCGATTTTTGATGAAACATTAAAAGGTCACAACTGAAATACGTTGCTTAAAATGTATTTTTATTCAGGTTCAATGATTTACATGTACATTCACCGTGAAGAATTCCACATTGTGTGGAATCTTTTCAGGAGTAGTTTGTCTCATTCTTCCGATTTCTGTATAAAAATAAATTCAAATGTAGAAGATAATGAGGTAACGGAACAGCTTATATGTGAACAGTGTAGGTAGTAAGAGTATGTCAAGGGACTAACCGGCAGGAATTCTCCCTCTTGCATTATTTTTCTGGTGTGGAAGAATTGCTGTGTCTTATTCTCCTCTCCCTCTCCCCGCCACAAACTGTGGTGGGACTGCTGCCACCACAGCACCTGGAATTGTCTGCTTTTATTTCCTTGGCTCAGAAGTATAATATGAGGGAGAAGCAGCAAGGTAAAGGAGAAAAATCAAAAGAAGAGGGGAAAGAAGATCCTTGCCAGGCTGTAGCCCAGGCTTCCAGATTTCACTCTAGTATGGACACAATTCCTATTTGTTTTAAGAGCCATGAAACAGAGAGAAGATGCTGCCGTGAAATTATGTAGCACATGTTTGTAAGGAAATCGGAGAACATGATCTAAGTCATTGCTTTTGGCTTTACAAATCTGTTAGTACTTAACACTCCAATATTTATTGAAGATATTTGTACCATATGTATGTGTCTTATCTCTCACCATTTCAAATTTATTGGAGGATAGCTCATGACTGCGCTTGATAATATTTCTTTACACTTAAACGGATGGATAGGTTGCAAAGCTTACTATCAAGTCAAGGGAGGAGAATTCAAATATTCAAATGTAACATGTTTACATTGGTGTTCTTGTTCATGGAGCTAAGTAGTGGAAAGGTGGAAAATTACATTGGGCATCTTGTTACATTTGTTGTTGTTGTATTACTGGTACCCCACCCATCTGACTGGGTTGCCCTAGCCACATTAGGTGTGTAATGCAATCCTACACATGTCTACTCAGAAATACTCAGTGTACTGGAAGAAGCAAAGATCACCAGTGTTGAAGCAATGATTCTTCAACATCAACTTCGTTCGACTGGTCATGTTGTGCGGATGCCTGATGATCGTCTTCCAAAGCAACTACTCTATTCTGAACTTAAAAATGGAAAGCGTAATGCTGGTGGTCAACAAAAGAGGTTTAAAGACTGTCTCAAGGCAAATCTAAAAAAAAAAAGTAATATAAACACTGAGAACTGGGAAACACTGGCCTGCGAGCGCTCCAGTTGGAGAACAGCCTTTACCAAAGGTGTCATGGGCTTTGAAGACACTCAAACTCAGGATGCAAGAGAGAAATGTGCTAAGAGGAAGGCACGCTTTCAAATCCACACTGTGACCATCTCCCACCCGGAAACCAATGTCCCCACTGTGGAAGGACGTGTGGATCCAGAATTGGCCTCCACAGTCACTTACGGACTCATTGTTAAAACCGTGTTTATGGAAGACAATCTTACTCGGCTATGAGTGATTGCCAAAGACTCAGAAATAAGCCTCACTGAGTTCAATGATACTTACTCTGATGTAAGTATGTATAAGAGTGCAGCCTTAGAGCGACAATTTCTTTTTAATGTGAATATGAAACTTACATTGACCGGAATACTAATTTGCATTGCAAATGCTCTCCTGTTCATTTCTCCACTAACAAATACCAAGTGTTCAATAGCAAGTGGAAGGCTCAAAGGCAATTTAAACTTCATGGAGGAAAATATATTGTTTCACATTGGGGCTACTTCTTAGAAGAGCTAGGTAGGAATTTGAACCCAAGCAGATTAACAGTACCAACTGAAAGACAGAAGGTGTTATCCTTGTGCAGAGAAAAGTTTCCTTCTACGCCAGTACATCATCCCACCCCACCAAGACACTTACCTTTCCCCCAATGTCACGGCTCTTGGCCCGCAGCTTATTGACCTGGGATTCAGCAATGTCTGCTCGCTCTTCAGCTTCTTCCAGCTCATGCTGAGCCTTCCTGAACCTGGCAAAGTTCGTGTTGGCTTGCTCCTCCTTGCACAACAGAAACGTGACATGAAATCAACAACACAAGCAGAGCCAAAGGTATTGTATATAAGGGACAGCGAAGGTGTCCCACAACAATGTTGATTTCACATCCTGCACCGATCCAGGCTGTTTTCCTCCTCCCTGACATTGTGCAGGGGAAACAAACCATGATGCCTGGGCTTAGCATTGCATCTGAATGAGGGATTATGGTTTGTTCCGATTCGGACAAACAATGACCTGCAGTCATCTAAGGTTTGTTCTTGGCTTACCGGGCGTGGTTTGTTGAAGCAAAACGTAATCTCCGTAACACTAAGACAGGGATCATGGAAAAGCAGCCCAAATTGACCCATTTACTGTTTTAAACAATTAACTATTGTTTACCATAGCATGCGAACTAGAATGCTGGAAATTTTGGGAGGTAAGCTATACCTGTCTAAGAACATACAGCAAGAAGAGTTTGCTGGATCAGGCCAGTGGCCCATCTAGTCCAGCATTCTGTTCTCGCAGTGGCTAACCAGATGCTTGTGGGAAATTTGCATGCAAGATTTGAGCACAATAGCACTCCTCTCCTGTGGTTTCCAGCTACGGGCTTTCAGAAGCACTGTTGCCTCCAGCTGTGGAGGCAGAGGATAACCATCATGTATTCCACCCTTTCTCTGAAGTGACAGCTGTATTCTGAAAGGATCTATGATGTGTGATCTATGATGTCTAATAGAGACACTGACAGGAAAGGGAAGATTAGAAGCGCGTGAGATGGTTGTCCTCTGCTTGGTTATGCAGGAATGCTTTGGGAAGTGGCTGAGTGCTACAGTAAATGGCATGGGAGTGAATCTGTGTCATCATGAGAGACATGGGTTCTGCTTGCTGTTCTGTAATTGAGAATTGATACGACTTCTGTGGGTGGAACACTGTCAAGGAGACAAGTAAGATATAATTGGGGTTTGGGGAGGAGTTATCACCCCACCCCTTTGACAGGTGGAAGTAGTAGTATAAGGAATGGGAGGTTCTATGTGGTTCCAGGATGTAGGGGTTATGGGGCAGGGTCTTCCTAACTATATAGTGTGGGGTTAGGGGTGAAGAGGTGTCATGATTTATGTTAGTGCAATCCTGAAAGGGGTTACAAGACAAAGATAAACAGTTCTGGGTGTTTTTCAAGCTGTGTGTTTCTTTCGACAGTGTATTTTAATTTTGTTATTTGTATCATCGTTTATCTGTTTATTGTACCCTACCATTCCTTACACAGGAACGCAGGGTGAGTAACGATGGTCAGAATAGGTTTAAGCATGAAGGGAGCCATTTGAGATTTGTGCACTTACAGCCTCTTCAGCTTGTCTCTTGTACGCTTTCACCTTCAGCTGCAACTTGTCCACTAGGTCTTGAAGCCTGAAAACATTCTTCTTATCCTCTTCGGCCTGCATGGAATGTAAATGGAATGCTAACACTATAAGGCTCTGAGAGCGTGCCTTCAGAGGATATCAGAGTTTGGTTATCCTCTGGAAGTTGACAGGCAGAACAGGTACATAAGAACCCTGCTGATCTAGTCCAGCAGCCTGTTCTCACAGTGGTCAACCAGATGCCTATGGGAGGACCAGAAGCAGGATCAGAGTTAAATGGCACTCTCCCTACAAGTGACTCCCAGCCAGGGGCGCACAAAGGGGTCGTGACACCCAGGGCAGGGCATTGCTACGTGCGCATGTGCAGCGTCACTACGTACAATGCATGCACCGTACGCAGCGATGCTGCACATGCGCTGTACACAGCGGTTTGCCAGCAGCGCCACTTCAGCGCCATACAGACGGTGCTGGGATCCTCTGCTCGCGGCTGCAGCCATGAACGGAGGATCCTCTACATGCGGCTGTAGTGGCACGGAGGGACCCCACGCCATCTGTACAGTGCTCGAGCGGCACCGGTGGCAAACCGCTATGTACAGCGCATGTGCGGTGCGTTACGTACAGTGCATGCGTGCGACACCGCACATGCGCTGTACATAGTGGTTTGCCAAAGGCACCAGGATCCTCTGCTCGTGGCTGCAGCCGCAAACAGAGGATCCTCCACATGTGGCTGCGGTGGCCCAATGGCTGCTCACGCTGCCACGGTGGGGCGAGCCCCCGCAGGGTGTCTTCTTGTCACCCCCCAAGACATGGCACCTGGGGCGCACCGCACTCCCATTGCGACGCCACTGCTCCCAGCAACTAGTATTCAGAGACATACTGCCTCCAACTGTGAAGGCACTCTCTGCACACACCACTCAGTTGAGTGTTAGATGTATTTTAACCTCGTTGCAATGCTTTCTTTGAAACTCAATAAAAAAAATATGGAGCAAAAAGATTTAAGTCCTGGGTTGCCTCTCATCTGGTTCCATGGTAAATATGTTGTGCTGACCTGCTTCTGTCTTTCTCAGATAAAGAGAATGATAGTAATGGAGGAGAATCCCAGGAGTTCAATAAATGGAATAAGGCATCTTTACCTGATAAGTGATTTCTTTGACTCTCCGCTCATATTTTCGCACTCCTTTGATTGCCTCAACTCCTCTCTTTTGTTCGGCATCAAGCTCATTTTCTAACTCATGTACCTACAACAGAATATTCTGATAAAGAGATCAAACTTTACGGGGAAGGGCCAATACATCTTTGAAAACTTAAATGGGCATTATCATGTTGAAAAGGTACCTCCAAAATCAGTGTGGGCAGGCTTCACCTAACCAGACCCACCAGTGGAAGCCCTGTGCATGAAGCTCTGCTTGTAATCAGTCACTATGACAAGCTCAAGCAACCCTGTTAAATGAGCTCTGGCAGCGTACCCTGGCCTCCAGTTTCTGGAGTTGCTTCTTGCCACCTCTCAGGGCCAGCTGCTCTGCTTCATCCAGACGGTGCTGCAGATCCTTCACTGTCTGCTCCAGGTTCTTCTTCATCCTCTCCAGGTGGGCACTGGTGTCTTGCTCCTTCTTCAGCTCCTCTGCCATCATGGCTGCCTAATTAGATAGATGGTAACATCAGTAAGTGCACACTTCTCTGCACAGCTCCCAAAATTATTTTTAGTGTTGTAGATTCTGTACTCACTGCTCACCAGGGTGTGTTTACATAGTTCATTTGGTTTGTCTTTCTATGGTTGGTTGGTTAGTTGGATTGGGGTCCAGACTTTAGAGCATCCTCTCTGGATTGGAATATATGAGGCTGCTTCCAGATGTCCTGCTTAATAAGCACTCAGTCTGATTTATTTGTGGAGAGGTTATTTAATGAACATTTATCCAGATTTGTTTGTGGGGAGATCAAACAACGTTGTGTCAAGCAAGCATTATCCCACACTTTGCGCATCAGTTACGGGCGGGGGGGAGTCAGATCTTTTAGGGAAATGGGTTTGTTTCACAAGAGTGCCGTGTCAGCTTCAATTGCACAGCCTTTATTTGCCAAGGTGTGATTAAATTCCATCTGAAAATACTTACAGTCTGGAAGCGCCTTGAGTGATTTTTAAAAATTATTTTTTATTTTATTTTGGTTAAGTGCACTGAATTTCTGCTGTAATGCTTGATTTCGACACTAGGTGTTGCTACAGTGGCATTCGTATACTGTACTGCTAACCACACTACATAAATGGAGTAAAACAAAAACCTGTTCTTTAGAAACAGCTGGTTCTTTAGTCAAACTCTAAAGAAAAGAGAAAGAAACCTCTCCAATTTTAAAGGATTTCTACCACACAAACAAGCATCTATTAATTTCTTCTACTACGCAAGAAAGCCAGTACTGTATATGGGGAAAACCAGAATTCATCATCAGTTAAAGAAGCAGTAGCTATCATGGTGCCCATCATCCTTGACCACTGGCTATGCTGGCTGGGGCTGATGGGAGCCGTAGTCCAACAACATCTGAAGGGCACTATGCTGACTTCCCTAAGTTGAAAAAATAGTTGCTTCGAAGTGTGGTCTGAAGTAGTCATAATCTTAACCACTTGAGTTTGGTAACAAATGATTAAAGAGCAGATAGGTAAGGGATATAGTGGGCCTTAGATGATATATTCTCTCCCTTGAGAGGTATTGCCAATTATTCCTGTGATAACACGCCTCCTCCCTACATTATGTATATGCCCTGGGAGAAGGAAGATCAGTGGGAAGCAGAAGCAGCAACAGCTGTAGCTGCCAACTGAGGAATATGGCCAACCGTGGACAGCCTGGGAGGAGGAGTTTTCTGCCTCTATAAATGGAAGAAACCATGGGTTGGCTAGACTAAACTTGAGCAACAAATGTAGTAGCTAAGCGGGTGTGGCAAGTATTGATGCAAAAATATGAGAGTTTCAGCTGTCATTGTGAAAATCATACAAATGGCTTCCCAGATGGAGTCACCAACACATGGTGGAATGGGGCCTGCGGCAAGCAGGACGAAGCACTTACATCTGTAATTGCCTTTTTGGCCTTCTCCTCTGCGTTCCGTGCCTCCTGGATGGCATCGTCAATTTCTCCTTGGAACTGAGCAAGGTCCGTCTCCAGCTTCTTCTTTGTGCTGAGAAGGGTTGTGTTCTGTGGACACAGTCAGCAGTTACTCCCCTGCGTTATCTAATGCAATTGCATTTGCTCGCCACAACCAAGACCCGAGATGCTGGACATGTGAGGAGACGTGTCCTATTGCATTTCTCCAGGGATGAATCAACGGGCAGGTTCTGTCTTCTGGCTCAGACTAGCTGGGGATGAGAAAGCGTATTGCTTCCAGCCTCAGGGAGTTTTGGCCTCTCACTCTGTGGGGAAGGACTGTAGCTCAGTGGCAGAGCATCTGAGTTACACAGGCAAGGTCCCCGCTTCATCTCCATCTCCAGATAGGGTTGGGAGAGATGACTGTCTGAAATCCTGGACAGCCACTGCCAGTCAGTGGGGACAATACTGAGCTAGATGAGCCAATGTTCTGATTCAGTGTAAGGCAGCTGCCTATGTTCCTATGACTATATACCTGGGAATGCAGCAGTTGCACACGCTCACTGGCATCTGCCAGCTCTTGTTCAGACACTTTGCGAGCACGCTCCGTCTGCTCCAGAGCTGCCCGCATCTCCTCAAGCTCAGTCGTCATCAGGTTGTTTCTGCGTTCTACCATAGCCAGCTGCTCCTTCAAGTCATCGTTGCCTCTCATAGCATCATCCAGGTGAAGCTGGGAATCCTGTGGTTTGCAAAAAGACACCACATCTCAGAATATGCAAGTGGATATTCTCCCACTGTCTGTGAAAAATTAAAACTGACATGGCATATTTAGTTATTTTCTTTTGTGGGTAGAGCATGGGGAAGAGGCTTGTAACACACCCTTTAATCAAAGCCAGAGAGTTTGTAATCCAATGATCATGACCCTTGCTTAAACCCTTTTACAGCTTTGTTTTAAAATATATACCAAGCAGCATGGTATTAACATCGGCCTGGCTGTTTAACACATAGTTTATTTTATTTATTTGACAGCTGTTTTTAGAAAACAGGAAGGCAAGATGCAAATTCCCAGACAATGGGGAAAGGAATCCTAACTGGCCAGGAACACAGGGGTGGGACAGAATAGCTGAGGCCTCACTGCATCTGAAGTCCTGTTGGCCATACTGGCTCACTGGCTTGCATGCTTTTTTTCTTTTTTTTTGGTGCTGCAGCTCCAGGCCCAAATTGGACCTCCTCTCTGGGAACTAGAGCAGCCTACGATACAACAGATCATTGGTAGCCCATCTCTGTTCCACCCAACCCAAGCGCCCTGTTGCAGGACCCTCTGCTACCGGTAGCCCTGCCTTTGCCATGCTTTCTGCAGCTACACTGGGGGCCTCTGTCATGGCAAAAGCCAGTGGTTGAGGACATCTGCTAGATCTAAGCCTCCTCCACCACTGCAGAGTCAGGGTTAGGATTGCAGCACAAGGCTCACTGGGCAACTTTGGTCAAGTCTCGACAAGTCTCAGTCAGTCTTCCTCATTCACAGAACTGCTATTTATTCATTTTATTTTACTCAAAAGGTTTTAGGGGCGCCCAAGCAGTAAAGCTATCAGGGCAGCATACAATAAGGATCAGAACACACCAGGATATTATAACAAGCCATAAGGCTAGCATGCAACTTGAGTCCCTTGGGTGAAGACAAACGCTATAGTTTTGAAGTTTTCTTTGAACAATAGCTGGGTGAATTTTTATGACAAGGATCAAAATGCGGTCAAACCAAGTCTACATGAAACAAGGCAGTTATTTAGCATGCCGTCCATTCTCTGTTATTCAGTCCTAGAAGACAAAATTTAAGTATGCCGGGAACTTGACTTTTTATCCTTTTACCATCATGGCCAATAGCATTTGATAAACTTGTATTACCTTCACATTTGTTTTTTGGTTTTTTAAAGCATGCCTTTCATAATCTACTTTGGCACTGAATAACCCTTTCATTGGCTCTCTCTTTTGTGACGCACAAAGAGTAAAAACACATTTTTACATGCCATCCATAACATTATAGAGGTTAGTCAAATTTCAATTCTGTTCCCTACTCCACCACAAAATGAATTCATACAAATTGTTACAAAGCCCCCAACATGTGTATGCACTTAGGTTGACCTTCAGTTGCCCTTGGATGTTCCTCAGATGCTTTTGTGTCTCTGCGCTTTGGCGGTTGGCATGGCTCAACTGGATTTCCATTTCATTTAGATCCCCCTCCATTTTCTTCTTGAGCCGCAGAGCATCATTTCTGCTCCTGACTTCAGCATCCAGTGTGCTCTGCATGGACTCTGCCATTCTCTGGTGATTCCTCTTCAGTTGTTCAATTTCCTCATCCTTCTCTGCAACCTTCCTGTCAATCTCAGACTTCACCTGGTTCAGTTCTAGTTGGACACGCAGGATTTTCCCTTCTTCATGTTCCAAAGATCCCTTTCATCAATGAAACAACATTATTTGTTTCAATTATGGATTTGTATTTAACTATGAAAGCAGGCTTCATAGTATTCCATTGTCAGCCCAGGAGAGAAATATATACCCCAAGCACAGTTAATTTTTTAAAAAATATATCATTTTAGGGGAAACATGGACACACTATAAGATCATAGATGCAACTTGTAAAATGGAAACATTCTGGATAATAAATAAAACATTTTGTATTTATAATAAAACATTTAGTAATTAAGAAGTGTCAATGGTCCCCCCCATGAAAATTATTTTGTTCAAATTAACCATTTTGAAACTATTTTTTTCTAAAATTAACAGATTTTATAAATGAAAATATTACTCAACAATGATACAATTAAGGCTGGAAGGCTTTTGACAATTCCTGTTATTCTTAGGTGTTTGCCCAGTCCATGTTCCCAGGCATCAGGGGGAAATGCAATTAGCATTTCTAGTTTGGCTTGCCCTTTGCAATGTAGCTAATGGGCCTTCTCAATTTAATCATTTGTTCTATTTTTAACCAGAAGGTGGCACTAAAAACCTTCCCAAAGCTCCAGATTGGAAGCAGTCCAATTCTTCACTATGAAAATTGACACACTGCTCTCAGAAAACTAACTTCAAGCAATGGGCTAGGGATTTTTTCCCTCAAAGATATGTCACCTTAGTCTGTCCTTATCATTGTGCTGCCTCTGAGGGGCAGGGTCACACCATGTATAGCAAGTGGCAATTAATACTATCTCTGAAGTGTTCATATTCACCTCTGCTTCTTCCAAGGCAGCTTGGAGGTCTGACTTCTCTTGTTCAATCTGCTTCTTTGCTTTCTCTAATTCATGGTTGCTTTTGCCAGCTTCAGCTATCTGTTCAGTCAGGTCAGAAATTTCCTCTGCAGGTAGAAATTGTGTAATTTATCGTAATGGTTACAATCTTTAGTAATATGATACCTAATGTTTCAATTTAATTGAAGTATGATTTCCCCCCTCCCCCACAGGACAGTAGATTATATTAATAATAAAAAGACTTTTGTACTATATATATATCCTGCATTTATATATTTATTGTTTTTAAGGAAAGAGCTTTTAACACTGCTCTGCAGTTTTCACTATATTTTAAAAGATTTGTTTTTATAGTGCTTTAACGCTACTACAGTTTAATTACTTTTAAACTGTTATTTTTATATGTTTTAAGCTTTCTGTATTTTATCTGTGTTTTAATTTGCATAAGCCTCCTTGAGTCTGGAAAAAAGGCAGGATATGGACCTTTGCAGCAATCAGCTGGAAGTTACCGCACTGCTGAATAACATCTCCCTACCCTGAACCTGTAAAAGCAGCATGCCTGTTCTTTGGCCAGTACTACTAAGCAGGAGAAAAGTGGTTGTGTGAGTCTACCATCACAGATGCCTTACATTAGATTAAAGTCTGTAGGGAAAAGAAGCTTACGTTGCAAGTTCTTGTTCTCTCGCCTGACAGCCTCAAGCTGGTCCAACACTTCCTCATAAGCATTCTTCATTTTGAAAATTTCAGTGCTCATGGACCGTGACTCCTTCTGGGAAGCTTCCAGTTCAGCCTGACATTCCTGATATTTTTGCTTCCATTCTGCTAGCACCTAGGTAACAAATAGGCTCATACAGCACAGGAACACAACATTGTGCTTTACTCAGGGGTATGCAGTAGCGGTGTGTTGGAGCTGCCCTCCCAACACTGGTGTTGCTGCAGCGTGGCTGAATAGGGCTGGGACAGGACTGTGCTGTGGAGAGGTTGGGGCTGTGCTGACATACTGGTGGACACACACCACAATTGCCTCATTACATAAATCATGTTGAGAATACCACAACTCACACGTAACTGGCTGTAAAGTAACATAACATATATAATGAAACTGTAATCTAATTGTCATATCAAAAAATTGCAAAGCACTGTTCCTGATGGCAATAACATATCACATTACAGTGGTACCTCGCAAGACAAATGCCTCGGAAGACGAAAAACTCGCAAGACGAAAGAGTTTTTCGTTTTTTGAGTTGCTTCGCAAGACGATTTTCCCTATGGGCTTGCTTCGCAAGACGAAAACGTCTTGCAAGTTTGTTTCCTTTTTTCTTAAAACCGCTTGAAGAGGTGCAGTTGTGACTGACCGTGCTTCGCAAGACGAAAAACCGCACAAGACGAAAAGACTCGCGGAACGAATTAATTTCGTCTTGCGAGGCACCACTGTACTATTAACCTTCTATATGTTTTTATGTTATGTTATAATGTTATGTTACTTTACAGCCAGTTACGTGTGTGTTGTGGTATTCTGGACATACTGGTGGAAACATTAGATGGGCTCCACCACTGCACCCACACAGCCCCAGCTTCACAGCCGACCTTCCCCACCCCAGCACAATCCAGGTAGCCTGCCGCAATACCGGTGTCCAAAGTTTGGCTCTGTGGCTCTGTCCCACCACACTGGCCACTCCTGGATCTATGACCGAGGAGAAATGTTGCGTACCACATATGAGCCTTTCACAGGATGGGTGACGGAACCTGGCATCCTTATGCAGGTGCTAGGGCTCCCACGCCCGGTACCTCTTTAATCTCTCCCTCTTCCCCAGCTGGTTCTCTGTGCAGCATCTGGTTTCTGAGACAACTGCAATTTTAGTATCTCAAGCATTGTGTGAAAATAAAAGGGGGGCGTCACCAGTCTGCTGAGAGGATGAGTGTTGCCTGCCACTGCTGCCAAGTGAGTCTGCCATGGCCCACCAATGGTGTGGGGAGGAACACTTCTGAACTTTCATTCCCCCACCACACACACCCCCAAATGGACTCAAAATCACTGCACCTCATTCACACTGTCTGAATGGTTCCTCAGCAACCACTCAGTTACAACAAACTACTTTCACGAAGGATGTTTAATAAGCAACGTCCAACTGTATTGTGTTCAATCAATCTTCAGGGACAAACATAAGGATGCAGTTTTGATTTCTAGACCAAAGAGGTTATAATGAGTTGCCGACAGCAACCAATTTAATAATGACAATGTAGAATTGTGGTTTTTTTTCTGTACTAGTCTGTTATAGCTAGAGATGAGCCTGCCCCCTACAGGATTTCTACTTCTGAAGAACGTGCCAGCTTCACACAACTCAAAATATACCACTGAAGTGCATATTATTCAATACTACTACTATTGAAAAGTCTAATGTTGCATGTATATAAACTTTATACAGGCTACAATGCTACCAAACAAGCATATGAGTAAGGGTGGAATTGATCTACTCTCATAGAAGCCTTGTGCTAAATTCACAGAAATGCCAAAAGACAGCCCTGGAAGTTCCCAGGATTACAACTGTAAACAAGCACAAATTGTTTGCCCTTCCTGCAAAATGTCTGCCCGCTACCCAATAAGAAAAGGAAACCTTATCAAAGTTCCTCTGCCTTTTGTCCAAGGCTGCGCAAGCTGCATTGGACCTCTCTACGTCGATCATGAGGTCATCAACTTCTCCCTGCAGCCTTTGCTTAGTTTTCTCTAGGGAAGCACACTTAGAATTGACAGCTTCTATCTGCTCCTCTGATTCTTGGAGACGCTGAGCCAACTTCTTCCTGAAAGGCAAAGTATCCCATGATGCAACCAAAGGTGTTTTTTCCAAACCGTGTTGGTGTACAGGCAGAGCAGAAAGTGAGAGAAAGCCTGGCTAGGTGGGAGACTTCTGTGTGACAAAAGAGAGACCCATAGAAAGGACAGCCTGGAGTGACAACATGTTTCATGAGACAGAACCAATGAGAAGCAAAAGCAGTGGGAGGGGCAGCCAACTGGACTGAGAAGACCACCTATTGAAAAGCAACAGAAAATAGATAGCATCAGCTGCAAAACTAGAAAAAAAGGGGAATTGGGTAAAATGAGATTGTTCAGAAGACCACAGTTAGTTGGCTGTCCTCCTACTGTTGACCTCAACCAGAAATTGGGCACTTCTGTGTCACTGGTCCTGTGCTATGGAACACCACTTTTGACTTTCAGGTGCCTCTTGAAGACTCTATTTTATGGCAATAGGCCTATTCAGTAGTTTCCAATTTTCTTGAGTAGCCAGCTATCTTAATGATTGTGTTGTACCACTTTTAATGGTTTTTCATGTTTTATATTGCTCTATACTACCCTGATATTTTATGGGAGAGTGGTCTATAAATACGCTTATAAAACAAATAGCAGTAGCAAAAAACAGACCTGCATAAGATGCAAAACTAGAAATAGAGGATTTGCTGTCAAAAATAAATACCACAGGTTAAAACCCTGGCATCTCCAAAGCTCTCCCCTGATTTCCTTCCCAGTACTCACTTGGCTTCTTCTAATTCCTCAGTACGTTGAATGGCATCCGTTTCATATTTGGTTCTCCACTGGGCAACTTCAGTGTTGGCCTTGGAGAGAGCCCTCTGCAGCTCACTTTTGGTTTCTTGCTCCTCTTCAAACTGCTCCCGGAGCAAGTCACAGTCATGGCGAGCAGATTGCAAGGCATGGGCCAGAGCGTTTTTTGCCTAAGGGTTCATAATGTTAATGGTAATGATGACCACATGGGTAGCAATGGCATGTAGGTTGTGTCAATCAGACATTCTACATCTGTCTGTTAGTCGTGTCAGATATGAGATCTGGGATGTTTTCTTCCTCAGCAGTTGGTTTATACCCAAACACAAAAGTATTGACTATATAATACTTAACTAAGCATTATTACTTTCTGTGAACCGATTTTTTAATTTTTTATTTGCGTTCTTTAGCCTCAGTCATGCTTTCACTGCAGTAAATTCCACACAATCTTATGGAGGGGTGTTTTTTTAAACAGTGCAATATTATCATAGCTTTTTCAATAGCAATTGCAGAATTTGCAAAAGCACCTGTTTTACCTCTCCATGTTGCATGTTTTACCTCCCCATGTTGCATTCATGCTGTAATTTGTCCTTGAATTTCCATCAGTCCATGTCAGCTGGAAATCAGCTTTGATTGTTTTATTGCCCCTTTTCTGATGTTCCCTGCCTCTCCTGCCTCTTTTTATCAGGATTATTCATTCCTCACTTCTCTGAGGCATGATATACAAGTGGAAAATCACCTTGTTTTCTTCCTCCAGCTGCCTCTTGAGTTCCTCTGTCTGCTGGGTAAAGGCTTGTTTCCCTCTGATCAACTGTGAAATAAAAGATTCTTTTTCTTCTAGTTGTCGAGAAAATTCGCCTATTGGGGAAAAAAAATATTCACATAGTCATAGGCTGAGATGGTTCAAAAACACCCCACCTGCTCCTAAGTAGTCTCACTGATGGCAATGCAAGTGCTGAATTAAATCATTTGTGCGCTTGGTCGACTAGAATTTTTCTATCTCTGCCTCCCATTCTTTGAAATGGATGTTACTACAGTCCACAATAATTGCAACAAATATAGTATGGATTCTATTAAAATAAAATGCAATAAATACTACAGTTTTCAATAATTATGATAAATACTGCACTTAACATTAGTTCTCGATAATTTCTTTGCTCAGATTAATACATTTGCTTTAGATCTATCCATATATACTTTTAGTGGTGGCCTTACTTCTTTACTCGGAGAAAATGAGTTGTAAACCAGAATGAGCTGCATGGGCTTTATTCTCATTGCTATCAGTAGGATTTAATTTTATTCTCATTGCTATCAGTAGGATTTAATTTTCTCCGAGCTGCATGTACAGGCTATTTAAGGCATATTCTGTGAAGTGTCATGTGCAATTATAATTTCTGGAAATTGAGAGCGACACCGAGGCTCAAGGTCTATTGGGTGACCAGAAGCTGTGCATGGTGCCTCAAGAATCTGAATAACGTTTATGAATCTTCTCATGGAGCTGTGAATCTCTCACTTGTGCCACTTGCTAATGCTGTTCATGCAGCCCCAATACTCCCACTTGACTATCAACAGTAGTTTTTCACTACTGATGCTTATGCATAGATTGAAACACAGAGATCATGTTTAAAACCCAGAGCAGTTCTCTATTCAACATTAACAGTGCATTTGTAGCTGTTAACAGGAACTAATATAGGGGTCTAAAGGAGAAGGCAGTGGAAGCCTTTGAGTATTTGTGGCTGAGTTTTTGAATCTGAATATTTGTTGTATGAGTTGTATAAGCATTACTTTTCCGCATCACAGAAAAGGGAAAAAAACCAATTATCCGACAACCCACATTTCTAAGATACACTTTAAGAAACAGAAATGCAGTTTCCTACAATGTAAGCCACAGTAAACCAGAAATATATGGGAGTAAATGAAGACTGTGTAAAAGCATCAGTGGGTGCTCTCACACCCCACTAATATTTCAAGGGCGATCTTCCATAGTGAAATACTTGGTCATATCTGATTGACAAGGAAGGGTGCAGTTTAAACATTAATGCTGATGTGTCAAGGCAAAGATAATATATATGTAGATAACATGTCTACAATGATTTTTATGGAAAGGTGGGATGGGACTATTCAAAATAAATAAATGTCAGGAGGAATGCCCATGTCTTCTAGAAATGTCCAAATTCACCATTCTCGGTGTGCAGACGTGCTTTCTGTGTGTTCAGATCATTGATCAGCCGCACATGCTCTTCATCTTTTGTCTTAATTTCACTGAACTGGTCTTCAAGGGCCCGGCACATCTTTTCCAGATTACTCTTTGTGAGGGGAGAAATAAAATACAATGTTTTAATTAACCAGAATCTACAGCAGAACAATTAGTCACAATAAGGACATGCAACTGGTCTACCTTGGCTTTGGAGACAGACTCCATATTACTGGCAAGGTCATCAATCTCCATCTTCAGCTCACTCTTCTCCTTCTCCAGCTTCTGTTTCACACGTTGCAGGTTATCAATTTGTTCCCCAAGTTCAGCTGCACTGTCTGCATGCTTCTTGCGGAGAGCAGCCGTTGTGGCCTCATGGTGCAGAGTGGCCTCTTCAAGGTCCCTGCGCATTTTCTGGAATTCTGCCTCACGTTTCTTGTTCATCTCAATCTGAGCTGCGGTTGCCCCACCAGCTTCCTCCAGACGCTCACTGATCTCTTCAAGTTCTCTGGAGAGATCAGCCCGCTGCTTCTCTGCTTTGGCCCGAGATGCACGCTCAGCCTCAATCTCCTCCTCCAGTTCTTCCATACGGGCCTTTGGGAAATAAGATACAGAAATTTAACTATGCCACTGAAAACAGTAGAACTGAAAAGGAACTCTAGGTAGACCATGCTCATGACTTTATAAACTAAAAGTAAAAAAATCTTTATTTGCGTCAGCCACAAGCTATAGCAAAGGAATCAAATACAATCAAATACAGATATAGCTAGATTGTTGAGAATGTTCTGAGATACGTTCTGAGAATGTACAGCTATGCAAATGAAAGAGTCAATAACTTTCCTTGACCACAAATAAGACATAAACAAGTGGGCTACTCTTTACTAGGCATTAAACAGGTTAGTCAAATGGTAGATCTAATTCTGATTGCCCCAGCTAAAAATTTTGCCGTGTTTGCTGTCACCTGGTAATCTTGGTCTGCAAGAAGGAAGGACAATGTAGCAGCGGATGAACAGCCTGGTATGGATGATAGAAGAGGAGTAATAACGCAGAGGTTAGGAGCATGCAGAGGCTAGGAGTACATGCACTACAGATTTGATACTGCCGTCTCTGCATGGACATAATCGTTTTGCACAGGTGAAGGCACGTCTGTATTTTAAAACTGTTAAGTTTTGCAGATAGGATGCAGATATGTGGAGGAGGCTAGGTAGGAAAAAATCGTACCAAGGACAAAATTTTCTTATGGTGGCTAAATTATTCTGTTGCTCAATGTCATGTAAAGATAAAGGTAAAGGGACCCCTGACCATTAGGTCCAGTTGTGGCCGACTCTGGGGTTGCGGAGCTCATCTCGCTTTATTGGCCAAGGGAGCCGGCGTTCAGCTTCCGGGTCATGTGGCCAGCATGACTAAGCCGCTTCTGGCGAACCAGAGCAGCGCACGGAAACGCCATTTACCTTCTCGCCAGAGCGGTACCTATTTATCTACTTGCACTTTGACATGCTTTCGAACTGCTAGGTTGGCAGGAGAAGGAACTGAGCAACGGGCGCTCACCCCGCCACGGGGATTCGAACTGCCAACCTTCTGATCGGCAAGTCCTAGGCTCTGTGGTTTAACCCACAGCGCCACCCGCATCCCTCAATGTCATGTAGGCGCTGCCTAATTAAATTATTTGCTTTATCGAAACCCAGTGTTAATAACTGTTGGGGTGATAAATCAGAGTAGAGATTTTGAGTAACAGTTTTGGTCCAAGCACTCTTGTGACAGTCTTGCAATATTAAGGGTAATAGACCAGTGGGGGTTAAATTCAAACAAAGGCAATAAGTAAATGTCCTGTAACCAAATTTGTAATTCAACTGAGAGAAAGTTGGCCTCCAAGTGCAATGCAGCGTTTGAAACACAAGATGGCACTGAGAATATCTGCCTTAAGAACTTTGATTGAACGGTTTCTATAAAATCAGGGTGGGCATTAAGCCAAATCTGTGCCCCATACAGTAGCTGGGCCAGGAGTAATCTAAAAGTACTAAATCATTGTATTATTTCAATAAAAACATGTGTAAAATAAACAACACATGCATACTTATTTTATAAACTTATAATATTTTAGGTTCTCTGTGAAATGTATATGAACACAAATATATTCTTAAATATCTCACATTAAGGAGACAATATACACCTACAGTCAGTGGTTCCTTAAGACCAATGGTTGAATTCCCTGGAGTAATACACTATTCTTCCTAAAGTGAATTTATCTAGTGTCTTCATACTAAGTGTGTATGTAGGTACAGTGGTACCTCGGGTTAAGTACTTAATTCGTTCCGGAGGTCTGTACTTAACCTGAAACTGTTCTTAACCTTTAGCACCACTTTAGCTAATGGGGCCTCCTGCTGCTTTCGTGCCGTCGGAGCACAATTTCTGTTCTCATCCTGAAGCAAAGTTCTTAACCTGAAGCACTTTTTCTGGATTAGTGGAGTCTGTAACCTGAAGCGTATGTAACCTGAAGCGTATGTAACCCGAGGTACCACTGTATTCAATTTGAGGAAGAATATCATTTTAGAACCACTATATAAGCAGTGAATGTACATGAGGGGTGAGAGTGTCCTTAAAAACTGAGATTTCTGAGGCACAAAAGTTTTCTATGATCTACCTGTAGCTCTTTAATTTTCTTCTGTAGCTGAGAGCTTTGAGCCTGTTCATCCTCTATTTTTCCTTGCACCTGGCTGATTTCGAACTCTTTCCTGGTGAAGGAGGAAAAAAGAAAAGTAAGCGTTTTAATGAGAAAGGTTAAATTTGAGATCCAATAACACAATATTAAAATCTCGGCAGTATACTTCTTCAGTTTTTCATCCATTTGCTGCTTGTCATTCTCCAGGTCCATGATAGATTCCTGAGACATCTTCAGATCCCCCTCCAGCTTCCTTTTAGCTCTCTCAAGATCCATACGAAGCTTCTTCTCTTGCTCCAAAGACCCTTCAAGCTAAACAGTACATAAGAACAAGAGACACTGATTTAATGCTATTGTTTCAAAGAAGAGGGAGGAAATATAAAGCATTAGGAGTTTTGAAAGGCCAGTGGGCTAGATGCTGCTTTAGGCCTTAAAGCAGAGTCTTCTAAGCCCCTGCAAAGATGGCAATGCTAAAATAAAATTCAGTTCTTAGATATCCTATTAATAACAAAGTCTAATAAATACCAGCCAAACATGTTAGAAAAAGGCCCGCCTGAAACCTTGAAGAGGCAGCTGCTGGATGGACCAATGAGCTGATATGGTGTAACACAGCTTCCTATATTCCTAAGTTTACCTAGTTCAAAATATGTGAATATATTTTGAGGCAAGTTCCCTTGCTCCTAAAAATGATCTACCACTTGCAGTCTTCAAAAAGAGAATATTCTTCAAAAAGGGAACTGTTAGGCTGGCAGTGGATTGACACATTTCATTACTGAAAATTACTTGAAGATACTAATAGTAATAGGGACGCGGGTGGCGCTGTGGGTTAAACCACAGAGCCTAGGACTTGCTGATCGGAAGGTTGGCAGTTCAAATCCCCGCGACGGGGTGAGCTCCCGTTGCTCGGTACCTGCTCCTGCCAACCTAGCAGTTCAAAAGCACGTCAAAGTGCAAGTAGATAAATAGGTACCGCTCCGGCGAGAAGGTAAATGGCATTTCCGTGTGCTGCTCTGGTTTGCCAGAAGTGGCTTAGTCATGCTGGCCACATGAGCCGGCTCCCTCAGCCAATAAAGCGAGATGAGCGCTGCAACCCCAGAGTTGGTCACGACTGGACCTCATGATCAGGGGTCCCTTTACCTTTACTAATAGTAATAATTTATTATTACGGTCAAAGACCAGTTCAAAAAGCACAACTGAGACTGCTTTCACAAGAATGAAACAGACATTTAAAACAATATACAATAACAGCTTATAGATTAAAATTAAAATAGTCGCACAAACGCAAAAGGACCTAAGGTTAAACTAACGTGCATATTGCCCCTGGGATGCCCAGGAGGCTGGCTATGGCAGTTTTCCTAGCAATCTATTTGTTGCAGGGGGTGTTCTACACCTACAAATCTGCACGCAGAATCTGGCGACCATCCGGGTCATCTTGTGATTTTTGCCTAAGAGGAGAAAATTTAGTTTAGGCTTGTCTGGAAGGTCAGCAAGCCTCACCAGATAGGGGTCGATGGTATCTCTACGTGCCTCATTGTAAAAAGGACATCTTAAAAAATAAGTGTTCAGGGCTTCCTATTTCCCCTAATGGGCAGGCGCAAAGTCTCTGAGCGTACAGGACTTTTCCAAAAGATCCTTCCAGAACCAGCAAGGGCAGAGCCGAACTTCTGGCAAGAGTAAAGGCCCTTACTTGAAGATATTTATGCCCACGTTTAGTCAGTTAAATGGTGCCTCAGGTTGCATTAGTTCTGTGCTCTCACTGCCTTCCTAAGCCTGGAGGAGAGGACTGATGATATCAGGCAGATATAGAACTGAGGACTAGTACAAAAAAAAGATTTAGCAGGTTCAACATTGGTTCTAGCCAGTGTGTATAACTGCAAATAGACTTCATTTCTCCCAGTGCTTTTATTGTGTCCTCTCAACACTAAAAATTCTCTTACATCATCAACTTGCTGTTCAAGTTTCGATTTGGTTTTGGACAGAGTATTCACTTTGTCTTCCTCTGCCTGGAGGTCATCTAAAGTCTGCTGGTGAGCTTCTTGGAGGCTTTTCTTCTCTTTGGTGAGCTTGGAGATGTTTTCGTCCAAAGCTGCCATCTCCTCAGTAAGATTTTTAACCTAAGAAACAATAAAGACCTCCATTTATGAGTGTTTCCTCATTATGGGTGATTATATGCAGTCTTATGAGTGAGAAAATAACATAGGGTAATACGCAACTAAGTCATATGCTGAGTAGACCCACTGAAGTAAATGGATGTAAGGAAGTTGTTCATTGATTTCAGTGGGTCTACTCTTGAGTATGATATCACCCAAAGGCTGGTGTCTACTAAAATCCTATACATATGTAACGAGCAGCACTAGTTACAGATGTGGAAACCCAATGAGACTTTCCTCAGAAATGCCTCCTGACCTCTTCATTACAAAAGTGAAATAGTGCAATAAAGCACACTGAGTTACACAGTAAGACTGGGCAAAAGTGGATTTTCTCTCTTTTTTGCCCATGAAATTTAAAAATACAAATGTTACGAGTAGAAAAAAAATCCCCTTCACAAAATGCAAAGGGCCAAGCATAATCTTCCAACAGGACTAGTAGGAAGAATTCTGTCAGGCAAGTTAAATATATTTTGCAACCAAATAAAAAATCAGTTTCATTATTCTGCACTCTCCAATTTATGGACATTAATGTGGAATTAATGAAGCTAAGATAGGGCTCATCCACACTTACCTTTGCTCTGCATTTCTAGGAACAGGTCCGTGTTTTAAGGTTCCCTGTCTGAGCATCCCCGCCCCTCATCCCAGGCACTTTCCCTGCAAAAACCTGTTCTTTAGTGTTGAATCAGAGCAAATGGCAAGCCACAGAAAACCAAAATTGCTGTTTGTTCTGATTCAGCATTAAAGAGCAGGTTTTCCTGGAGGAAGCAGTGGGGCAAAAAAATAAAAAAGGGCTCAGATTTGGACCAGAAAAGCGTGGGCCTGTGCCTAGAAAGCATGGGGCAAAACGTAAGTGTGGATGAGCCCTTAGTCATGTCTACTCTGAATAGGGACAGCACTGGATACAACCTGATACATTATTAGATTTTTTTTCTAATCAGTCTCAAAGATCCAAAGCAAGACGTATAACATTCCCTTTTGAACTCACAACTCTGTAAAAAAAAAACAATCCTGAGATATCATTTGATTTGCTCAGGGCCACCTACTGAGCTTCATGGCAGCACTGAAAAATAGGAATCTGGATGCTGAACATCTAAACCCCAAACTCCAAGTGCTGCAATACAAAAGTTGAAGGAACAAACCAGCAGCCAAAACTTCTTAAGTTTAAGTTAGTTATCTTTTCCTTCCTTTCCTTAATACAGTGGTACCTCATGTTACATACGCTTCAGGTTACATACGCTTCAGGTTGCAGACTCTGCTAACCCAGAAATAGTACCTCGAGTTAAGAACTTCAGGATGAGAACAGAAATCGTGCTCCAACATTGCAAGGCCCCATTAGCTAAAGCGGTGCTTCAGGTTAAGAACAGTTTCAGGTTAAGAATGGAGCTCCGGAACAAATTAAGTACTTAACCCGAGGTACCACTCTACTGATTTAAAATGTTACTTTCATGTTGGCAGGGGGACAGAACCGAGAGGGGTCGTAATGGCACTATGACTCTGTAGTCTCTTTTCACCTTGTTTTCCGTTGCATGCTTCTCCTTCTCCACTTTGGCCAATGTTAGTTCCAAGTCATCAATGTCTTTCTTCAGCTCTGAGCACTCATCTTCAAGTTTCCTCTTCTTGGCCGTCAACTCGGCATTCATCTCCTCCTCATCCTCCAGCCTTTCAGTCAACTCTTTTATCTTAGCTTCTAGCTGAATCTTACTTTTGATGAGTCCATCGCACCTTTCCTCAGCATCTGCTAAACTTTCACTTTCCTATAGAACGAAAAGAAGAAGCCAGACATGTGTATTTATTTTTTAACATAAAAATCAGGAGTGCTGCTGTGATTACTGCCACTGAATCCTCTGTCAAGCAGGACTAGATGGCAGTATGCTCTTTCCAGAAGCTCATCTATGAGATCTAGATTGTCAAGTAACCAGGTTGAAGGTTATTGCTCTCAGCTTGCCCACTGAGTGTTCTCTCTACAATGGACGGTGGTAATCAGAAGTGCAACTAGGAGAACACACATTACTTACAGACTGAACTTGAAGCTGAAGGTCATTCTTCTCTTGCACCAAAGTCACCATTTTTTCCTCAAGCTCCTTTCGTTTTGCTTCCGACTTTGCAAGATCTTCTTTAGTTTTCTCAAATTCTTCTTTCATGTTGGCCATCTCTTTCTCTGATTCAGCACTCTTTAGCAAGGGCTTGATCTTGAAATATAACTTCATCCAGGGCCAGTGCTTGACGTTCATGAATGAACGGACATTGTACTGAATTACATAAATTGATTCTCTGCGAATGTATGGAAAGAAAGGGACTTAAGCGGAAAGTGATTTCAGAGGCACATGTTTCAATACTTAATTAAGCACTGATCTTTATCAGTGGTAATCTCCTAAAGCAGACTGGTCAATTACAGGTAGAAGATATTCTTCATTATTTGTTTTATATTGGCCCTTATATGTTGACCTGAGGAGCCACTTTCTAAAACTTACTTGCTCAAGGAAGCAATTATCCCTCAATGGAGCAGGTTCAGTGGTTACTCCAATGTGTTAGTGACTTATAAAGCGGCCTTTATAAAGTGACTTATAAAATTGCCTTTCTCATGCTGGTGGCAAGCAAGATTAGGAAAAAGGAATTGGACAACATAGTTGTGAACTGTAACAGGGATTTAAGGGTCTATATCTGTAGTCTCACTAGAAATTGACGACTCTGTTTTAGTCGATGCCTTGATTTATATTTTGTATCTGAAATTGTTTGTGTTTCTATGCTTTGGCATGGGCCTTCAGCTAGCACAATAAACTCAAACTGGTCGTTTCCAGATAAAAAGAGGGCGGAGGAATTCCAAATTACCTGCATTACATTTGTAGCATAAAAGAGCAACAAGCTTTGCCAAAGCAAGGTTCAAATGCTGAAGATGAGAAAGTAACAGTGCCAGATTTTGCATCAAAAATACATATCCTAGCTCTGCCAAAAGTTTAGGTATGAGACAGGGAACTAAGTATGACACTGTATGGCCTTCATTCTGTACAGAAGACCATACATTTAATACCGACATATTCTGACATTAATTTGTACAAACAAGTTCTAGTGAGCTGCTCTCTGGAGGTTCAGCAAGGAAATGGCTAGTTACCTTCTTGCATTCATCTTTTGGAATTCAAGCCTCATGAGGTAACCTCTGCACATAGCTTGTGTGTGGGTGATGAGGGCTACCAGTTTCTCATCTCTCATCTCTTCCAGCAACCCAAGAAGGCCAGCCTTGAAGAATACCTGTGATGTTTTGGTAAGTTTGAAACAAAAGTTATCACTAAACAAGCACATAGTACTAACAAAGGGAGAGGAAAGTGGTATGTGAAGTGGGTGATCCTTACCCCTTCTCTATCTTTTATTCTTGCTCTCAGCACTATTGTCATGTTAAAGAGAAAGGGTGCTGGTATGTGTGTGGGAGGGGAGAGAAACAGAAAGAGACTTCTGTCCATGACTTCTGGTTAGCTCAGGAAATTTCTTCAGGTTTTTCAGGAAAAACCCCAAGCCAGTGTCATGACACCAGGTTGTGGCTCATCGTTTTAGGAGGATGAGACCACATATTCAGAAGGATCAGCAGGCCTTGAACCAGCCTTGAACACCATCTCTGCCCTGGAAGCCCCAGTACAAGAGGAACTTATATGGCTCACACCTCTCCAGCCTGAGGAGGTTGCAATGCTGTCTTTTTACCCTTTAGGACTCCTGCCCTGAAGGCAGCTGAGCCATGTGGTCCCCCATGATGTTGGAAACAAAGCAGACTGTGCTTACTAGAGGCAGAGCCAGCCACCCAGACAGAGCTACAGGTCTGAACCTTGCCATGCTTATCTTATCTTGGTGAACCTGAACCTATGACTATGTCTGTCCTGTCCAGCTTACAACCATATCCTTCCAACCTTCTGTCTGGGACCAACAGTCAATCATAGGAGAGCTGAGGAGAGCTCATCCCTTTCTAATCACATTGCCATTGAATGGAGAAAGAAGCATAATATGCAGTGGCTGCTTTCCATGCTTTTGGAGATTACATTCACATGAGTAAAAATATCTTAAAGGGGAATTAAAAAGGTAAAGAAACCCCTGACCATTAGGTCCAGTCGTGACCAACTCTGGGGTTGCGGCACTCATCTCGCTTTATTGGCCGAGGGAGCCGGCGTACAGCTTCCAGGTCATGTGGCCAGCATGACTAAGCTGCTTCTGGCAAACCAGAGCAGCGCACGGAAACACCATTTACCTTCCCACTGGAGCGGTACCTATTTATCTACTCGCACTTTGACATGCTTTCGAACTGCTAGGTTGGCAGGAGCAGGGACCGAGCAATGGGAGCTCACCCCGTCGCGGGGATTCAAACCACTGACCTTCTGATCGGCAAGTCCTAGGCTCTCTGGTTTAACACACAGCGCCACCCGCGTCCCAAAGGGGAATTAGCCATGCATAAATAAATTAGGCAACCCAAATATACTACCTGTTCTTTTCTATCGTTCTCCTCTCATGCACTTCATCCATTTTTTATTTGCTGGAAACAACTGTCAAACTCCGTGCTTGTACATACCTTAGTATGGCCAAATCTGTACTGATTATGATCCACATCAATGGAAGAGAGAAGCTTCTCAGAAGCCTTCTTGCTGTCAATAAACTGGCCTTCAGGAATTGCAGAGGCATTAAGAATTTTGTAGCTGTGGTAGGAAAGGCAGAAATGAACAGAGAGGTAGGAGAACTGAAGTCAGTAACACAATACACTAGGGTCTTAATGGGGAAACAGTATCCGAATAAGGAGAACAGTAGAATAATATACATGGGAGCTCTTCACACACGCACACACGTGGGAGTGACATCTACACTATTACTGGACAGTGCTGGACAGTGAATGAGCATTCCAAACACGTGAATGGGCTCTTTTCTACACAAATGGAACCCTTCCTCCCATTAGAATGTTTCTCAGGTGGCAGAGACCCAAGGAGTATGATCATTCCCACCCTTTTAGTTAGTAGTAGTAATAATATTAATAATAATTTATTATTTATACCCGCCCATCTGGCTGGGTTTCCCCAGCCACTCTGGGTGGCTTTCAGCAAATATTAAAATACAATCATTCATCAAATATTAAAAACTGCCCTAAACAGATTTGCCTTCAGATGTCTTCTAAAAGTCAGATAGTTGTTTATTTCTTTGATTATTTATACACACTTCCTGATAGTATGGAAGGCGCTACATGGAAGCAGTTCCCGTGTGTGTGTGTGTGTGTGTGTGTGTGTGTATGTAGAGGATGTGTGACAAATCTATCATTCTCAGATCCAATTCACATGGGGACTGAGTAGCATGTAAAAATATGAGTTGATTTAGTCACCACTGAAGCTCAGACACTTGTAAAGCGATCATAGTGCATCTGTACGATAGCTTTTCACAACTGGTGAAATGCCAAATATATGAAAGTGCTATAATCCAGATGCAATCACACACTTTGCTGTAAACTGAAACACGTTTTGAGTCAGTCTACATTTCTCCATGTTGAAAGGGTTACGACAGTTGTTGATACAGAAGAGAACATCTTCTGAATTTTTCAACTGCCATGTGCTCCATAAAATGAACTGAGAACGCAGGACCAGCTAAATAAATGCATGAGTGTAATGACCTCTGCTTGTGCAATGGAACTCCCTCCTCACCACACGCACCTTGTGCTATTCCCAAATCTGCTCCAAAGGGTTGGGGGAATCACTAGAAAAGATTTAGAGGATATGCAGGGAAAGAGGGGAGATCGAAGTCCCATTGGGGAAGTGAAAGGCACAACCCAGTGATTACTAGTAGCTTCTATGAACTACCCCAATAGGAATAAGTAAGCTCTCAGATAAATATAAAAAAGCAGCTAGTATTAATCTGATAGCAGAAATCATCTGTCAAAATGAATATTCAGCTAATAGTGCAGGCTTCCTCAACCTTGGCCCTCCAGTTGTTTTTGGCCTACAACTCCCACGATCCCTAGCTAGCAGGACCTGTAGTCAGGGATGCTGGGAATTGTAGTCTCAAAAACATCTGGAGGGCCGAGGTTGAGGAAGACTGTAATAGACCATGTGGCCATAAGACACCCAGAATCTAACTGAATATGTTACAACCAATATGGTTATATCTTATACAAGTGAGAATCAGATACTTCCTAAAAGCACCCCCCCCATTAGAGCACCACACCCTTCATTACATACGTTTAATTGTTATTTATACAACCAAGAAAATAGAGTAAAACATTAATATCAGTTTGTTTCTACTCTCTTTTCAGCAATATTTAGAGGGCCAAATAGTTCAGGAACAAAAATGAAACTATACAATCTCTCCTCTAAAGACTCTGCAGTTATTGACTAAATTCTGGGTCTTTCTGACTAGGTGCTGAAACGGCCTATACAAAAGAATATATTTATGAAATATCAACTTCAGCAATTGCAAAAAGTAGTCTTTTTATATTGTTAGAGGAAAGTGTACCGTTGCTTAAAGTCAGCATATATGATTCTGCTGGGGAAGCCTTTCCTACAGATCCGAATACCTTCCAATACCCCGTTACACCGCAGCTGGTGCATCACCAGATGATGGTCCATTTCACCTTTAAAACCAAAGGAGAAAGGGGAAATTAAGAAAAAATGTCAAATTTACAGGTAGAGTTATAATTTCATGAAATATGGGTCACCTGACATGGCTAGACAAATCGTAAGAACTTAACTAAAATATTGGGGAATATTGTTTATGTTTGACGCTATGTTATGTATTTTTGTGTTTTTATAATGCAAACTGCCCTGTGATCCTCAGCTGACAGGTGGTATAGAAATGTAATTAATAAAATAAAGGCCAGATTTATAATCTTGGCAGGAATCTACAGTTTAAACTTGGGAATTTGAAAGCTTTTTGATACTACTTAATAAACTTAGCTCTTAAGTGCCTTATATCAAAGTGGCACATTTGCTTGGGAGACTGATGTTTGGGAAAAAATGAACTCCTGAGCAAGGAGATCTTGTAGCCGTTCAAAGTCATATAGTTTGCCTGATCATTAAATTATTCATAATAAAATAATTTTACCAACTTCAGATAGGGGAATGATTCAACACAACGAGGCAAAGTAACTCACCGGGCGTCTTAGTCTCATTAGGAATTAGACAGCGCACAAAGTGAGGATGAGTGCTTCTCAGATTGGTCATCAGCTTGTTTAAATTCTCCTGTATCAGAAGAAAAGAAATGGGTTCTAAATGCAGTAGCACGCAGGTCTGTTTCCCATGTTAATCTATACTATAAAGGGGAGAGCTGAAAGAAGTGCCACATACTCTGAATACAGCGGATACTGTCTGGAAAGAGCCACCCTTCTTCTTGGCACCTTTCTTGCTGCCACCGCTGTCACCTTTCAAACAAAACAGCAGCCGTGTGAGATGCTGTACTCTTAACTAGAATCCTTCCTGTCCCTTGAGATATTAAATAGCATACAAACACATTTTCATTCAGCTAGCTCTGTGATGGCTGGGAAAGAGATGAGGTAGTATATTCCTTGGAAAAGAGCACCAGATCAAGGTAAGATAAAGGATCTATGATCCATGTATTCAGAGTAAATGACTGCTAAGTCTGTGAGTTTCCTGTTTTTGGACACAATCCAGGAGAAGTAGTTGCATTTAAGAGTAACATGTAAATGCCAGTGAAATCAGTAGAACTAGTTTGTCACAATTAATTTAAGCCCCACTGATTTTAATGGGAGAACTAACTTTCTCTGGATTGGAGCTAATATCTATGAGAATTGAATTCAATGACACAACAAACAGTGGCAGGAAAGCTGACCTCTGGTGCAGATATTATTTATACCCTGCTCTTTTTTCCCTGACGGACACAGAAATCCAAAGTAATCTTTTCCCTTTTAGTTCAATTTAAAACTAAGTTTGCAAGAGAACTTTCGTTTTGGTTCTTTAGTGTCTTACCAGAACTGCAAGAATCAGTATCCCCCAAACTTGCCAAGTTTCTGTTCCCCTACATATTATTTATTATTATAATTTATTGAGTTTATATATCGACCTATACCCGGAGGTCTCATCTGACCTTACATAGTCTCATCTGACCTTACAATTCCCTACGTGTGTCTAGAATAGATGAGCAAGATGTCAGCCTGGGCTATGAATGGGAGCTACGTATATGGCTTCTGTGTAGCTATGTGGACACATGGACCCAGGCGAAGCAATTCTTCGGATTCCCTATCAGAATGGCTGAATCAAGAGATTCAAACAGAGGTAAACAAGAAGCAAAATATGTTAAACAGATTTATGCTTTTCAGAAACAGTGCTTACCTGCATCTGTACCAGCATAGTTGGAATAAAGGAAGGACAACAATTTCAGTGATGATTTCTGATACAGTCCTACAATTGTTTCATTCAGGGGGTCCTTGTTCTTGTCCAGCCACCCACTGATGTTGTAGTCCACAGTGCCAGCATAATGGACCAGGGAGAAGTGGGCCTCAGCCTTGCCTTTGACAGGCTTGGGTTTCTGGAAGTTGTTGCTTTTGCCAAGATGCTGGTCATAGAGCTTGTTCTTGAAAGATGTGTCTGTTGCCTTGGGGAACATGCACTCTTCTTCTAGGATGGAGAAAATGCCCATTGGCTGGAGGGAACAAGAAGATCAGATGTAGAGAAACAGACATTGTTCAGTGGACTGTACAATGCATCGCTGTCTGCATCACAAGTACTATTCTGGAGCATTGCTATTGCCTCTGAATGTAAAGTTAATAACTATACATTGACATTAAATGACACAAGGCATTATTATTTTTTACTGATTCAAAACAAACAGTTTCTGTTGCAAATCAGCTTTTTCTGTCATGAAAGCACCAAATATAAGAGGCGGATGGAGTCATGTGTGATGCAACAGATACACTGTTGGGTTCAAATGCTTGCTATTATAATTCAATCTAACCTATGCAGAAGGACCACTGGGAGTGCAAAATGTGACACGTTTGTAAACTGCCTCCAAAAGCCTGTTGGAAAGATAGGTTAAACTGAATACGTTAAACCAAAGGCACCCTCCAATCGATACCACTTTCATGATCATCATTATGATCATGATCATCAGAGCTTTCCAAGAAATGAGCTAAGCCTAGCCCCTGCTCAACTTATTTAATATCCTGGGCCCAGTTAGCCTTACTGAATCTTCTCACTGTGTTCCACTGCAACTTGTTTGTGTCCCTGTATCAGCTTCCTCTCTCTGAAAATTCCTTGTCGAATAGAATCAGGCCACGCAGGTGTGCAGTATACAGGTGTGCCTCATCTTCATGCTCTTCCATGATCTACTACTTGTCTAGGCCCTGCAACGTTCTTCTCAGATCCTCAGCCCTTCATGCCCACCTGTCCCATTTGCCTTGATTTCTGTTGACTCTGCCATTCCCATCTCATCATTTGTGATGGCATGGTTCACCCACTCACCTTGTTTAGTATGGGATAAAAACACCACAAAGGAACAACTGTTTAAGTAGTAAGTCAGAATTATAGGTTGAACTGCTCAAGTACAGAAATTCATTTAATTGCAGGCCTTTTGCCAAGAAATGCTGAGAGTTAAAACAGGAAGCATCTCTTACCTTCTCAATGAGTTCAATGCAGGCAGCCAGGTCCATTCCAAAGTCAATGAACTCCCAATCGATTCCTTCTTTCTTGTACTCCTCTTGCTCCAGCACAAACATGTGATGGTTGAAAAACTGTTGCAGTTTCTCGTTGGTGAAGTTGATGCACAGCTGCTCCAGGCTGTTGTACTTTACAAGCAAAATAATAGTTTTTTTTATTTTTAAATGAGCATGGACATTTTGAAAGTTTTTGTTGTTGTTGTTGTGTAGGATTAATGTTCACTTACATCGAAGATCTCAAAGCCAGCAATGTCCAGCACCCCTATGAAATGCTGCCTTTGCTGTTTGGTGTCCAGCTGCTGGTTAATGCGTGTCACCATCCACAGGAACATCTTCTCGTAGACAGATTTTGCGAGTGCACCCACAGAATTGTACACCTATCCCAATGAGAAGTGGAGAATTTCTATAAAAAAAGAGCTATACTTGCTTCCAATTAATTTTCATGTGCTATTCTTGTCCTTAAAAGCCATAAATGGCTTGAATGTCAGGAAATCTTTCCTATATGAGTACTCCCCGAGTGCTCTGTTCATCAGGCAAGACCATGCTCCCACCACTAGCATTGTTTGATATGAGGTTGGCTGGCACAAAGAACAGTGCATTCTCCATTGTAATGTTCTCACTGCAAAACTCCCCTGTACAAATGTTTGGAAGAACCACTCAATTTTGCCTTTCAGGTGTTAAGAAGCTTGAGGCTAGTTTGTTCTGGAGACATTTTCATTTTTCTTTTCAGATTTCACTGTGGGTCTGCTGGAATCTGCTCCTGTTTTGGACATGCATTGTTATTTATCATAGTGCTTTATAATTGTTCTGTTTTTTCCAAATATATTGTTTCAAGTTTATTAAGGTTTGATATATTGTTACGTTCCCCGAGGGTCCTACTGAGGCCTGCGGTGTGCCTACAATCAATTTAATGCATACATTTACATATATAAAATACTTCAGGACAAAACTGCTAGTTTAAAAGCAAATATCACAATGAAAATGTACCTGCTGAACATTTTGTCCTTTAGTCACATATTCATTTCCAACTTTCACACGTGGGTAGCACAAACCTTTAAGCAAATCTGCAGAGTTTAGGCCCATTAAGTAGCCTGCTTTGTCAGCCACTAGATATAAGTAAATGAAAACAAAAACAAATATTAACTCTATACAGTCCACCATCAGCTCTGGAGTCATAAAAAGCATTCAGAAACTCCATGTTACACCCACAAAAAAGCCGTCCAATTGTCTGTAGAGATGGTGACTTTATATAATACCCATATAGGATGTAATTGGCTTTAATATTTTCATGCAGTCATTGTACAATTTTGTTTAAAGTGTGGAGCGGAACTATGGGAACGTGTTTTTACATACAATCTGGTCATCAGAAAAAGTTAGCCACCATGGTATAAAGGGTAATCTCCTGGCAGACCTAGACTGAGCCTTGTAGTATATAAAGGTAATTGACAATCTACATAGAAATACGATAAAAAATAGAAGAAAAAAGTAACTGTGCGGTAAAAGTGTATTTAACAGATAACGTACAATGACAATGTTTGGAAGTCTTTTTTAAAACCTCAACTACTTTTTCTTCTTCTTTATTTTTCTTTTCTTTTCTCTTTCTTTATTTCTTTTTTCTTTCTTTCCATAAATGGTAGTGTCCTGTGTATTGTGAGGTATAAAAAGTATCTTTGCTTCAGTTGCCATCATTTTCTTTTTTGTTACAAACAAAAACAGAGAGTGTTGTATAAATGTGTATTTTTTAAAAATAATAAAGATTGAATTGGGAATTGTAAAAAAAGAAAGAAAGAAAAAGAAAAAGCTGGCCACAGCACAGCCAACACATATAATGCAGACTTGAGGACAATGTACCCTATAACATTTACCTTCAGTACCATCTGGCTCTGCTTGCTCCTCCCGCTGCTTCTGCTTGAATTTCAGGTTCCCATAATGCATCACTGCCCCTGTCAGCTTATAGATTCCAACCCTCTCTTCAGCAGTGAAGCCTAGGATGTCAATGGCACTCTGCAGAGAGTAACAAGAAAAATATACAGAGGCTAAGTTTGTGGAAGTCTCCAACGGTAGATGGCATTTGAAAGCAAAAATAAAAAATGAAGAGCACTTAATTCATACAAAGGAGACAGAAGCACTCCTACCTGTCAATAACGATTAACAATGCTATAGTGGATTAGTGGGTTCTGCAAGTGGAAAAGTTAAAGGCCACCCACACATCTAAGTTAGTACTGTTTTTTTCAGGGAATAAATATTTCATGTCATTTCCTATAAGATACCATCACTTACCCAAATCATCAAAGCTGACCTAAAATAATGGATACCCTTTATTCCAGTTTTCCACAGAATAGAGATCCCACCATTATCCTTCTTGCCCTATGCAATGTGTGAAACCTTGATCTGCCATTCCTAGTTTTTTGTCTTGCATAATAGCATTCTGAGCTTTACAGGCATGTAGATCATAATCTTCAAGCAGTGTTAACAACAACAACAAGGTTATTTTTGTCTATGTGCTTCCATCCCCTCTAATGTATTTTCAAGAAACTTACTGTTCAAATTAAACTCAATCTTTTTTTCTTTTTTTTTTTACAGGGTGAAATCAGCTAAAGCTCTCCTCACCACTCCAAAGGAAATGAAGGTGAACTCTTGTGAATTCTGTTCTCTAGCAGCAATGACCATCTCATACCACTTGGGGATGCAAAAGCCCTCTGTAATTTTACAGACTCCTATATCCCAACCATTATCTTCTGTAATTGATTAAACAGTGGTGCAGTTTGTGTTAGGATGCAGGTAACTAACTATCCAATTACAATCTCTTATGCATAGAAAAATAACCAGGGACTCATAAAAAAGCTTTAATATTCTGATCTCAACTGCAGTTATTGGTAGCGGCTGAGATATTTTGACTGTATGCTCACAGAATGTTTTGGAAGATCTTGCCCTTGTCACGAAAGTTGCTCAGACTAAGGAAACTTATAGGACACTGTAAGACTGCCCACTGTTGTGTCACAGAAGCCACAGTTTGCTCTGCCTAAGATGTGATCAGCAGCACTGTCAGTAGATCTGATAAAACAGGTCACCTGTTAAGTAGGTGGGAGTGGAGGAGGAGGCAACTGGATGAAGTCCAGTATATCCTTATTGTTGTTCTTAATTGGTTTTAGCGTAAGTTGCTCTCGGTTCTGTAAGAAGAGCAACTAACCAATATAAATAAATAAATAATATTCCCTTCCTACCACCAAATTATGTCAGGCAGGCCACCAGGATCATCTGTAACCAAGTAGATAAGGGCTCTTCCTCCTCAAATTCTTAGTAATCATTTATGCTCTTTTCACAAATGGAAACAGCAGAAACCTGTTTCCATTTGTGGATCACTCTTAATTGGGTTCGGTCAATTGACTTGTCGCCACACAGTGTGTGCAGTACTGTCAAATAGACATTTTCACCTGATGTTTCTGCCTTCAGGTTAAAAGTAAGATTAGAAGAAGCACCAACAACAATGATTTCCATTAAAATACTCAATGCATTCCTTCTATCACTCACTGATCCTCAATGTCCTCCAAATATTCCCAAACATGCATTTTACCAAAGCTTATATCCGCATTCCAGATATTTCCAATTGTATATTGTGATAAACCAAATCAATAATTATTTTTGCTGCGTATCTTCAGAAATGTCTTAATTTGCGTAATAAATTCTTGCCGTGAAATGTTAAGCTTATCCACGACAAATTTAGAACACTCTCATAGACTACTATGGTACTTATCTTTCTGGGTACTTCATGTTTCTGGAAAACTGGGCAAATAATGAATTTTGTCCCAGTGGAAACTGTCAATAAGTGTTCATAACCACACAGAACCAGATTTCACATAGCACTGCTTCAATACATCTGCTAAGTTAGACTGCTGGGCAAATGCAATCACTCTGCATTAGGAACCTTTCTTTGGGGAAAGATATCTGGATCCCCCTCATTGACTGAGAAACAAATGTGCATTTAGGGCACTATAAAATGATCATTTTGAAACACCCTCAGAGAGACTTACATCAGTTGCTAATAGCTCTTCTGCATCATCTATGCTGGCCACAGTGAGTTCCCCCTGACTCACAAATGGGAAATCGTAGGGATTGGTGGAAATGAGCATAAGGTCTGCAAGCAAAAAAGAAAAAAGAAAAAGAGCAACTATGTTGGTTTGCTTTTGAATAGCTTGAATAAAGGCAGTAAAATGGATCTCCATGTTGCTTCCTCTTACCAATCAACTCTGGTTTCTTATTTGACATTATCTGGTAAAATATGTGGTAGCTCCTCTCAGCAGAAAGCTGAAATGTCACTCTAGATTTCTCCAGAAGATCTGTGAGAATTTGAATATAAAAACAAATAAGCAAAGTCCAAGGTGTTCTTTGTAATACTGTGCTTTATTTTTCAAGTAGAAATGGGGCAGCCACTCACAGGTTTCAATGTCTGCAGATGCCAGCTTTCCTGTGGTCCCAAAATGAATTCTGATAAATTTACCCTGGTGAATTGAACATTGGTATAAGTCTTCTCTTGCAAATTTGGTAGGAAGTGAACACATATTTAATTTATAACATGCAGATTTTCTGCACAACTGAGCAAATCATACATACATACATACATACATACATAAATGGTCAGAACTTACAAAACGTGAAGAGTTGTCATTTCTCACTGTCTTGGCATTGCCAAAGGCTTCCAGTAGAGGATTAGCCTGGATGATTTGATCCTCCAGGGTCCCCTAGTTATAACATGAGAAATGTCCTATGAAATGGTGCTTTGAAAGCATTGAAGAGCACAGATCATTATGGCAGCTTTAAGCATTCTGTTAAACTACACAAAACTTTAAAATGACATCTCCCTTCAAGAGAAGGGATGCAGTAGGGGTGGATCAAAGAAATGGTTAATGTAAGTCGCTTACATTTCTCTCTGCGTGTCTTCAGCTAATTTTGATTTTTACATCTGCTAAAGTTAGGGTGCATTACTGATATTTCCAAAATAACAACAGTATGAAATAGCCATTGAAAACTTTATCAGTATCACAAACCTTCATTTTACCCGGTTGAGGTTCCTTCTTCTTGTCCCCAGCAACTGCAATTGTCGCAAAGTACTGGATGACACGCTTGGTGTTCACAGTTTTTCCTGCACCGGATTCTCCACTGTTGGAACAAAGGAGTCCAAACTAATTATCTTAGTCTTTCTTTCTTATTGTGGTGATTATACCCCCACACACACCTTTTTTTCCCCTTGGCTTGTTTGCCAGTAATTAAATACAGTGGTACCTCGGGTTACATACGCTTCAGGTTACATACGCTTCAGGTTACAAACTCTGCTAACCCAGAAATAGTGCTTCAGGTTAAGAACTTTGCGTCAGGATAAGAACAGAAATTGGGCTCCTGCGGCGCGGCGGCAGCCGGACGCCCCATTAACTAAAGTGGTGCTTCAGGTTAAGAACAGTTTCAGGTTAAGAACAGACCTCCGGAACGAATTAAGTACTTAACCAGAGGTACCATTGTACTTCTGTTTCCATATTCAATTTTGTTTTGTTTTGTAAACAACTTGACGTGTGGAAACAACCAATAACTGTATTATCCGCTCCTACAACATTAGCTATTCTGGGGGAAAAAATACTCACGTAATCAGGACTGACTGGTTTTCGCGGTCTGAAAGGTAAAAAGGAGATACCAGTCAGTTCAGTTTTTAGTCAAACTCTATAAGGGCTGATCTGAGGTTTCTGCTTAGGAAGAGTCAGATCTAGGGTTCATAAAGCTCATTAGTGCTTATACTGACTAGCAGTGGTTTTCAGCATTTCAGATAAGGAACTTTTGCAGCCCCAAGTGGAGATACTAAGGACTGAACATTGACCATTTGCTTGCAAAACTTGTACCCTGCCACTGAACTACGGTCCATCTCCTTCTTACAGATTAGTCAGCTGAAAACATGCTACAGATAAACTGTGCTATGTATATGTATGAGGATCACTTCGGAATGGCATCTTGTCACCCTCTTCCAATTTCTTATAGTGGAGAGTGTTTCAGGTATGGGGATGCTGGAAGGTGAGGAGTTGAGTGTCAGAAAGCGGGCGTTAGAGGACATGGGATAGAAACATGAACCTTGCCACCTTCTCTCCCATGTGCCATATCTAATAATTTCTTCAACTTGACTGCTTTTGGAAAGTTGGCAGGAACTGAAGACAACAAGACCTTTCCCAGCCAATGAGCTTATAGCACCAGCTTTCCACCCAAGATCCTACTTCAAATAACTAGATGTCTTAAAGCACCTCCCTCAAAAAGTACCTGTGATGGTTAGGCAAACCCTCTTATCTGACTTCTGATAGTATGCCGAAGAAGCAATTTGCATAGGAGGAATTGTGAAGGAATGCGAACCACTTCTCTTGCTCCTTTTGAAATGCTTGAAGCTCAGTCCTCTTGTTCTTCAGCAAGGGTGGGACAGCTTCATCCAACCAGCATCTCTCCTTCACTCTCAACTATCAATCTCCATCGTCTCAGACAGAATTTTACCTGTTTAGCCTCACCTCTAAAAGGAAGGTGAAACAAATGGAATTTGGGCTGAGGAGATGGACACTGATAGTTGGAAGAGATGCTGGCAAATGGGTCCTACTGCTCATGCTAAGAAGACTACATGGATGTATATCCCTCCAAAATGAGGGTTGTGGTGCATGTAATTTGTTAAATTTCTATGCCTCAAATATTTCTGTAATGTGTAGGTTTGAACCTTGCACTCTAGTTGCACACTAACTTCTGAGTACTCACCAGTTAACATAAACTGATAGGCATTGTCAGAGATAGAGAAGATATGAGGAGGCGCCTCTTGCCGTTTTTTGCCCCTGTAACCAGACACTACTTCTGGGTTATATACCGGCAGCCACTTGTAAGGGTTGACAGTGACACAGAAGAGACCTGAGTAGGTCTGAAGAAAAAGGAGACAATGCATATCATGGTACGTAGTTGATGGATTGAAAAAGAAACAACGTAGGCTTCAGATTCAGTTTCAACTTACATAGATCATCCAAGAAGCATAACGCTCTTTGAGGTTATACAAGACAGCAGGCTCATGGAGATGGGTCATCATAACCATGTCTTCAATTTTATCAAATTTGGGAGGATTCATGGCAAAAACCTGATCTTCCTTAACTGTCACAGTCTGGGAGGAAAAGGGTTATAGAGAAGATGAACAAATATGGGAGAGGTAAGTATTTTGAAAGTAGGCCATATTTTCAACTAGAGGTCTGTGGGATTGTGTTACCTTGATCCTAATATTTATAAATTTCCAGTAGGGACCCCACATTTTAATGTTTAGTGCTGAACATTTTGGTGGCTGACAGATATTTTTGAGGGAGTGCTAAATGAACTCCAACTTAGGTTGATTTCATAAAAATAATAATATTAAAATGGTTCCTGAAGCAGCAGAGACATGACCCAACAACAAATACTGTCCTGAATTTAAAAGCTTACTCGAAAACCACTAGAATGGAGGGAGGGTTGAAAAGATTCACAAAACTCCTTATCTTTCATCTCAGCACAATTAATGTTAAACATCTCTTTTGAGTTTTGTGTGTGTTGTGGCGCTATACATGTTGGCATGTAATACTAGGACTTAGCATATTTGCTTCATAATTCCCAAGCGTTTATGGTTAGATAGTGCCAATATTTTAATGGTTGACTACTCCCAGTCTCCAGACCACTTTCTGGAAAAACAAAGTGGTACCCTAGACTGCAGAAACTGGCCAACCTTCAACTAGGTAACCAAGAACCATTCAGTGAAACAGGTAGGTTAAATTCCTACTTACACGGTCATCTTGCTCGATTTTGACAGTGATTTTCCCCGGCTCTCTACTCAGTATAGTGCCTTTGATGTACATTTCTTTGTCATCTGTCACAAAGCAGGCTGCTTTAGCATCAAATGGACGATTCTGAGCCTCAATTCTCTCCTTCTCCGGTTTCCGGAGAAAAGGAGCCGCCTCTCCAAATACAGCCATTTCAGAGTCTGAGGTCATGATTATAGATTGGCTGAAGGAATTAAAGAAGTTTAAGGTATAATTGCACCCACAGTATTTATGTGCTCAACGAAACTGACAGTGATAACACCAGTATTTCTGACTATTGGTCATGTTTCAACATTTACATTCTCCTCATTATGGTCCCACACTAAGAAAATATGCATTTGTGAATGTTAAAAGAGCAAGAGATTCTGGCCCTCCCCAGACTGATGTTGTATTGTGGATGTATTCTGTAACATCTTCTTGACAACAATAGTGAAATAGTGGTGGATTTATTCTGCTTTAGTTTGTTCTGTGCAGTACTGTGCACCGTATTTAAGTATACTGGTTATTTGTATTGTAACCATTCATGCATGCTGAATTTAAAATGAAATGGTTCTTACCTTCAGTCACTAAGAAGGCAGATTAAGATCTGAATCTTTTGAATGTGAACAGAAAGAAGTAAAGAAATTAATCCAAAAAATAGCATGGACTTGGTATATAGCTGAATTTCCTTGATATTTTAATCCAAAACAGTGAATTTGCAATAAAGGGCATAACTGAAAAAACTATTTTACAGCAAATCAAATTATTTACTATTTCTTACTAATATTGCCACCTAGGAGCAAGAACACTTGTATTCAAACACAGACTTGTTCTTGCATTTATCCCCTACTATCAGTAATAAGCATACTTTTAAACAAATAAATTAATAATTATGAAACATATTATATATTTACTTTATCTGCATTTCTTTTGGCATGTTGGATTTTTTTAAAGTTTGCGTCTGAGGAATTTGGAACAATAACAAATCTGTAAAATGGCATTTATGGAAAGGCCAATAAATGTACATTCCTGCAACTGTAACCACAACTGTATTAATGCTATTGACACTCAGCATTATATTAGGATATCTGGAGAAGCAGTCACATAAAGCCTTGAACAAGGGCAAAAGTTCTGGCTTCCTTAGAACACAGCAAAGACTGTGACTTACCTTGAGATAGTGAACTAGTGAAGAATCAAGGAGCCTTGGGCCTTACAGCCTTTATACACAGCCATCTGCCAACGCAGCATTCTAGGCCTCTATTTTTGGTGAATTAATAATTTATTCTTTAGTTGCAAATGTGTTGAAGACCTGATCTCACATGCTCTTTCTGTTAATTAAGGGAGGGACATGATTAGCTAAAGGTTACAAGGAGTCAGCTGGTCAGAAATTTCTTTTCCTCCTCTGACATTATATCACCCACTGCCAGCTTCCATACCTAATGCAGAAAACTCTAGTCTAGAGGGTTGTGGTGATGTCTCAAATAGGGAAAAATCTGTATATTCCAATGGAACATCACTCAAGCAAGAAATGGCTTGTTAAGAGGTCCAAGGGGAATTAATTTTCTTAATTCATATTAAATTAACAGTGTCTACTCAAAAGCAAGAGAGCAAATCAATTCTCTAACCTTCTGAAATCCCTTCACCCACACAGATAGGATGCTAGTTTACAATTTTAGAATATGATCTTACAAATGTTTGAAACCGATTTGCACTTTAAGCACATTATTAAGCTTGGTTAATACAACAGTAAATTGGGCTGCATAGATATTATCTCTCAGAATATTTTTGATTATTTTTTAAAAATAGAGATTTTAGAGAACTCCAAATCTGAAACTTCAAAGTAAAATGAGTAACATCAGAGGAATCAGCAGCCACATTCTTTCACAAACAAGTGTTACCTCTCCATTACTGTCAGCTGTCAGTTCATTTCCTCAAGGTTAAAGTAGTTCTTCAAGATTCCCCATACTGATTCCCTCAGAACTGTACAAGAGAAAGTCACTTCATGTCTAATGAAAAGAACCCTTCCGGACCTTGTTAATACCATTATTGCACTCCTCCTTAGATACCAATAAGCCCCAGAAGACATGATCATATTCCAAGCTAATAATAATATCTGGAGCCAATAGAAGAGCACAGAACTTATTTCCTTCTAAATATGCGTGGTTGTGGATGCAGAGGCGGGTGTCACATACTGGCTGAATTCTCATAGAGTCATGTAAGATCTCAAGCAGGACCAATCCGACCTGCCACAATTTCACATGGGGTTTGTGGGGTGGCGGCTAATAAAATGGCCTGCAAAAAGCTCAGCACCCTTAGGGAGGCTAAGAAGGATAGGGGCTGAGAATTGAATAGAAGCTAGAGAGTGAATACGCCCTTTGCAAGGTCTGTGCATATGTTTCTTTGTTTGTTTTAAACAAAAAACGATGTGTGAGGAGCAACAATAGTGGCAATACCTTGATTGGCACAACAAAATTCTTAAATCTAGTCCTCTATTAACAACACAAAGGTCAAGCATCTGCAAGAAAAAGCATTCCACTTATAAAGAAGCTCAATACACAATAAGCCCCCTGTGGAATTTTGAACAAAAGGCTTGGCAGGTAATACTGTAGTCTGGAATGTTTTAGAGAAGGAGAGGTTTGAGTGCCTTTTCAGTTAGCCTTCTCTCTTAAGGCTGTGGCTTCCTCTTCCCGGAGGGAAGCGGACAGTGGTGGCACACAGCGGGTGGTGATAGGAACAGATCTGCTGCACCTCCCAACTGAGCTTGTCCTGAGTCTGCAGCTGGAGGTGGTCACTTCCCCATGCCTCATTGGTGGGCTGAGCCTACAGGGAACCACTGTGTGCCATCTAGTCATAGTGGAGTAACCTAGACTGCTGTGATGCTGGGAGATTCTCAGGGGTTCACACTGCCAGCAAAATGCTATATGCAATAATGTTTCGTTCTCACTCATTATTGCTGCACAATGCTGCTTTGCCAGATCAAAAACTTATAGAACTTGAGTTAATTCAAGAGGTTCCAGACAGCTTAAAATTCCTGCTGCATTACGAATCCCCTAAGGAATTTTGTGGTGGCAGTGAAATTTGCTCTGATGTCTATTGGTCAGAGTAAAAGGCACATCACACACACACACATGCATCTCAAGCATTTGGGTCCTTTCTGCTACTCTTTAGTATGTTTCAGAATCATTGCTTAGACCTTGAAGAAAGCAGTGCTGCATTACCTCCTTAAGAGAACCTCCCTGGACCTGGAATTGTTAAGTAACCATTGTCCTGTGGCCCTACTCAAGAATGTGGCAGCAGTTCAGTTTCAGGAATGTTTGGAGGAAACTGAATATCAGGTCAATTTCAATTCAGCTTCAGGACCAGTCATGGCACTAAAATTGTCCTAGTCATCCTGGTTGATGACATTTGTCAGGAGAGAGATGGGGGAGTGCAACCCTGCTCATTCTCCTTGAACGCTTGGCAGCTTTTGATGCTGTTGACCATGATATCTTTTGGGATTGGCTCAGGAAAATGGGGGTTTAGGGCATTGTTCTTCCATGGTTTTGCTCCTATCTTTAGGACTTTTGTTGTTGTTGTTTAGTCATTTAGTCGTGTCCGACCCTTCGTGACCCCATGGACCAGAGCACGCCAGGCACTTCTGTCTTCCACTGCCTCCCGCAGTTTAGTCAAAATCTTTAGGACTACTTTCTGTCTATAAGATGCTCCCATGTATAACATGCCCCCTATTTTGGAGGCCTCAAAATGAAGAAAATGGGGCGGGGAGATTGCTCCTGTGTATAAGACTACCCCCTCCCTTTAACATTATTTTTTAGTAAAAAAATCCCTAATCTTATACACGGAAAAGTACGGTAATTATGGGCCAGAGGATCACTGTATGATATCATGGGAACTTTCCTGTGGTATTCTGAAGGGTTCCATCTTGGCCCTCATGCTATGTAACACCAGTATGAAACCACTGTGACTTTTGGAGTGAAGCTCTATCTCTCAGTTCCATCTGAATCAGGAGAGATGGCTGAGGTGCTAAACAAGTGTTTGGAAGCAGTGATGGGTTGGATGTGGGCCAACAAATTGAAGCTGAATTCTGAAAAGATAGATGTGTTCTCTTTTCCAACACTCCTAGATCCAACACTGTCACTAGAGGCTCAGGTGGTCTCAGTGGCAAGGAGTGCCTATTTCCAGTTCCAGCTGCATCTCATTGTGAACTTGAAATGACTTGGCAACTGTACTCCATGCTCTGATAAATTTCAAACTGAATTATTGCAATGTGCTTTACATGGGGCTGCCCTTGAAGGTGACTTTGGAAACGTCAACTGGTCCAAAATGCAGCTGCCAGTTTACTGACTGGGGTTCCCTTTAGATCTCCTATAACCCCTGTTTTTAAACAGCTGCATCGGTTGCCACTGCATTTCAGGGCCCAATTCAAGTTGCTCCATTTAAATGATGTAGGCCCCAAATATTTGAAACACCACTACCCTGTTTCCCAAAGACCCTATCGGATGCTGAGATCAGCAGATAGTTCTGTCACTCTCAGAAGGTGTTAGTGGCCCAGGCTAGGTTGTTGAATCCATTATGGGAAATACTATACCTGAGTTTATAACTTTCATACAACCTATTAAATATGTAGGCTCTCCCAGACCCCCCAAGTGCCCCTATTTTCCAGGGATGTCTCTGATTTAGAGAAGCCGTCCCAGTTTCTGATTTGATCCTGGAATGTCCCACTTTTCCTTAGGATGTCTCTACTTTCATTGGAGAAATTTTGGAGGGTATGAAGTTATCTGACCCCCAAGCTGTCTGAGGGCAATCCTGTATTGGGAAGTTTTGTTTAATGTTTTATTATGTTTTTATATATTTTGGAAGCTGCCCAGAGTGGATGTGTGGGGTATAAATACTGTAGTAAAATTATCATTATGGAATGGGACGTTCCTATTTTCAGTGGAGAAATGTTGGAGGGTATGCTCTCCATGTGGAAGAAAGATGGCTTCTAACTTTTATCCATTTGAATATACCCTCAATAACAAATTATATTTAGTTCCACCCCCATTTAACTGCCATGGCTTCCCCAAATTATCCTGGCAGCTGTAATTTAGTGAGACTGCCAAGAATTATGTCAGGGATCTGTACCTTCAATCCAATCACTCCCACCCCCTCTGAACTGGTTTACCAGATTTCCTGTGGGAACAGAATGAGTAGTAAAACTGCAGTGTACTGTTCTTATGGCCGGAGCATCAGATCCTACACCCCTTTTTCGCAATAGTTTCCTCATTTAACATTGACTTTCTCTTCAACATAAGCCTAAGCAGTAAATTTTATGTGTTTCAACTGTTTGCCTTTGATACATTTTCCTAGGAAATTATCTGGAAGTGTCAGGCCTTGAAAACCATATATGGAGGCCTCTGTAGAGAAGAAGAGCCAGAAGGCCTGTCTAAACAAGAGCTGCATGGAGTAAAAGCAAATTCCTGTCAGAACTTATTAGAACCAGCTGTCACTGGGTGGGTGGTCAGTCTGAGGAGAAATCTCTTTTGAGGGATCAGTTCCTCCAAATTTCTCTGTACTGTAGAAGATTCACAGAGGATTTATAATGTCCAACTGTTTCATTTGGTTCCATTAATTTCAATGGGCCTACAATGTGGCTAAAATGGGATGTTTCTCTAAAAAATAAATCATTTAAGTAAATTAGATGGAAATTTTCTGCACCAGCCCCTACATCTAGTTTTGTTGTGAAAGGAAGGTACAGTTTGTCCAGCACTCAACAGAAGTGTTTGGTTCCAGGGGTCCAGGCACAAAAAGGCAGAATAATGCAAATCAGAGGATGCTGACTGGGCTGTGGGAAGCCCGGGAAGCAAGGGAAAGCCACTGTGCTCAGGGTTGGGAAATAAATAAATGTAGACCAGGGAATGGTGGGTTTTCCCAGCTCTCCGTTATCATAGAACCATAGAATTGGAAGGCGCCCTGAGGGTCATCTTAGTCCAACCCTCTGCAATGCAGGAATCTCAACCCATGTAAGGTTGCAACTACATATTTATTATTATTATTATTATTATTATTATTATTATTATTATTATTATTAAATGTAAAGTGAGAGTAAGTTGTATAGGTTTTGGCAAAGCTACGCCCTGCCCACCTCCCACTCGGTTTTATCTTACTATATATACTGCTGGACTGGTTGGACTTTAAATGTTCAAAAAATTACATTTGGGACATACAGTAAAACAAGTCCTGAATGAGAGCAGAAACTCCTGTCTGGGGTGCTAATTTGGGGTGGTGGTTGTTGTTTCGTTTGTTTCCTAAGCCAGAAGCTCAGGTAACACCTGTACACCAGGGATATACTATATCGTTTTGTCAATTGCTGTTAACTGCAAGGGGCAGGTATAACCTCTGGGGCCCTGCTTGCCATAAGTCCCTCATACTAGTTGGTCCCTAGAGACAGGGCCTTTTCAGTGGTGGCCACACACCCTTGGAACTCTATCCCAAAGAAATAGGTTTGCTCTGTTCTTAAATGGAAGTGAAAAATGTTTCAGTCTGCATTCTGTAAGTTTGATTTTAAATTGTTTTAATCTGATGTTGATTTGAATTATTTGAATTATTTCATTTGTGTTTTAAAATTTGAACTGTGGCTTTTAATAATGTTTCATAAGCTTCCTTAGGAAAGCTTTGGCTTGAAAGGCAGCATATGGACATTGTAAATAAATGAAAAAATATCCAGTGATTCCTCTGAAACTCAGCTGCTGAGAGGCAACAAATAAAGGAGAACTACTACATTTTGATGCCTTTCTTGTTGACTTTGTAGAATCAATTGGTTGGCCACCATAGGAAATAGGATGCTAGACTAGATGGGCCTTTAGGCTCTTCTTAAGCACAGTACTTGCATTTTAGTTTTGATAATCAGAAAACTGAGGCACAAGAAAGAACAGCTATATGTGAATGGAATAACTACTACAGTCACAACTGACTACTTAATATTAGTCTAAGTGCTCACTTAATCTTATTCACCACTTTGGAGACCCACCAGATGAGGAAAAGCTTGAGATAACACCAGGATAACACCAGGATGGCACATTTTTATGTATGCAAAGGTTTCTACAGTCTTTATTTCCTAGACACCGAGGACAGAACAAACAATAATTACACATCAAAGCGATGAAGAGCTTCACATTTTGTGTATTTCTTCAGTCACCTTGAAGTTTCTATACATGCTTATTCTTCACTTTTGACTGCCTTTCCAGCATCACGGGATTTCACCCGCAGTTTGTTGACCTGTGACTCTGCAATGTCAGCCCTCTCTTCAGCTTCTTCCAGCTCATGCTGAATCTTGCGGTATTTGGAGAGGTTGAGGTTGGATTGTTCCTCCTGAGAATAAAATTATGAAAACCATAGTATGAAAAATTCAACTTCTGTTTTATTTCAAAATTATTCAAAAATAATCAGATTTATTTGAAATGTAACCATTGTTCCATCTTCAGTGCAATACTTACAGCTTCTTCAGATTGTCTCTTATAAGCTTTCACTTTCATTTGCAGTTTGTCCACCAGATCCTGAAGCCTCAGAACATTCTTCCGATCTTCCTCAGACTGAACAAATGGAAGAAAAAAGTGAGTTTATATAATTTAAAATTCATTCCTCAGTTTGATTTTCTTAAATAATATATTTTTCTAGAGTGAAACTTGCACTATGTGTTGTGGGAGAGCATTCCATGAATTAGCGAGGTTAAGGGCTTGATAAGAGGAAATGAATAGCTTGTGATGTTTTTTGGGCAGGGGGGCTGTGCATTGGCCGTATTTTTGGTTGGTTGGGGATATCAGGGCATGGGAATGAGGTGGCATGTTTATGTTGGCTTGCACAGAAGGGTTATTGAGTGATGGAGCTGCTTATATTGTAATAGGGGAAAATAAAGAATTTACCCCATTACAAACCTTTGAGGAAGAAAATATTTTTGAAAAGAATTTCTCTCACTCTATTTCACTACTATTAAACATTTCCAGTTTGAGTGGTCAATAACTTCAGTAGCATTTCTTTCACTGTATTATTGAAAAAACATTTATCACCCTCACCTGGTAGGTCAGCTCCTTGACCCGTCTCTCATATTTGCGCACACCCTTGATAGCATCAGCACCACGCTTCTGCTCATTCTCAACTTCAGCTTCCAGCTCACGTACCTGAGGAAGGCACAGAAGAAGGGAGAATTTGCATTCCATTGCATTCTTTACGTTCAAAATGTATAAAGACTACAGATATATGAGGAATACGCACTCTGTGCTCCAGTTTCTGGAGCTGCTTCTTGCCACCCTTCATTGCCAGCTGTTCTGCCTCATCAAGACGGTGTTGCAGGTCCTTTACGGTCTGCTCCAAGTTCTTCTTCATCCTCTCCAGGTGGGCACTGGTGTCTTGTTCCTTCTTGAGTTCCTCAGCCATCATGGCCGCCTATTAATAAAGTTGCCAAACCAGTTCAAGAAATCAGCCATACCAAGTGTATACAGGTTCAGATTTCAAAAGGAAACTCAGTCCAACTCACATCAGTGATGGCCTTCTTGGCCTTGTCTTCTGCATTGCGGGCTTCTTGAATAGTCTCTTCCACTTCACCTTGGATTTGTGCAATGTCTGTTTCCAGCTTCTTCTTGGTGTTGATCAAGCTGGTATTCTGTTTGGGGAAAAAACATATTTGAAAAATTGCCTTAAAACAGCTAAGACAGAATTTTTAAAAGGCAGGAAATAATGACATCTACTTAGAAATGAACTCAATGAAGCTCTGCCTCAAATAGTTGCCTGGAATTTCTTATTCCTAAATCCCCAGAGTTTCAAATGAGATGGAAATATCATAGTATGCATACCATTGAATCTAATCATAGAGAAATAAGCTAAATAGTCATGTCCACAGACGTTTTGTATAAGAGCAAGCAAAGATTATTTAGGCATAGCTTTGTTTCCTTCAAGTAATATGGCTAAAGGTGAAGCAGGATGGAAGAGAACATCCCCAAAGATAAACAGCCTGCTCTTCTCTATCAGTTAATGAAAGGTGGGGCACATTACAATATTAGAAGCTTACCTGTGTGTGAAGAAGTTGCACACGCTCACTGGCATCCAGAAGCTCCTGTTCAGCCACTTTCCTGCCCCTCTCTGTCTGTTCCAGAGCTGCACGGAGCTCCTCAATCTCAGCCTGCATAAGGTTAGCTCTGCGCTCAACCATGGCTACTTGCTCCTTCAGATCTTCCTGGCTTCGAACAGCATCATCCAAGTGCAGTTGTGTATCCTATCAAACAAATTATTATGAGATACAAAGTCCTTAATTACATGGCAGTTCCAGGATTTCACTTTCAACTGTGTGGCATTGTACTGTAGATACCTTAAGCTGCCCTTGTGTGTTCCTGAGGTTCTTTAATGCCTCAGCAGCTTGGCGGTTGGCATGGCTCAGCTGGATTTCCATTTCATTCAGATCTCCCTCCATCTTCTTCTTTACTCTCAGGGCATCATTCCGGCTCCTGACTTCAGCATCTAGTGTGCTCTGCATGGACTCTACTACTCTCAGATGATTCCTCTTCAGCTGATCAATTTCTTCATCTTTCTCTGCAATTCTCCTGTCAATATCAGCCTTCACCTGATTGAGCTCTAGTTGGATGCGGAGGATTTTGCCTTCTTCATGTTCCAGTGAGGCCTTAAGAAAGCCATTTATATTAGCTATTAATAATAGACTAAAATAAGTGCCCCCTCTCCATTTTATTAAAATGCATTAGACATCATCTTTAAAAGAAAATATTTTGTGCATTCTTTCCTCCAGTCAACAGCAAAACAGAAGTGTCCATCACGATTCTGTTAACACTGTTAGTAATTCTTTAAGTGTTTTATTTTACATCATAGAACAAGAAACTTTTATCCTGTTTTCTCTAAGAAGAATGATATATATATATGTGTGTGTACCTCAGCTTCCTCTAGAGAAGCCTGCAGTTCAGACTTCTCTTGCTCAATCTGCTTCTTCACTTTCTCCAATTCATGGATAGCCTTTCCACCCTCAGCGATCTGTTCCGTGAGATCAGAAATCTCCTCTATTGGTTTTACACAAAGTAAAGAGAAATAGATGAATAGTTTAGTTGTTGTAATATGGATGATGATACACAGCATTTGGGTGAGATGGGGGTGAGGGGTAAAGTGCTTTATTTTTTAAATTCAGCTCATCCTTGTAGAATAGATTAGTTGTTCTGCACACACAGTGCATGACCTTATGGACACCAGGGTCTGTCCTGGAATCAGGGAGAAGGCTTGTTTGAAGTTATATGATTCAGCTGGTTCTTTGGAAGTAAGACATAGCTTCTCAGTTTTGTGCCTATAGTATTCTAAACCTGCTTCTTAGAATATACAATTATTAACTCACGTTGGAGATTCTTGTTCTCACGCTTCAAGGTTTCCAAGTGATCCAAGGATTCCTCATAAGCATTCTTCATCTTAAAGAGCTCTGTGCTGAGAGAGCGAGACTCCTTCTGGGAAGCTTCCAGTTCAGACTGGGCTTCTTCAAATTTCTGTTTCCAGTCTGCCAGAATCTGTAAAACACCACCAAGAAATAAGCAATGAATTCATTAGACCTGAGAACTTCATGCAATATGTTCATTAAAAAAAAGTCAAAAAATACCTTATCAAAGTTCTTCTGCTTCTTATCTAGAGCTGCACAGGCTGCATTGGACCTTTCCACATCAATCATCAGGTCCTCCACTTCATTCTGTAGCCTTTGCTTTGTCTTCTCAAGGGAAGCACATTTGGAATTCACAGCTTCTACGTGCTCTTCAGCATCCTGCAGGCGCTGGGCAAGTTTTTTCCTTGAAGATAAAAAAGTCAGTAGTAAATTGCATGAATCTGCTTGGGTAAGCAGGAAGGTCTATTATCCTACCATAGGCATTGCATAACTTCTGTTACAGACATCATAGAGGGACAGAAGGAGGGAACCCCAAGGTGTCCAAAAGTATAAAAAACATTTGGGGAGAACTTGTGGGAGAACCCCCAAAACAGCCCAGTGAGGACTTTGAATGCTAAGTACCCACAGAACCCTGAATCAGTGGGAAAACCTGGGTGTTGTGTAAGAATGAAATGGGTTGGCTGATTGGTGAAGAAGTGAGTGCTACGTTGGTGGCCTAGAAGCCTCCAAACCCTCACTGATTGGCTGGCAGGAAAGGGACTTCCTGAATGAGAACAGAGGCATACCCAGATGATCTTGTACCCATGGCAAGGAGCTGTATCGGTGCGCCCCACCATCATTTGTGCCCCTCCCTCCCTTTTCTTTCCTCCTGCAACTCTCCCCCCCTCTCTCTCTCCCCCCCCCCCTTGAGTGCTCCACTCTCTCTGGGCACTTTGCTCACACTTCTAATAGTGCCGCTGGCTGATTGGGGAATGGGCCACAGGGCTGCTGTAACAGCCCAGAGCAGCAGAGGAGCAGCCTGGGGTGCATGTGGACAAGCAAGCAGTCTCTTAACCACTCCAAGCGAGAATGGAGAGTTGCAATTTTTTAATTCCTAGTCAAAAATATTGCAACGTTTTGTAGCAGAATAACACTTTTTATCTCAATCTTCCCAACATACTTGGCCTCTTCTAGTTCTTCAGTGCGCTGGATTGCATCAGTCTCGTATTTAGTTCTCCATTGGGCAACCTCACTGTTTGCCTTGGACATGGCACGTTGCAGCTCAGCCTTTGCTTCCTGTTCCTCTTCAAATTGTTCCCTGAGCAAGTCACAGTCATGACGAGCAGATTGCAAGGCATGGGCCAATGCATTCTTAGCCTGGAGAAATTAAAATATTTGTTAAGTGATTTGCCTAGATTTTTTTGTGTGAAATTAAGTCTCTTGAGTTCCGTGGATCTTTCTGCCTAGCAAGTATGTTTAGGACTGCAGTCTGAGATGGAAAACCCATGGACTTCCAGCTCCCATCGCCTCAACCAGTATGACCAATGGTCAGGGATGATGGGAGTCCAACAACACCTGGAGGAACACAGGTTCCCCATCCCTAGCCTAAGTAATTTTTTTTTGGGGGGGGGTTATTTCCATGACATTGCTGTACAGCTCAAATATCAGTTCATTACATATGGTTTCGTCTGTACAATGTTACTGTTTTTAGTTTGTTAATTTGTGTTTTGATGTTTGGATTATTGTTGCTTTTATAGTCACTTTTGAACTAAACTGCTTTGAACAACTCAAAGGATAAAAGATGGAGGATAAAAGGCGGTATAATTTTTAAACGAAAATAATAAAATTTCTAAGATATTTCCATAACACTTTAGCCCTGTACAGCAGCATGCAGGATTTGCAATACAGCACTGAAAATCCATTTATTAGATCTAGTCATAATACCCACCTTTGTTTCTTCTTCAAGTTGCCTCTTCAGTTCTTCAACCTGTTGAGTAAAACCTTGCTTGCCTCTTGAAAGTTGAGAAATCAAAGCATCTTTTTCTTCTACTTGGCGAGCAAATTCACCTGAGAAGAGCAAAAGAGAATATTTAATAGGACTGGAATAAAGTTGACTGAAAAAACTGTACTCAAGAAGAAATGGAACAACTGGGAGTTTAAAAATAATAAAATTAGCTATACAGTCATGTCTGAGGTTATACATAATGCCACATAAACCCCACATTCCTCAAATACTAATTGAGAAGAGCATACACTTTCACTTTTCTTCCTGCTGTGATATACACAAGTACTCAGATCAGGAGAGCTTGCACCACGGATGTAGAAGTGAAAAGTTTAGAACTTTACAAAAAGTGGAATGATCTGATTGTAGAAGAGACTGTACATTTGGCTGAGAGCACTTGCTTAGAGACCACGTGCCACTCTCTGACTTTGGAATCACAACCTTGATACATTAATTACGTAATTTAATGCTATACTTCACATTATCAGTGTTGTGATCCTTTGATGTTAAAATCAGCTGCAAGTTACATTTCTTACGAGAATTTACAAACAACTTTCACAGTGTATATAATGTGTTACAGTGTGTAACTTGCTGTGTGTAACCAGTCACGTGCCTTACCTGCTTCTGTCTGCAGACGTGCTCTTTGAGCAGTCAGGTCATTAATTGTGCGCTGGTGCTCTTCCTCCTTTGCTTTAACCTCACTCAGCTGATCTTCCAAGGAGCGGGATAATTTCTCAAGAGCTGACTGAAATGGGCAATTGGAAAAACATTGAAATAGTCTTCAAACTGATATATGAGTAAGAACATTCTTTAAAAAGAAAGTAAAACTATGAAAACAATACAGATAATTTATAAATTTGTATTAATGCTAATGTAAGTTTCATTGCAGCCTAAGTAAATGGCAGCATACATTTAAACCAAATTCTGAAGTTTGGCACAATTTGACATGGAAATTACAAACTTTGCAAAGAGCTAAAATCCAATAATTGTGCTGAAATCTATTAATTTGATTGCCTTCCTCAAGTCAGATTCTTATAGGCAATCTTTGAACACAAAGTCTTCAGTATATTAACACACACAACATAATTTCATGAAACAGTGGAGGAATGTGTTTACCTGTGTATTCTTTATAGGTGATAAAATATATAAACACCTAATTAATTCATCTAGCAATTACATTGACTACCCAGCAGTAATTAAATACTGTATTGTACACTTAGGAGCAGAACTTTTACAGTCTAATCATTAAAAATATTGCCCATTTTTCATATATAGTGTACTTTAACAAGTAATTCTTGGCATCCAGAATATGTTTTAGTACTGCTTCATTTGCTTATGCTATACAATCTGACTTTGCTTCAACTTTAGCCTAAGGTCAGGTTTAGAGATGTTCTGGCAGCTTAGCTCTTAGAAAAACATGTGTCAAATGCTTATGAGATGATGCAGTAGTTCTTGCATCCCTTCCCTAATGCACTGAAGTACAATACCTTAGATTTAGAGACAGATTCCATATTACTGGCAAGGTCATCAATCTCCATCTTCAGCTCACTCTTCTCCTTCTCCAGCTTCTGTTTCACACGTTGCAGGTTATCAATTTGTTCCCCAAGTTCAGCTGCACTGTCTGCATGCTTCTTGCGGAGAGCAGCCGATGTGGCTTCATGTTGCAGAGTGGCTTCTTCAAGGTCCCTGCGCATTTTCTGGAATTCTGCCTCACGTTTCTTGTTCATCTCAATCTGAGCTGCGGTTGCCCCACCAGCTTCCTCCAGACGCTCACTGATCTCTTCAAGTTCTCTGGAGAGATCAGCCCGCTGCTTCTCTGCTTTGGCCCGAGATGCACGCTCAGCCTCAATCTCTTCCTCCAGTTCCTCAATACGGGCCTAGAGAAGGAGAAGCAGCCATTAACACTCAGAGTCTTCCCTGATGAACTGATTTTTGTATGATGGAGTCAATATGTGCTTGACTTGCCTGTAACTCCTTTATCTTCTTCTGAAGCTGGGAGCCCAAGGCCTGCTCATCTTCAATTTTGCTTTGTAGCTGGCTGATTTCAAAGTCTTTCCTTTTCACAACAAAACACAAGGTTTTCTCAGTCAAATTCTAAGAGGGCTGGGCGCCATAAAGAGCTCCCAAAAGGTCTTCTAGACAGTAAACCATACTTACTTCTTAAGCTTTTCATCCAGCTGCTGCTTATCATTCTCCAAATCCATTGTGGATTCCTGGGCCAGCTTCAGATCACCTTCAAGCTTCCTCTTGGATCTTTCCAGGTCCATGCGAAGTTTCTTTTCTTGCTCCAGGGACCCTTCAAGCTAAGGACAAAGAGGGGACAAAGACTTTGTCACTCTAATACTACTTTCACCCCACGGTTATTCTTCTGCATATGTTGGTGCTTACATCGTCCACTTGCTGCTCCAGCTTGGTCTTTGCTTTGGTCAGAGTATTGACTTTGTCCTCCTCTGCCTGCAGGTCATCCAAGGTCTGTTGATGGGCCTCTTGGAGGGCTTTCTTTTCTTTGGTCAGTTTGGCAATGTTCTCATCCAAGACTGCCATCTCTTCAGTGAGGTTTTTCACCTTTTAGAAATGAACAAACAGATTCAATATATCATTCTACCCTGGAATGACAATACTGTACCACATTCTGACTATTGGTTGCAGATCTGAGGACATTGTGATCATTACCTTGTTTTCTGTGGCATGCTTCTCCTTTTCCACCTTGGCCAGTGTTAACTCCAGATCATCAATGTCTTTCTTCAGCTCTGAGCATTCATCTTCCAGTTTCCTCTTTTTGGCTGTCAGCTCAGCATTCATTTCCTCCTCATCCTCTGCCCGTTCAGTCAGCTCCTTAATTTTAGCTTCCAGCTGAATTTTGGTTTTGATCAGCTGGTCACATCTCTCCTCAGCATCTGCCAAGCCATCAGATTCCTGTAGGTTGAAAACATATTTTTAATGCATCTCTCTCGTCTTGTTGAGTTAAGTAGTTTTTTAGTTGAGACATACACCACATAAGCAAAAGTTTGATCAAATTCCTTTACCAGGGATTCAAGGACAATCTGCACATTGATATGCAACTGTTTGAGTGGGAGGGGCCAGGGAGGAAACTTGATCTGTCTTACTTTGGGAAGTTTGGCCTTTGCTAACAGAGCAGAAAAGGGGGGCACTGAACAAGGGAAGAAGGTAATAAAGTGTGCAGTGAAGTTTAGCATAGGGAAGATAGAGAGAAGGCAGCTAGTGGAGACATGAGCAAGGGTTGGAGGCAGGGGAGAAACTAAGTAGTGGGTTGAAGGAGGAAGTGGGCAGAGACATGTGTGGAAGCAAGAGTTATCAGGCAAAGTAAGGTAATGTGGGATAAAAGTAATGAATAAAAATGAAGAGGTGGAACTGAGGATTTTTCTTCTTCCCTTTCTATCTTTCCTTGTTCCTGCACTTTATTATGTATTTGATATCTATAATTATCTTTTTAAATAAGTTTTATTAGCTCCAAAATTTCTCAGCACTTTTTGAATTCTTGTATCCAATCTATATCTGTCAGGCATTGAGTCACTAGGACAAAAACATTTAATGTTACCAGTGATGCTTACAGATTGGACTTGGAGTTGCAAGTCATTCTTCTCTTGCATCAGAGACACCATTTTTTCTTCTAGCTCCTTCCGTTTGGCCTCTGATTTGGCAAGCTCTTCTTTAGTTTTCTCAAACTCTTCCTTCATGTTGGCCATCTCCTTCTCTGACTCAGCACTCTTCAGCAGAGGTTTGATCTTGAAGTACAACTTCATCCAAGCCCAAGTCTTCACATTCATGAATGAGCGGACATTGTACTGAATAGTGAAGATAGACTCTCTGTAAAGAAAGCATACTAGATCTTAAGGACGATTCCAAAATAAAATTTGTTTTCAAGTTTCTTTAATCTGTATTAAACCTGCATGTGTTGATGGACTCATTATCAAACTGGACCCATTGCCAGTTTGATAATGAGCGCTGACACCTTCCTTTGTGGGTGCCCTTTGCAGGGCTGCGCACAGCACCCCAGTCACGTGGGACCCACCAGCTGTTTGGGCTGGCCTGCCTCCCTGTGCTAGTCATTGGAGGTTTCTGCCAAACCTCAGCCAATCAGCACCACAGGGTGGTGGGGCCAGTTGCTTAAATAGGCGGCTCTGGAGCTTCACCCGCCCAACCCTCCCTTTCGTTAACCTGCAAAAAGCATTAGACAATGTTTTGCGTATGCTGCTACATCTTTGGATGGTTGCTATTGAAGAGCCGGGAAGGAATTTCCCTGCATTGTCGGTTTTAGGCCTTGGGCGGAATCCTTTAGTCTATCTTCCCTAAATGGGGTGGGGGGTGAAGTGGTGACTCACCCCCCCGCAGCGGCGATTCCAGGGTCCCCTCTTAAAGGGGTTTATATAAGGGAGTCACTGGCCATACACTGAAAGGTTGTCAGTGAACTCCCCTGCATTGCGGGGATATGGGCTGCCAACATACACAAGCATCTTGCTGTGCATGTCCCATATCCCATTCACCATGAGGAGTTCCAGTTACCCCGGCTGGGGGCTGGGAGGGATACACGCCCAATGCCTAAGTCAAGGTCTTCCTACATCTGAAAGGTTTAATAAAGTTGTGGCCAATTTTTATTCCATAACACATTGTCACAAGTCATTATTCCTTCTGGTGGTCTCTTGGGTCCGGGGAGTCTCCTCCTGGGCACGCAATGAGTCCTGTTACAGACTATGAAACTCTACCTCCTTTCCATCATTTTCTTGAACTCCACTCTCATCAGGTAACCACGGCAAACAGCTTGGGTGCGTGTAATCAGCTGTGCCAACTTATCATCTCTCATCTCCTCTAGAGTACCCAAAAGGCCAGCTTTGAAGAAGACCTGGGAAAAGAAAATATTACAAAGTATTGGTCACTGTCTCAACAAACTCAAATATTACAGTCTTGTAATAAAAAGTAATTTTACCTTTGTGTGGCCAAATTTATATTGGGTATGGTCAACATCGATAGAACCGAGAAGCTTCTCAGAAGCTTTCTTGCTATCCATGAACTGTCCCTCTGGGACGGCACTTGCATTCAATATCCTGTATCTGTTGAGAAAAGCTTACAGTTTTTATTTTGCCAAAGTATTATGATAGCTGGCACTAACTTCCACAATTGTTTTTGTTACAGAATAATATCTGAAAGAGATTAAAAACTGAATTTGGCTGTGAAGTAAAACTTATGTCTAGGGAAACTTTCTTAAACATGATGAACATTTGAAAAGATGTTTCTTAGTAACATGATCTTACTGCAGGTGGCCTTTCAGCTTATCTAATTATGCTGCTGCAAGCTGATGCAATATAAGAAGTTCCATTGCTGTACAGAGAGGTACACAGCTATTAAGGAAGTACACAGCCTATCCCTGATACTGTATACCTTTTTATTATTTCATCCCAGTTCTCTCAACCACATTCAATATAAACATACACTAATCATCCATCAGTGAGTTCTTAGTTGATTTTCAGCATTCTTAAAAGTTTAACATGTACAAAGGCTGAAATCCTAACTACACTTACTTTTACTTTAGTGGGACTTATTTCTTAGTGCTTTGGATTATACTGCATTGTATTGAAAACATATTTTTAAAGAACTGAGAAGCATAATAGTAAAATAGTATGGAATATACAGACCTCTGCTTAAAATCACCGTAAATGATCCTGCTAGGGAATCCCTTTCTGCAAATTCTGATACCTTCCAGCACTCCATTACATCTCAGTTGATGCAATACAAGTTCATGCTCCATGGCACCTTAGAGAACATTAGAGTATGGATTAACACTACAGGGTAGAATTTCCTTCTCTTTCAAAGAATGTTTACTAAAATGTCTTACCAGGTGTTTTAGTTTCATTGGGGATGAGACAGCGCACAAAATGAGGGTGGGTACTCTTCAAATTGCTCATCAGCTTGTTTAAATTCTCCTATGAGGTCAGAAATATTTGTTTTACCTGCATGTTGATGTTTAATACACAAGAAGAAGCCAAATTTTCAACTGAGACACAGCCCACCTCTTTGACATTGGAAGCTGCTGAAGATATAACTATAGATAAATAGATTTTGATATATAAATATACTCTTTGTAGACAATCTATTTTGAACATATTGATCTTATTTATGTTTATGTTTTTTCCCCTCTCAGATTTTGTTATGATTTGACAAATCGTAATATAAGCTAGGAAAAAGACATTGATTTAAAGCAAGTTTATTCCCCATTTCACAAACAGAAGTTGTGCTTACCCTAAAGAGAGCAGATACAGTCTGGAAAGAGGAACCCTTCTTCTTGCCACCTTTCTTGGCGCCGCCACCCTCTAAAACATAAAAATTATAAAATACATGAATGAAATTAAAATCCTTCAATGAATTACATAAACATATACCACTAGAATTTAAAGCAACCATCTCTTTAAGTTGCTAATTATGGGTTATGTTCATGAGCCAATTGCAAAGTGCAGCAGGAATTACCTTCTGCAGGGCGGTCAGCAAATAGCAAAGCCAGTGTCTTCATAGATGATTTCTGGTAGAGCTGAATTACACTTTCATTCAGGGGGTCCTTGTTCTTGTCCAGCCATCCACTGATGTTGTAGTCCACAGTGCCAGCATAATGGACCAGGGCAAAGTGAGCCTCAGCCTTCCCTTTGCCAGGTTTGGGCTTTTCAAAGTTCTTGCATTTGCCAAGATGCTGTTCATAGAGCTTGTTCTTGAAAGATGTGTCTGTTGCCTTGGGGAACATGCACTCTTCTTCTAGGATGGAGAAAATGCCCATTGGCTGGAGGGAACAAGGAGAGTAAAAGTAAAATTGCTAAATTAAATTAATAGAATTGTAGAGTTGGATGGGACCCTGAGGATCATCTAGTCCAACCCCCTGCAATGCAGGTACATGCAGCTGTCCCATATGGGGATTGAACCTGTAACACCGGTGTTATCAGTGCCACACTCTAACCAACTAATGTAATTAGTATTTGACAGTAAAAGTGAACTATTCATAGTGCACATTTAGTAAAATGGCATAGTCCTGCATGAAATTTAGACAAAAGCATCATCACAATTTCTGTTATTATTATGGAGCTATTCATTTTTATAATTAAGCATAAGCTTAAGCACCTTGCTAAAACAGGGATTGTTTGCAGTTACACATGTGCTAAACAAGTAATTTTTAAGAGACCTTCTCAATGAGTTCAATGCAGGCAGCCAGGTCCATTCCAAAGTCAATGAACTCCCAATCGATTCCTTCTTTCTTGTACTCCTCTTGCTCCAGCACAAACATGTGATGGTTGAAAAACTGTTGCAGTTTCTCATTGGTGAAGTTGATGCAGAGCTGCTCCAGGCTGTTGAACTAGACAGTGCAAATATATCGTATAAGAGACCACCATGTTTAACAGTATTCTTCATTCTAGTTTTCTAATGGTTAATATTAAAAACCTTACATCTCTTCAGGTTTCTGCAATTATTAATGGGTTTTTTTTTACAGTTCTTGGCAGTAATTTAAACTCATATCACAGGGTGCCCAAACTTTTTTCAAAGAGGGCCAGATTTGATGAAGTGAACATGCGTGAGAGCCGACCAAAGTTGTTTTTTACAATTTTACCCCAAAGTAAAATTGGGATCGGGAGGGCTGGTTTTGGCCCCCGAAATGAACTTTGGACATACATGTAGGTCTACTCATTATTTTCTCCTTTGCTGAGCCCAAATTCACGCATATTCACTGAACTTACTGCTTCCAGTGCTTTCAGATACATTGCTTACACTCTGTCTCGCTCCAGAGATGCTTTGGATTTATGAACCATGCTCTTCATACCAAATCATATCTACAATTCCTTATTACTGCCAGATATTTCTGTGTCTGGCATCCTCTCCAGTTAACGGCTTGGAAACAATTTCACTCCTTCATTGCTTTTGCATTGAGAACATTATTGAACTACACTCTTTAATTGCTTAAAGGTTTTACTGTGACTATCAGAATCACCACATCTCTGTTCTCACAATTTTCCATCAAGGCTCTGTTTCCTTACATCAAAGATCTCAAAGCCAGCAATGTCCAACACTCCTATGAAGTGCTGCCTAGGCTGCTTAGTATCCAGCTGCTGGTTGATACGAATGACCATCCACAAGAACATCTTCTCAAAGACAGCCTTAGCCAGAGCACCAACATTGTTGTACACCTATAAGAATAGAATGACAATGGTCAGCATATAAGTGGAGCAACAAAGTAGAGTCCATCCACCATGAGTTTTGTACTGCAGATCATTACCTGCTGGACTGTTTGGCCTTTGGTGACAAACTCATTGCCGACTTTGACTCGGGGGTAGCACAGAGCTTTCAGCAGATCTGCTGAATTGAGATTCATGAGGTATGCAGCCTTGTCAGCAACTGAGCACAGAGATAAGAGGAAAGGTTTATGAGCCCGATATATAATATTTTCTACATTGGATGAATGTATGAATAAACAACACTGCTTGTATAGAAATACTGCTAGAAATATTACAATATTACAGATCTTACTAGGAATACAAATAGAAGAAGCAGAGTAGTAAAATACTTTCCCTAATTTTTTAAAGATGTGAAAAAATCATTTTTCAGTGATTAGAAGCAAGAATAGGTCTGCCTCTCTGAACACAAATTAACTTCCTGGTGTATGACATGGAAACTACTAACGTAGAGCTGCCCTTGAAGATGGTTTAGAAACTTCAGCTGGTACAGAATTTGGCTGTTAGGCTGTTCTCTGGAGCAAGGTGGTTTGAGCAAGGTGGCATAGGGCCTTCTGGGCAGTGGCGCCCCCTCTGTGGAAAGCCCTCCCATTAAATGTGACGGAGATAAAGAATTAGACGGCTTTTAGGAAATAGCTGAAGGCAGCCGTGTTCAGGAAAGTTTTTAATGTCTGACATTTTATTATTTTTCAATATTTTGCTGGAAGCCCCCCAGACTGGCTGGGGAAACCCAGCCAGATGGGCAGGGTATAAACAATAAATTTATTATTATTATTATTATTATTATTATTATTATTATTATTATTATTATACCAATCCTGGCCTGACTGCAGTGGCTGGATCCAATTCAAAGTGCTGGTTTTGACCTATAAATGACTCCGGGCCACAATACCTCAAGGACTGCTTTTCCCCATATTAAACTGATCTGGATTCTGCAGTCATCATCTGAGGCCCTTCTTTGTGTGCCTTCTCCATGAGAGGTCCAGAACAGGCCTTTTCTGCAATGGCTCCCAATTTGTGGAATACTCTGCCTAGGGAGGCTTGCCTGGTGCATATCTTTAGGCGTCTGGCAAAAGTGTTTCTCTGTAAGCAGGCCTTTGGCTGATTAACATTCTATGACCTTTTAAATGTGTTTGTGAGAAAAGAGTTATTGTTTGTTTTTGTTCTATTATGATTTTTGTGTTCTCACTTTGTATTTCTATGCTGTGATCCACCCTGCGATCCTTGGATGAAGGACATTATACCAATTTAATAAATAATAACAAATTAATCAGCTAAAACTATGTTTGTCGCTAGAGGTGCCAACTTGAATCAAATATTGTGCCGGGGCTGAGTAAGCACTGCCCTACATAATTGATCCCAAAATGCATCATGCTCACACCATTTGAATGGCAATGCCCATTAACTTTTTTTTGTTGTGTACAGCCCCTTCAAATACTTTATGGAAGTGAGGGCAAAGGGACCTCAGCCCCTAAGAGTTGACTCCTATGTTTGTCACCATAATGTGGCTAGGAGATTAGTTAGGATAGATTTGGCAGGACTATAGCAACCAAAATTCCATCACTGTTCCATCACAAATTTCTAGATTATATCGACTTTCAAACATTTTCTGGCTTGACTTAAACAAGAAAATGAATATAAAATAGTATAAAGCTAGACACGTCTACTCAAAATTAATCCTCATTGAACGCAATGAAACTTGCAGGTAAACGTTAACTTTGTAACTTTGTAACTTGACTGTAACTTTAGACTCTCATTCTTATGCATTGGACTTCAGCTGTTCAAGTGAAAGTTAGGAGCAGCTGAGGATTAAGGGCATTTTTTGGTTGAAGGCTTTTGCTCATAGTCCCATTGCAAATTCTGTAAATACCTTCAGTGCCATCTGGCTCAGCCTGCTCCTCACGTTGCTTCTGCTTGAACTTCATGTTCCCATAGTGCATTACAGCTCCAGTTAGCTTGTAAATGGCTGTCTTTTCCTCAGAATTGAAGCCCAAGATATCAATGGCACTCTGACAATTGAATCAAGATGTTCAAGTGAATATTTTTTATATTACTTCTAGTTGATACGTCAAAAAACTCATTTGTTCATGCTACTTACATCTGTAGCCATCAATTCTTCTTGATCATCTATGCTGGGAACAGTGATCTCACCCTGACTCACAAAGTGAAAGTCATATGGGTTGGTAGTAATCAGCAACATCTCTGAATAAGGAGAAGCACAGATTTTCATCCATTGCATAATCCAGCATCTGCGCAAGATTTTAGCAACAGCCACTATAGCAAATGCCTCTTACCAATCAGTTCTGGCTTCTTGTTGGACATGATCTGATAAAAGATGTGGTAGCTTCTTTCAGCTTTCAGCTGGAAAGTAACTCTGGACTTCTCTAGCAGATCTGGCAAGAAACAGAAGCAACCAATTAAGAAACTAGTGAGTGAAAGAGAAAGCAAGTGAGAGAGCGAGAGAGAAAGAAAGATCCCATCCCTTACATGTCTCAATGTCAGCAGAAGCCAGTTTGCCTGTGGCACCAAAATGGATTCTGATGAATTTACCCTTTAAACAAGAAAAGGCATGTAATTACAAATCCTATGAGGCAGATTCGGCAAATACATTACTACAGATTTGCTGTATGAGACCACCCTTATAAAAGTGAAGGTCAACTACTATGTTCAGATTCTGCAGGAGACTTACAAAACGCGAGGAGTTGTCATTCCTCACAGTCTTTGCGTTTCCAAAAGCCTCCAGCAAGGGGTTGGCACTGATGATTTGATCTTCAAGGGTACCCTGCAATGTATGTATTATTGTAAGATTAAATATATAGAAATTGCAGCAAAGGCACATTTCATCCTTTCTAACAAAAAGCTTACCTGCATTTTGCCTTGTGCGACCGGCTCATCCTTTTTCTTGTCACCTGTGGCTGCAATTGTTGCAAAGTATTGGATGACACGTTTCGTGTTCACAGTCTTTCCAGCACCAGATTCTCCACTGTTGATCAAACACATATCAGAGTGTTACATGGACTACTGCAATGCGCTCCACGTGGGGCTACCTTTGAAGGTGACCCAGAAACTACAACTAATCCAGAATGTGGCAGCTGAACTGGTGACTGGAAGTGGCTGCCAAGACCATATAACACTGGTCCTGAAATATCTACATTGGCTCCCAGTACGTTTCAGAGCACAATTCAAAGTGTTGGTGCTGACCTTTAAAGCCCTAAACGGCCTCGGCCCAGTATACCTGAAGGAGCGTCTCCACCCTCAACATTCAGCCCGGACACTGAGGTCCTGCTCCGAGGGCCTTCTGGCAGTTCCCGCACTGCGAGAAGTGAAGCTACAGGGAACCAGGCAGAGGGCCTTCTTGGTAGTGGTGCCTGCCCTGTAGAATGCCCTCCCATCAGATATCAAGGAAATAAACAACTATCTGACTTTTAGAAGACATCTGAAGGCCCCCCTGTTTAGGGAAGTTTTTAATGTTTAATGTTTTGTTGCTTATTCTTATTATTATTCTGTTGGGAGCCACCCAGAGTGGCTGGGGAAACCCTGCCAGATGGGTCGGGTATAAATTATTATTATTATTATTATTATTATTATTATTATTATTACCCTGCCATTACCCCATATTATTAGAAAGGAATATTAGAGAGGAATAGCCAGCAAGCAGCACATGTTCTTCAAAGCCTACTAAGAAACTAGGGGGTCAGATAAATGCCCCTCTTCTATAGAAATAAAATTGAAATTTTGTATAATGCAACTGTAGAACTTTCAGAAAACTAGATCACTGGAGATTTACTGTACCAGCATTCAAGAGGACTATACATGTAATCTTTCCTCCTTGGTAGGATAAGGTAGTTTTGACAAAATTCCTTTATTGTCTGTTGTACTGTATCACAAAGTCAGCATTGATTTCATTAAGGAAATAAACTTACGTAATCAGGATTGACTGATTCTCACGATCTGGAAAGATATATAACAAAAAAGAACTTGTTATTAATTTAGTGCAGCTATGGTTCAGTGTGAGCTAACTTGAGGAAAAGTCCCATTAAACTCAGTGGGACCTGGTTCTAAACAAACATGCTTAGGATGACACTGCATGTAATTATTAAAGAACTTGCAGTGGCTTGCATACAAGCAGGTCATAATAGGTAAGAAATATGCAGGGCAAAACCCAGATTGTGTATATGCTATGATGCTAGAGGAGCTCAGCCATGCACACAAAATACATTCATCTGTATTTTTTACAGATTTTGTATCTTTTACAGCTTGTGGGATTTTTTTTTTTAAGGAAGTATATAGCTTCTATGGCTACAAAGTATGCTTAGAAATGTGTGGAAACCATTTGATGAAATATCTGTAACAATGGGAAACTGAATTAGTTTTCCATAATTTGAATGCATATTCATTGCTTTTCCCAATGACTCTCAAAACTGTGTGTGCCATTTATGCATGTGTGTATTAATTATAAATAGCTCTGCATGAATTTTGTTTAAGGAATGAATTCCCCAGTAAGAATAAAATATGAAACCATTCATTTCTAAGAGTCAAATTGAATATTCTCTATTTACACTGAAAAATGGAATCACATTTCAGCAATATTGATATTTTTTCTTCTTGTCAACAATTGTTGATTTTTAAGTTTTGTATTCTTTTTTGGTGAAAAAATGAGCCAACGTTACTTTTTGAGCAGGAATTGGACTACATGTATTAGCATGATTAGGGAACTTCTTAATTTGTTTTGAGCCAGCTTTCTAATGCTTCTCTATATGCTATCTTAACAGACCTCCACATTCCCTAGGAAAATTATTAAGGTTTCTCTTGAGAAAATGTTCGCTCTTTCAAAGAGATCCATATACTCACCAGTTAACATGAACTGATAGGCATTGTCAGAGATGGAGAAGATGTGGGGAGGGGCCTCTTGACGCTTTTTGCCTCTGTAGGCAGATACCACTTCTGGGTTGTACACTGGCAGCCACTTGTATGGATTGACAGTGACGCAGAAGAGACCTGAATAGGTCTGGAAGAAGAAAAACATATCTAGCTTGTTTTATCCTGTCTACTGTAACACACACACACAGAGAGAGAGCTTTATTGTGGTCCATAGACCCAAAATACACAGTACAACAATAGTATATATCAACAGTTATTAAAGTGTAAGAGCGGCCTTGCTAGCCAACAGAGGAGCCTAATGTTGATTTTTCTAATATTCCCAATAGAGTTTAAAATGCAGTTAGCTCACAACTTGTACAAATTTAACTTGCACAATTGCAGATTTACATACTTGGTGACCGGAGAGCTGAAATCGCACAGATTAAATGCCCATAATGCAGATTGCTTTAAAGCTCTTCCTGGAGCAGGTTTTCCTGGCATGAAAAGAGTTCTCAAATTTGCTTACTAGGCTCTGGGAAGGTCTCACACAGGCTCTGAAAAGCGCTGACAGGATATTGCAGGGGCCACCCAAGACCTCTCAGAGCGTAGTAAGCAAGATGGAGAGCTTAGATGCTCTTTGCCTTGCATGGGAGGCAAGGCATGCTTGGCACACTGGCTTCAGAAAGGTAGGGATAGTAAAGTGGGGGCAGTTTCAGAGTTGTTTTGGCTATACACAATTTTGGTTTTATGCACAACCCCCCAGAATATAACCCCTGCAAAAATTGTGAGTCAATTGTATATAATTCCCGAACTAAGGAACTTTGAGCTGAGCAGGATATTCAGGGATATATACTTAGGACAGGATGTTTATCATTGGGAATGAGGGAAGAGAGAAAAGAAAAGAAAAGAAAAGAAAAGAAAAGAAGAAAAGAAATCAAATACAGTGGTACCTCTGGTTAAGAACTTAATCCGTTCCGGAGGTCTGTTCTTAATCTGAAACTGTTCTTAACCTGAGGTACCACTTTAGGTAATGGGGCCTTACGCCGCTGCCGCTCAATTTCTGTTCTCATCCTGAAGCAAAGTTCTTAACCCGAGGTACTATTTCTGGGTTAGCAGAGTCTGTAACCTGAAGTGTTTGTAACCTGAAGTGTCTGTAACCCGAGGTACCACTGTATGTGAGTAGACTTTTGCCACATTCCTGTCCTTGATTGATACAAGACACTAGGAACATAATATAGGATCTGGCAGCTAATAGTTACTTTGCCCACAAAAGAGCAATACAAACTGGCTAACTGATACAAGGTAGAAACCTAACATGGTTGTGTGGTGTGAGAGAAGAAAGTGATATTTGGGAGGTCTTAAAGCAGAGGTAGAAAACCTGTGGCCAGAAGTGCAGTTAGCTAATTTTAGGCATTGGTCTTATGAGGCTGCTTCTTTAGATGGTAACGTGCATTACTTCATGTACTTCAAAATGTGATAAGCTAGCCCTGCTGCACATGGAGGGCATTTTGCTGCAAGGGATCCTGGACTTCTGCCCCAAAGTCAGAACTGCCTATGGCCCTCCAAATATAACTGTATTACAACACACTGTCCATTGATCATGCTAGGTGGGGTTTCTGGGAGTTAGAGTCTCATCTGGAGAGCCACAGACTTCCTCACCCCTATATTAAAATCTAGTTCCACCATAAAAAGAGAGAGGCATTTTACTTCAGAATATACTTACATAGATCATCCAGGCTGCATAACGCTCTTTGAGGTTATACAGGACAGCAGGTTCATGGAGGTGGGTCATCATGGCCATGTCCTCAATTTTGTCATATTTGGGAGGATTCATAGAAAAGACTTGATCTTCCTTGACTGTTACAGACTGGGAGGAAAAGGATTAAAGGCAAGATGAACAAATATAGGACAGACCGCCAATGAAACAAAAGGCCAATTTATATCATCTTAAAAAGTAGAGATGAGGCAATTTTAACAATGCATTCCTTCTACTCACTTCTCCGTTTTCCGTCTTGACTGTGACCTTCCCTCCTTCCCTGGCTGTGACACTGGCCTTCACATAAGATATCTTAGGATCTGTCACAAAGACTGAATTCTTTGCATCAAAGGGCTTGTTCTGGGCCTCAATTCTCTCTTTTTCTGGCTTTCGTAGATAGGGGGCAGCTGGCCCGAAGATGGCCATCTCCGCGTCTGAAGACATGACTGCGGTTTATAGCACGCAGCTCAGCAAACAAAAAGCTGAAGGAAATAAAAATATGAATCATGTAAAGAAAATGTGGACATACGTCCAATATACAACTTTTCCTTTGGCGTTACATCCTGTATTTCAGAGAGTTGGCAACATCCAGCTCCATTGGCACTTAGAACCAAGGTCCTACTTTTCATATGGAATACCATATACTTGGCACCTATAGATTCTGAATCCTGAAATCTAGATATTTTCAGGTCTGTGGAATTTGTTCAGTCATCCATTACACCGGATTATATAAACTGCAGAAGCTGAAGGAACTGCCAGGGTCAAATTACCTTATTGGTTGGTTGGTTGGTTGGTTGGTTGGTTGATTGATTGATTGATTGATTTATTGTTTGCTTTGGTCATTTTTAATATTTTGTAAGCCACCCTAGGAATTGATACTGCAGTTGAAGGCTAGAGTATAAATAATCACATAAATTCTTTTTTTGTAGCCAATAAGGAAGAAGATTAAAGTGACTAGACTGTGCTTATCAGAGCAAGGCTACTGTTTTCTTTCTTATGATATGAGTTAGAATATAATATTATTTTGATTAAAAACAAAATTCAATGCCTATCTCCAGTTGGTTTTGTACTGTTTTTAAAACTATTTTAGTTTTTATGTCTTAAGATGCAAAAGGTGATTCATAAATATACAAATAATAATTGTTCTCTTTTTGTATCTTATATTTATAACTAGCCAAAGACTATCATTTTAGTTCAAGTGGCTTACACTTTACTGTTTTATCAGTGCACAATAGACTAAGTGCCTCAAGACTGCTTATTACAAGACAACTAATTATCCCTCTATAAAATGATTCTGTACACCAGATACTAGATTTCATCCCCTACAGACTCATCTAGATTGAGCTACTTCAGCCCGCTCTGTTAGGAACTTGAATGCTGGAATTGCAGGAGTTTGTAGCTTGAACTGTATTATTGTGTCCTTTCGTGTGCCAACAAGCAAGATGTTCTGTCAAGCAGGATTAACTTAGGAAGCTGCCTTATACCAAGTCAAACCATTGGTCCATCTAGGTCAGTATTGTCCATAGTATTGTCCAGGGTTTTAGATAGGACATTCCCAGTCCTACCCGGAGTTGTCAGATATCAAACTTGGGACCTTCTGTATGCAAAACAGATGCTCTACAACTGAGCTACAGCCCTTCTACACTGCTACCTGTTATGTTTACAGTTAAATTAGAAACCACACAACTTTCAGCAGGAATTGCACAGTAGAACCCCATGTCAAAATTATTCATACAGCCATATAGACTATGGCCTTTATGCATACATGGCATGATGCAGACTGTGATTCCCTACCATAGTGCATCCTTTCAGAATTTGACCCATGGGTTTGTGCTATGGCAGATGTTCTATTAGAGGGGATAGTAAAAGAATCAGTATATTCAAGGCCAGTTCCCAAAATTGACTTCCTCCTGCTAAGTGGAATGCTGCTTTATAACAAAATTTGATATAGCTATACATGTTCCATAAAGGTTGGGAGGAAGCAATTAACCCACTGAAAAACATGCAGATCATTTCCTACCATGTATCTGACTTTCCCCAGGGAATTAATAAATCAGTGTCTTACCTTGTGTGGTATCAGGTGGACTGTAAAGCAGGGTTGAGCTGCCCAATACTGTAAAATAAAAATGATAGATCCTTTATCAAAGGTCCAGTAATAAATTATAGAGTAGCAACTGATGGGCAGATTTTAAATCCCTATTGACACAGGCTATCTGTGCTCAGAAATGTCAAATGCAGCAGGAATGTACTGGGATGTGAAGAATTCAGGGTGAGATTCTATTCCTTTTAAACTCGAGCTTCTCACACTCTTACCTTTAAGCTGTTGGTGCAAGGACATGAGAGGCTGGTCCCAAGACTACTTATATAGGAAGAGATTTGCATACACAGCAGCCTCCTCTTCTTTCTTCGGTCAAAACCTTTTTGGCAGCCTTAACTCCCAGCAAGATTTCCATTCATATTTGACGCGAACAGATATAATTAGATCTTTCAGCTCCATGAATCAATCTAAAAATAAATTGACAAGAGGAGGGAAGAGTGGGTGGCAGCCTATATATTGTGGTCTGATCCTGATACCAATTTTGTGTTCTGGTAGAGGAGAGAAATATATGCATCTGATGCTGTTAGGGTTCAGTGGGAGTGCAACATATTGCTCAAAGGAAACCCATATGCTTATGTTAGAATGAATGGCAGTAAATATGTTTTAACTGGTAAGGAGAGAAGAGGAGAAGGCTGGTGAGTGCATAGTGAAACTGAAATAAATATTTGTAGTAATTTGAAATTTGCTAATTTTTCCAATTTTACTTTTTTCAAATTTCGATTAGGAAAATTCAAATTCATCTGAAGTATTGAAATGTCAGTACTTTAGTCAAATATGCTCTTTTTTGGCAAGCATCAAATATGAAATTTTGCAAGCTGTGAGCTGTCAAACACCATCAAATAAACACCACTGTGTGTAATCTGTCATGTGCTGTCAGATACTAAATACAGTTGCTTGCCAGACACCAAATACATATGTTAAGCACCATTGAATGTTAACTGTGAAATACTGTACTGTTATAGATTAAATGAGTGCTTTTTCCCCCTTAAAAAATGTTTAGGGATACTCTCATTTTGGCTGCTCCAGCAAGCATCTGGTTGCAAAAACACAGTTTATAAGGCTAGGAGACATACACAGGCTAGACATTTGCTAAATAACATAGCATGTTAGATAGATAGATAATACTTTATTCGGCTATAAGCCCACAATATAAGACCAATCAATAAATAAAATAACATTTTACATTCTAAAATATCAACTAAAATATTTCAACGCATAATCTCCTTCACATTACATACCATCTCTAGATGTACCATATTGTGGCCTTAAATATAAAGATGGTGGATAGAGTTTACTAGATTTTTAATAGTCATGCAGCATTCCATGAAGTCTTTTATTTGAAAGAACTGAATTCAGGAATCTGGCAACCTGTAATGTTCTATAAGAGTCAATGTCCTGGAGTAGATAGGCTAGATGTAATTCAGGTGGTTTAGGCACAGTTTCCAAAATGATTGAACTCAGAATCCTTGATCGGGGAACAATATATAAAGGACAATTAAACAAGATATGATAAAGGGATTCTATTGATTTGTTGTCACATGCGCATAAAACAGAGGTTTTACCGTTAGAAAATCTGTTGCTCAGCACATTTGAGGGGAACACATTAAATCTGGCTCTAACAAATGTGAATCTATGCGACGCAACCGATAGGGTAGAGAGATATCAAGGTATCTGGGACATAAATGTAATGCACTGGTTTATCGAGGAACATGTACCTCCACCTGTAGTAAGATTTTGTTGCAAATCAACCTCCTCCAATCTTTGTTTGATGACCTTTTTAGCTGTAATTAGATCTAAATTTAGTATATCGGAAGGAGAGATTCCATAAGACAACAGTTTGGAATGGATTTTTGTTGCCCATGGGCTGGTAAATTCATCTCTCCAAAGGCACTGAATAAGACGGTAATTGGGCAATTTATGCCAAAGGGACAGCCAGTAATTAAAGGCATGTCTCCACATCAGGATCTCTAAGGAGGGGGTCTTAAGTTCTAAGCGAATAGCAGAATTGCTTACACAGGAGGGTAGTTTCAAAAGGCGTCTGAGAAAAAGATTTTGCAATGTCACCAGAGGCATGAGGTTTACAAAAGCGCCCCATAAAGGGACCGCATAGGCCAGACATAGCATGTTGCTAACTATCTTGTTTCTTCTTAAATAATTACAGCCATGGGGGAGCCTAGTGCTTACTGGGAAGGCAGAGCACACGTAGGGATACTTTTTCATTTCCACCATGATCAGAATAGAGACACACACTCTATATCACACATGCAACCCTGCACAGCTACGAGCCTTGTGAAAGACTCTTTTCCTAAGAGTCCTAGCCAAACTTGGAGGGCTAATCTCAGTTTTCATAGAATCATATGGTTGGAAGGGACCCTGAGGCTCATCTAGTCCAACCCTCTGCCTTGCGGGAATCTTTTGCCCAACGCAGTGCTTGATCCCATGACTTTGAGATTAAGAGTCTCATGCTCTACTGACTGAGCTATCCCAGGTCTGATCATGGTGTGGGAGTGACAGATAACCACGGTGCTTTCCCAGTAAGAATTATGTTTTCCTATTCCTGTAATTATTTAAGGAAAAACAAGATACATGGCTACATATTACATAGTTGACCAAATTTGACCTACAGTCTTTCCCTCTCTCCACTCCACATTTTTCTTCCTTCCCTGCTTCTCAGTTCTTCACAATCCACTATCTTACTTTTGTGTTCCTTAATCCTTTGACTGAAACTTCCAGTTTCTGTTTTCTTGGTCTGCAAAGTGGCACTGGATGTGTGAGAGAGAAGCCATTCATAATAAGTTGATGGACCTTGTAGAAATGGAGGTGCAGAAATGAAGCACAATAATGGTAAAAGAATTGAGGAAAGCAAAAAAGGTGGTTTAAAACTACTCACAGTCTTCTTCTGCACAGTCCCCGAATGGGATGAAAAAGACCAGTGCTATTTTTCTAGAAAAAAGGTGCCTTGTTCTCTTATAATGGCAATAGCACATACCTGAGAGCTGCCAGAACTGAGTTCTGGCAAGTTCTGGCCAGAAAAAAAGCCATGGAAAGACCTTTTTGGTCAGTGTCAACTAAAATGAGAGAAAATATTCAAAGATGGTACTACACACCCATGAAAAGCCACAGGTTAAATTTTAGCTATGTTCCCTTTGCAACCTGATATCACACCTTGATTGGCTCATCCTTTGTCTCCCAGATTCTGCCTTGAAACTGTCAACCAAAGCTAGTTTCTGACTTTCACCATTGTGACTTGCAATCCCTAAATTAGTGTCCTAATTCTCAGCTACAAACAATGCCTGTATGACAACCACCACATATTCATTGACCGCTCCCTGCTTAAAACTGGGGGCGCCCTTTGCGTGGACGCGTGCAGCCCCTAGATCTGGAGCGGCTCCAACAACATAGGCTTGGCTTTGCCTTCCCTCAGGTGGGATGCCTGGAGGTCTCCGCCTACCTCAGTCAGTCGTCCAATCCCACCTGGGGGAAGCGTTGCCAAGGAGACCAGGTCAGGTAGGGGAGGGATTACCTGCCCACACAATAGAGGGAGGATCTTACCTGGGAATCCTCACTTGGCTCCAGAGCTTCTCCCACCCTACCCACCCTCAGTTAATGTCTTATTTTACAGGTTAATTTTTCTTCACAGGTTTTGCAGGTTAACTTTTCTCCACAGGTATGCGGGCGCTGCTACGTTAAGGTCGCTGTTAAAGGGCCGGAAAGGAATTTCCCTGCATTGGCAGGTTTCGCCTTTCCCGTAGCAAAACGTCACAACTTTGGCGGTATCAGGCCTTGGGCGGAATCCTTTTGTCCATCTTCCTCTTTGCGGCGGCGATACCAGGGTTCCCCGTTAAAGGGGTTTTCTGTAGGGAGGCTTTGACCGTACGCCGAAAGGTCGTCATTGCTCTCCCCTGCGGCGGCGGCGGCGTTACGGGGGCGGCTATCTCTGCTTGAACATATGTTCTCCAGAGCCGGCCCATCCCCCACACACACACTGGATAACCCTGATGCTCCCTAGGTCCCCGGCTGGGGACTGGGGAGGGAGAACGCCCAATGCCTGAGCCAAGGTCTACCCACATTTGAAATTTAATAAAGTTGTGGCCAATTTAATCCCATAGCACGTTGTCTTGAGTCGTTATTCCACATGACGGGGGGACCGCGCGGGATCTGGGGACTCCGCCTGTCCACGCAATGAATTTTACCTCCCCTTTGATCCTCAGACAGGTCAGGCATAACAAATTAACCACTTAATCCCCAAACAAATCTAAATGCAAGAATTACATTTTATACCATTCTCATGCTTTAAAACAAAAATATATGGACTTCCGGGTTGGCGCCATCGCCGAATGGCGGACTCCCTCCGAGCTCCGGAGGGAGCCGGCTCGGCAGGGGCTGGGTTTTACCGCACCGGCGATGCGGGGACCCTTAGAAACCACGGCCACGGGGGCCGTGGACTTGGAGACTCGGCTAGCACCGCTAGCGCCCTCCCGACTCGTGAAGGAGCCTTTTTAAAGGCTACGGATCGGGTGCCGGGGAGAAGCGTGGTGCTTTGAGTCCTCTGCCATCCCTGCCGAGCGAAGCCGCATGCCATCCGGCGGAGAGCGCTGACTTCTTCCATTGAGAATTTGGACTTTTAACAACAACCCGTGAGTAAATTGGAAATCGGGTTTAAAAGAAGAAAAATTTTTGGGATTTGAGACGAGCGGGGGGGGATCTAAAAAGGAAGTCAGTCCCCCTCCCTATTGTAGACATTTTAAAACAAGGATTGGGAAGCCAAGGCCCAAAAAGAACGGTATCTTTGCTAAAATCAAGAATTCCATGATGGGAAAGTACAAGAATTGTGCTGGAGGAAGAATTGAAGGAGAAGGAAAATGCACCCCCCTCCCTGGGAACCGGGGCGATTGAGGAGTGAGCCTGGTGAAAAGAGCCGGTGATTTTGACAGCTGTCAAAGTAGCTGTCAAAGTCGGAATTTTAAAGAGGATTTTATTACAAGGACCTTGCTGGTCAAATTTGTTACAACTTGATATAATTTGTTAAGACTTGAATACAAAATGGCGAAAATACGGAGAACAATCGGATTTTTGGAAACAAAGTTACAACAACCCCCCTAGAGGAGCTTCGGGACATTACAAAGATGGGCGTAAGCCGGGAAAAATACAACACTTCGGAATTTCACAGAACTGGTTATCTCCTGGGAAAGCTGCAAAACTGAAACTGAATCTCGTCTACAGGGTGTTTAGACTAAAAGGAGACAACAGAATACCTTACTGAAGAAGGAAGGGACTGAACGCAAGTTTTTGTTCCTGAATAACAACAACCCATGTAGAGTTACTAAACTTCTGAATAAGAAAGTTTTAGCAGCGGAACAAGAGGAAGCTGGACTATAACCTTGAAAGAACAATGGGGGGAATTTTATAATTTGACATTTTTAAAGATTTAGGAATTAATTTTTAAAAAAAAGTAATCCTAAAAATGGGAAATAATTCTGCAAGGAGTTGGGGGAAAAATGGGATTGATGGACTTAAGATTTCCAGGCTGGAAACATAGATTGGAGGATAAGGGAAATTAAACCGGGGAAGGGGAGGGAGAATTAGAATCCAAAGGCTTGCAACTATTTTCTGAATTGGTTTTCTTTTTTCTAATATATTTTTTATTTTTTTATACTTTTATTCTGTGTGCTTTTACTTTAATGGGAAAAAAGGGGGACATTGTGGAAAGAAAAGGGGGTGGGCTATGGGGAGAGATCTTTTGCTTTTTTTTTTATCAAGGGTGTTGCATAAGGTTTGTATAAATTTAAATTTGAACAATGGGGTATATAAATTGTGCTTTAAATCAGAAATAGAACTTGTGGAAACAACAATATGAAAGGGGAATACGGTAGGGGTGGGGGAAGGGGGGAGTCCCAGAAAGTGGATGTTTGAAAATAAGGTTCTGAATGTATCTTCATAATTTCTTTTCTTCTCTTTCTGTATTTTGGAAACTTCAATAAATATTATTTAAAAAAAAAAAAAAAAAAAAAATAAAACAAAAATATATGGCTTACATCTTGCTGCTTCTGCTAATTAATAAAATAAATAAATAAATACTCTACATTTTCACATGGGGACTGGAGGTGGCTTACAGATAAAAACAAGAACTGCTAAAAACATAGTAAAACAATAATTAACAATTGAACACTGATAAAATTAAATCTATATAAAATCTATTAAAACCCTACCAATAATGACAGTAAAACAGCATAGCACCAGCACTTTCGTTAAAAGCAGTCCATTCCCAAAAGCCTGTTGGTTACAAGAAAATCTTCACCTGCCAGCAGAAGGACAAGAAGGAATTTAATTTTGAGTCGTAACTGCAACCTTCTTTGTGAACTGCTGGTCATGGAATATTACATATATCAACTATCTGGAGAATTCCTAACATACAGGAAATAACTGGAAAATATTCAACATCAAAATCTGTATATGAGAAACCTGAGATTCAGCCTATTATTTTGTCTTACACAGATTTCTAGTTTCTCTTTGCTATGTTCTTACTGTTCCCATTTTCATGCCTTCATCTCCTATTCTGCAGCCCCCTTTGCACATATACTCCATGCTGATATATGTTACTGTACAGTTAAGATGAACTGTGCAAGCCTGTCAGATTATTCAGCTAGAGAATGTTAAATTCGGTTTATAGGTGCTGTACATATATGTGCGCTTGCTTGTTAATAAAGTATCTCTTCTAAATTGCTATGTTGAATCTGGAACTTCATGTTAAACACAACACATGGTACCAGGAGTGAAATACATGATTTCTGGAAGTTACAATAGAATATTTGCAGGCTTTGCTTCCATTATACCTCTTACATGAGGCAGCTGAATAATGGAAAGAGAAATTTAAAACAGCCATTGTTTCCCTGTCAGTGTGAAACACGGAGAGGGAAATTGTCTACCATTAAACAATGGTAGAGATTTGAGTAAAGCAGGGATAGAAGGATACTGAGGGTTTTTTAAAGGAAAAACCCCAAAGCAAACAACTTTAACGGGGGGGAAACAAAGATGGGTACAACACAGATGCTAACACCAATAGGCTAATGCAACATAGCCTTTCCCAACTTCCTTCTCACTGTACTCAGACCTTATTTGAAATTGCCACTCCCCCACCCCACCACGTCTATTCAAATATCTGCCATTGTTTCGAATCGCCACTTTCCCCCTCTGTTTTCTCCTTCCATGCTTTACTCACACCTCTGCTGTTGTTGTAAACCACTACTTTCCCCCTGTGAGTGTCCCTTCCTCCTCCCCCCCAAGTGATAGCCAATACTGCTGTGCAACCTGCTTTCTCTTTTGCTCCGCTATCCCACTGTGGCCATGAAAATCCAGGATTGTCATGCAGCACTACAAATCTTTCAATGGGGGCAATGCGACGACAGCCTTCCATTTGTATGTATAGGAAGAAAAGAGTTACTCTTAATTTACTGCAGACTCTGGCTTTCGTTAATCAGCTTTCTCTATGTATTCTGCAGCTCTGAATTTGAGTGACAGGGCCTTAGGGAAACTTAGGGAGGTCAGATTTCATGGTTGGCACAAAACGATCTGACAGACGTGTTTGGCATGCTAAGAATTTAAAAGACGAGACTCAGAAACTCAGCTGGTGCAAGACAGTATTACTCCAATGGCATTCTCAAGACTTATTTATGTTTATTCATCATAACAAAAGTGTTATATTCAAAGTAGCACTAAGGGGAACATTCCATCAGCACAAAGATTTTTCCTTGCATAATAGAACATCCCCACCTCTTCTCCCCGCACACTGCTAAGTCTGTTCTGGGAGTTCCCAAACCCTCTGAAGCAAAGATGGGGCTGGGGGGGGCACACAAGGGAGGAGAAGGGTGAAATCATTTTGTACAATTATTTAATTGAATACACCCAAAGGGATATTCTGATTGTTTGAGCATACAATCTATAGTGCTCAATGTTATTCTTTTATGTATGAACAGTATTTTTATGCTACCTTTACAACCAAAGTTATCTGAGTGGCACACCTAAACATTGTTAAAACATAACAAACAATTACAGTATTAAGGCACAGTGTAGCATAGATTAAGCAATACAGTTAAATACAAACAGGCCTTAAAAACTTATAAAGCCAAAATTTCAAAATCCATTTAAAAGTCAGAGAGAAAAAGAAGTCTCTGCCTGGCACCAGGTGTTGCCTCTCTGGGTGCTAACACAGAGAACCCTTTTTTTCCTTATAGCCACATGCCAGATCCCACTTGGCAGTGGCACTCCAAAGTTCAGTTAGGAGCAGTGATTTTTAGAGGGATACTCAAGGGTACACAGTACCGGCATCTTTGTTGTTGTTGAAAAGTGTGGCACTTACTTGTAACAACTTTATGGCGAGTACCAGCACCTTTTTTTCTAGGAAAAAATCATTGGTTAGGAGTAAATTATCCTTCACATAGCTTGACCGCAAGCTCTTTAGAGATTGAAAGGTCAAATAGGCCCAACATTTATTTATTTATTTATTTATTTATTTATTTATCAATCATAATTAATAATTAATTAATTAACTTTGTATGCTGCCCTATACCCATAGATCTCAGGATGGTTCACAACATAAAATTGCAATATAAAAAAACACAAAATACATTATAAAAATAAGAACAGAAACAAACCAATAATCGCCCCTTCCACAACACATTTAAAAGGGCATCTGCACGTGGCAAGGTGGAATACAACATATAAAATCCACAAAGATATTCCTAGAAACATCATGAAATACTGATAGGATTCAAAAAGAAAATTCATGTTGTAAAGTCCTGTCTAAACAAAAATAATTATAATTGCAAAATATGTCTGAAGGAAGGGAGGGATTGTTTGTGGAAAGCCAGTAGCGTTGATAAAGAACTGGTGTAATATGCTCAAAATGTTCAGTTAACAACCTTGCATTCTGATTTTAGAAGTTTCCAGGCCACTTTCGAAGGAAGCCCAATATGATGCATTACAGTAATCTAATCAGGAAGTTGCTAGAGCATGGATAACTGTAACTAGGTTATCCCCAAGTTGGGTCACAGCTCATTTGTCAGATGCAACTGATAAAAGGCACTCTGAGTCACTGAGACCACTCGGGCCTTGAGTGACAATGTTGGATCAGTGCAGGGAAATGCCTCCAGAACATGCTGAATACCACTCAAATAGGAACATGAATCATCCACTAGCAATACCTTCACCATGTCTAGATTGAGTCTTAGTTTATAGTCTTTGATCTAGTCCATTACTGCAGTGTTCCCCAACCTTGGGCCTCCAGCTGTTTTTGGACTACAACTCCCATCATCCCTCGCTAGCAAGACCAGTGGTCAAGGATGATGGGAATTGTAGTCCAAAAACAGCTGGAGGCCCAAGGTTGGGGAACACTGCATTACTGCATCTGAGCACTCAGAACACATCCTGCCTCTCTAGGATTTGATGAAAAAGAGAGATGGAGCTGAGTGTCATTTGCATATTAATGGCACCTTTGTCCAAATCTCCAGATGATTTTGACCCATTTTCATTCAGATGTTAAGCAATGTGGAGGAACAGATGAAACACTAAAACATAATTTCCAAGTGGTCAAGAAGAAATCTTCTAGCATCAATTCCAAGTCATCCAAGTAGGAGTAGAATCACTGCAAAGGAGAACTTGCGTCCATCATGGGCTGACTGAGTTCTAGCTGCGCAGCCCCACTCTCTTGTCTCAGAGAGCATCAGTGGGCTTTACTGCCTAGTAGGGCAATACCAAGGAAGAGTAACACCAAAGAAGACCAAGGATGAGTGCCAGCGGAATCACCCTGGCATCATGAAGACACCATGTCATTTCTGTTCCTGTACCAGACTTTAATGTCATTTTTATTGTGATAATCTTTTGTAAACTAGATTGAGAGCCTGTGAGGGTAATAAAGTGGGATAGAAATGTTCTAAAAATAAAACAAATAAGTAAAATATACAGTCGTAGCTCATCTGTATATACTCTGTTAAACAGAAGAATCATTGCCCACAATGAGGCACAGCAAATTGCAGAAAAACGGCAGGAGCCAGGTGGCACTTTTAAATGTATTTCATCCAAAATGTATTTGGGGGTTAGACCAGATGACCCTTGGGATCCCTTCCAACTCTACAATGCTATTATTCATCCTTCCCATAAGCTTTAGATTTGACCTTCAGGAAAATAATCTATCCTTCTTGTTACTTTAAATTAGCACCCAGAAGCAAATGGAAATTTTTGTTGTGCTATTGTCTTGTTTCCCACTCACAAGGATTTACTGCTTTCTGAAGAGCACAGAGAAATTCATATAGATTATCTCAGACATGGCATCTCCAGTATGGCACTTGTAGGCATCACAGCTCTCTCTAACACTCTCCTTGGTGCCCCCTAAGTGCTGCCCTTCCTTTAAAAATGGGCTCCTTTGGAAGGAAGAGTGGTGTATAAATTCAATAAAGGAAGGAAGAGTTCTTTGTGGTTTTTATTTTTTATTTTTTTGGTTGAGATAGGATTGCCTTGCTTTCTTTTATGTTTCGTTTGTTTTTCTTTTTTTGCTGGATAGGTGTTTTGCTTGGGATTTATTTTATTTTTTTTGTAGGTGAGGATTCTGAGCCCACAACAGTGTCTTAGATTCCCATTTGTGCCTCTGAGCCCAGAAAAATTGAGGACCCCAATCTTAGATATACACAACCACCTTGTATAATAGACCGGTATTATAGTATAGTATAATAGGCAGCAGGCAGGGGATACTGAGACAGAGATGGTACTTTGCTGAAACGTGCACTCCCTGCTTTGGGGTTTGATGCTTCAGTGCACTTCCCTCATTGGTGTTTGAAGCAATGTACACATGATCATATCATAGCTGTCAACTTTTCCCTTTTCTTGCGAGGAATCCTATTCGGAATAAAGGAATTTCCCTTAAAAAAAGGGAAACGTTGACAGCTATGGATCATATAGTCCCTTGAGAAATAATGCTGTCTGATGCATTTCCCCTCAAACCAGCTTCTGTCTGATTTGAAAACATAAGCCGCAGTAAAGTTGAGGTATGTACATTTGGGACATCCATTGTGCGTGTGCAGATGAAGCGCATTGCAAGCATGGGGAAACCAAATAGGGAAAATGCATCTGGTAAAGACATCCCTGCCTTGTCTCTGATGTGTATGGCAAGTGGAAATGTAACTTAAAGGTGGGGTGGGTGATTACTTTGCTACACTTTCAGCCAGTGCTTTTTTCTGGGGGGATGCAGGGGTACGCATACCCCTAAACATTTTGTGAAGCTTTGTACTTTTGTCCATTTACTGTAATTATTTTTTCCAATTTGAACTATAAAATGGTGATTTTCTTGATTCAAAATGAGAGTACCCCTAAACATTTTTTAAGAAACAAAGCACTGCTTTCAGCCACTAATGTGTACATAGCCTAAGACTCTGCTGCTGCTGCTGCAGCAGCAGCAGCAGCAGCAGCACACAGATCAAATTCATTTTGTAAGCAGAGCACACATCCTATCTTTTTCCCTGACAGGGACTCAAGGCAGCTTATCACAAAAAGAATTATTTCATTCCATTTATCTGTTGAAGGCCTTATACACGATCACTTCCCTCGCACATTTTTTCTTTACAACCATCTAGTGAGGTAGGTTTGGCGGAGAGGTTGCAGTTTGCTCAAGGTGACAGGTGTGTATGTGTATATGATGTCTTTATGTGCAGTGAGATCAAAACGCAGGAGAAGCTTCCTAATGCAGACTAGAACGTCCCTGTTTTCATCTGAGAAACACTGGAAGGTATGGGCTCAACCCATGATAGATGAAAGCATCATACTAAAGGATAAATGTCATATTTTATTATCCCTGCTTACTTCCAAGATGCTTTGATATTTATCTTCTATATTTACTTTGCTGGTGTTTTGAAAGGTGTTTTTTTAAAAAAAATAAAGTTGAAGTTGTTTTCTCATCCTGACTGACTTTCTTTGGTGAAGAATCAATATATTACAAGTTTTAATGGGGGTTCCGCCCCTCTCCACCAGAAAATATTTATATTGCAGCTTAATCTAAGAATGCTGTACCTTTTCTTGATCTCTTGTGAAATTCAAAAACATGCATGTTTGTCATTATCTGATGAGGAAAGACTTACTAATCACTGTTGAATAACTTCACTGGCTAAACAGTTTGTGTCACTGTTTGTGGTCACTGTTTTTAATATTGTATTTTAAATTGTTGTAACCTGTCTTGGGGCCTTAGGGTAAAAGGTGGGTAAATAATAATAATAATAATAATAATAATAATAATAATAATAATCCGTAGAGTAGAGCTGACTGTTCACAGCTCAGTCAGGCATTTGAAGTTGTTTTCCTTTAGGGATACTTGTTCAAATGTTTAAATTTGTGAGTACTAATCCATTTAATTTGTCTCAAATGTGACTGAAGCAAAGGGAAACCAAGTGCTTGATCCACAAACCACTTAAGCTTCCCTGCTTGGATTTTGGACCACCATCCTAACCATGTCTAGCTAGAAATAAGTCCCAGTGAAATCAATGGAATTGACTCCCAAGGAAATGAATTTAGGATTACAGACTTAAACCACCTAGCCCAGAATAATCCAATTGGAGTAAAAAAGGGACTTCGCCATTCAAAATTGTCTGACTCAAAAGAATGGTAACAATAAGATCTATATTGACTTCTCCTCCAGTTCAATAATTATACTACTGAAATTAAGAAAGCTTTGGTTAGCCAGAAATAATGATGTACATGAAATGCTATGAAAACAATAGTACTGTATAGAAAAGCAACGCATGGAATCTTTTTTGTCATCTTGCAAAGGAATCTACAATCTTTATTTTCTAGAAACTGAACAATGATAATTACAAAAGTGACAAAGAGCTTCACATTTTGCGCTTCTCTTCAGTCACTGCAGCTTTTTGTTGAGCTTATTCTTCGCTTACAACAACTTTCTTGTGCACCTCTCGGGTCTTCACCCGGAGCTTGTTAACCTGGGACTCAGCAATGTCAGCCCGCTCCTCAGCCTCTTCCAGCTCATGCTGAATCTTGCGGAATTTAGACAGGTTCACATTGGATTGTTCCTCCTGAAAATGGATAAAAATATATGAATCAAGGTACTGGATTTTTAACACTTAAATAGTATAAATGATTTTGAGTATAGGAGAAAGCATAAATCTCAGTAGCAGCATTGGGACATAATGCCAAACCTTGGTTAGTTTAGCTTGACTGTTCTTTGTACATCCAGACCTGCCCATGATATTATTGGTCAGTATATTACCACTTTAATACTATTATATGAGTTGATAATGTCTTTAATAGACTACAGAAATGCACAGTTTTTATTGTGAACTCCAATGTGTACAGTAAAGTGGTATGCAAAAGTGACTATTGCTATTTCATATTGCTTTAATTACTCAGACTGCTAAAGGATCTTCTCTTAAAAACAATATGAGCAAGGTTTCTGCAATCTTTCCATTATGAAAATTTGGGTTCATGTTACTGAGGGCACAATCCACTGATAATTTTTCTCACATAAGTCTCACTTATGTGAAACTCCCCTGTTTCATGCAACTAATTCTGCCACATGGAGACTAATTCATTTTGTACTTATTGATAGAAACGAAACCTTTGCTATATCAAATTTACCTTCATAATTCTAGCTCAAGCTACAGCAAGTTCAGAATAATACTTACAGCTTCTTCAGATTGTCTCTTGTATGCTTTCACTTTCATCTGTAACTTGTCAACCAGGTCCTGGAGTCTAAGAACATTCTTTCGGTCTTCCTCAGACTGGACAGAGCAGGATATTTTTTTCACAAAAGAAAAGAAAACAACATGAGTACATCTGATTATAAAATGCTTTTACCAGTTCCTCCAAAAGATGCAGAAAAAATATATCTGTCCTCACCTGGTAGGTTAGTTCCTTTACACGTCTCTCATATTTGCGCACACCCTTGATAGCATCAGCACTGCGCTTCTGCTCATTCTCAACTTCAGCTTCCAGCTCACGTACCTGGGGAAAATGGAATTAGCCATTAGCTGTCCAGCTGGTCAATTTGTTCAAGAAGTAGAACTGAGTGAACATGTTTACAAGAAATACATACTCTGTGCTCCAGTTTCTGGAGCTGCTTCTTGCCACCCTTCATTGCCAGCTGTTCTGCCTCGTCAAGACGATGCTGCAAGTCCTTCACTGTCTGGTCCAGGTTCTTCTTCATCCTCTCCAAGTGGGCACTGGTGTCTTGTTCCTTCTTGAGTTCCTCAGCCATCATGGCTGCCTATTAATAGAGAAATTTTCCCCAGTTTAGGAAACCAGCCATGCCAACTGCAAGCAGGATTATAGTTTCAAAAGAAAATCTGCCCAACTCACATCAGTGATGGCTTTCTTGGCTTTCTCTTCTGCATTGCGTGCTTCCTGAATAGTCTCTTCCACTTCACTCTGGATTTGTGAGATGTCTGTTTCCAGCTTCTTCTTGGTGTTGATCAAGCTGGTATTCTATACAGAATGGGAGATCATAGTTTTCGTAAAGGACCAAGCCTAAATATGTCATGCACATTGCTTGCATTTTGTACAAAAGAATGATGCCGAGTACAATTGCAGGTACTCAGAAATGAGCCACAAACATTTCCCCAGCATACCTATGATGCAGAAACCAGCTCTGTTGGGCTCCTCCCTCCCTCAACTAGGGAATGGGAAAGGAATTTGGTTTGGTTTACATTTTAATTCACACATCCTGAAACCATGTGTAAAACTTAAATACATCTATATTTCAAAATGTGCCCTTCTCTGAAGTTTGTGATGCAAAAAATGTGTGCAGAAAAACATATTGAGGATGTGTGAATAAAGATGCATTTATCAGTGAGAATGACATAACAAATGTATTATATTAGGGAAAATTGCTTGCATACAGAAATGTGCATATTAAGAGAAAGGCACACTAAAATGCTGCTGCTATTGTTGCTAACAACAACAACAACAATAATAATAATTTTTAAAAATGAATTTTGTGTTACTTTTTAAAAAATACAAACTGATGAGGAAACTTAGTGAACTGAAGATTGGAAAAATGAGAAACAGAGAGAAATCAAAGCAGATAGTTTCATTCATCCCTACCCTCAACTGTTACTTGGTTATTTCATCAGGTTGCTGCCAAGCAATTATCATTCTATTAGGCAGCATCAGAAAGAAACATAGAAAGGAGGACCACTACATCAATTCCATGAGGAGACCAGCTTCATTTGGCTCCTCTTACTAAGCTGTTTCCATTCTATCTGGTCATTATAACAACTATGCTACTTTAATAACTGGTGCCTGTTTTCCTCTTCCCTCCTTATGCCTTTTTCTTCTTGAGTCATGCCTTGTAAATCACCTTTCTATGAACAAGGACTATTTTGCTTGTTAATGATCTTACGTAAACTGTTCTGGAACATTTATTGGCTAAAGGGTTTGCTAAAAACACGCTAAATAAATAAAATGAGCTCCCTTCAAGGTCTTAATTGAGTACCAACGTCCACTTCATGTCCCTTGACAGTAGTGATTCTTAATATGATGAGAAAAAGAGGCTGTGTGGTGATGAGTAGGTTAATTGCCTATTTACACATTAGCAACAATCTCTTTATTTCTGGAGCAGAGCCTACACCTGATTTATCCCCACCAGATTATCCTCATGTCCTTGTGTGTGCCCATTACATATTAGAAACTCACCTGGGTGTGAAGAAGTTGCACGCGCTCACTGGCATCCAGAAGTTCCTGTTCTGCAATTTTCCTGCCCCTCTCTGTCTGTTCCAGAGCTGCACGGAGCTCCTCAATCTCAGCCTGCATCAGATTAGCTCTGCGCTCAACCATGGCCACTTGCTCCTTCAGATCTTCCTGGCTCCTCATAGCTTCATCCAAATGTATCTGGGTGTCCTAAAAAATGATATTGAGATATTATTGTGAGACCATTCTTTGCACAATGACAATCACAACTATATCCTGATTACAGAAATATATATGAACCTTGAGTATTCCTTGGGTGTTCCTGAGGTTCTTTAATGCCTCAGCAGCTTGGCGGTTGGCATGGCTCAGCTGGATTTCCATTTCATTCAGATCTCCCTCCATCTTCTTCTTTATTCTCAGGGCATCATTCCTGCTCCTGATCTCAGCGTCCAGTGTGCTCTGCATGGACTCTACTACTCTCAGATGATTCCTCTTCAGCTGATCAATTTCCTCATCCTTCTCTGCAATTCTCCTGTCAATATCAGCCTTCACCTGGTTGAGCTCAAGTTGGATGCGGAGGATTTTGCCTTCTTCATGTTCCAGTGAGGCCTTAAGAAAACCATTTATAACAGCTGTTAATAATGGACTTAATTTGACAGCTGTTTCCTTATTGAAGTACGCTCAACATTATATTGAATATACTATTTAGCAGTGTATTCACCACATTTCCATACTCAAAGGAAGCCATCTCAGAAATGCTACCTTTCGCACGTTCAGCTAGGTATTCAGAACTTGACCTGGGGACATCTTGGCATAAGTTGAACCTGAATTAAAGGATGGTCTTCACTTGTACCAAAATAGAACTAGACAGCTGGTACTTAAGATTCTAAAGGTCACAGAGTGGCTTTTAAACTAACCTTTGGGGAAAAGCTGACAAGAACTAGGGAGCATCTGGTTTGGGACAGAGCATCTGTAAGGGATGAGGGTGTAAATGTTCCACTTCATCAAAAGAGGATGGGGTAAAAAATAGCAGTAAGCATACAGTAATGCTTCTATTTCCAATGGCTATGCATGAGTGCTAACAGTTACTCATCCCAAACAGTACCATCCACACATAAGAGGGAAGTATCAGAAGATCTGAGGGAACAGCAATGTTTGCAGAAGTACAAAAAAGGGTGGGACTCAGAAGCAGCCTACAAGAGAGCAGAGCTTGCTCAGTGACCACAGAATGTTGATGGCTGAAGGGCAGAGAATGGAATGGAATGGAAGAAGGCATTGCTGACCGATGGATTGAAATACTAAACAAGAGAACTCCACATTGCAGCATTTTGTTGCAGGTCCCATTTGTGACACTGAACAACAACAGGATTGGACTATTGCCTTCATGCCCTGCTTGTGGACCTCCAAGTAAAAAGCAGATTGTAGGACTAAATGGACCTTCAATCTGATCCAGCAATGTTCTTATCTTATCATCATCGTTCTGGTTGCCTCTTCAATTATTTCACAGTATTACAGATCAATAATTTGTGTCTTTTCATTATGCATAATTGTATTGTTTACCTCAGCTTCCTCTAGAGAAGCCTGCAGTTCAGATTTCTCTTGCTCAATCTGCTTCTTCACTTTCTCTAATTCATGGATGGCCTTTCCTCCCTCAGCGATCTGTTCCGTGAGGTCAGAAATCTCCTCTGTTAGTTTCACACAAAGAAAGGAGAAAGGAGATTAATAGTGTTTATGCAACTAATAATAAACAGATGTAGGAAGGTTTGGGAAGGAGGATTTCAGTTATTCATCCCAGCTCCACTATTTGGAGTGAACTATTATAGTACTAGCATTATTTTATTCATTTATTCGTTCATTTATATTAATTTATTTATTACATTTTATATACCACCTGTCTCTTCCAAGGAGCTCAATGTTGTGCACATGGTTCTTTTCCTCCCCATTTCATTCTCACAACAACCATTTGAGGTAGATTAGGCTAGGAGATGATGACTGGCCCAAGATCACACAGTGAGCTTCATGGTTTAGTGGGGATTCAAACCCTGGTCTTCCAGGTCATAGTCCAGCACTCTAATTGTTATGCCATACTGGCATAATTTTAGATTGCATCCCTGTGGGTCAGACCTATTTTATTTTTAATTTTATACAACACCTAATGACCTAATATGTAAAGCTCCTCATAAGCCTTGTGAAGACTGCATAATAAAACTGCATGTTGTGAAGACACTCATTGTGAACTCTTATGCACACGGGTGTCTATTCTAGCTTTGGGGAGAAGGACTGTATGAGATATCCCATCCTTATGATCTACTGCTTCAGCTCTGCAAAACGAACTTCACAGTTTTTTTGCAGTTATTATGAAAAAGTGGTTTTACGTTGGAGATTCTTGTTTTCACGCTTCAGAGTTTCCAAGTGATCCAAAGATTCCTCATAAGCATTCTTCATCTTAAAGAGCTCTGTGCTGAGAGAGCGAGACTCCTTCTGGGAAGCTTCCAGTTCAGACTGTGTTTCCTCATATTTCTGTTTCCAGTCTGCCAGAATCTGCAAAACACCAGAAAGAAGAAACACAAGAAATAAGAAATGTGTTCATTTGTACCTGAAGATTTGTTGCAATGTGCTGGGTTTTCTTTCAAATTATGGCCAAAAGTACCTTATCAAAGTTCTTCTGCTTCTTATCTAGAGCTGCACAGGCTGCATTGGACCTTTCCACATCAATCATCAGGTCCTCCACTTCATTCTGTAGCCTTTGCTTTGTCTTCTCAAGGGAAGCACATTTGGAATTCACAGCCTCTACGTGCTCTTCAGCATCCTGCAGACGTTGAGCCAGCTTTTTCCTAGAGAAATGTGATTACAACACTTAGTGGTTCTTAATCATCCATTATAATAAATGGCTTACTAAGAATGGTCTCAAAAACAAATTTGATTTTCCATTCAAACTTTGTCTTGACATGTCATCAGCTCCTTCCATGTTAACACTGATATGATTGCATTATTACAATATCTCTGTTGCTTTGAGCCTAGCATAAATAACTCAGTGACCTGTTCTGTTCACTGAGTGATACAAATAACTATTTCCCCCAATTCCAACTACACAATGACATACTTTCTTCTACTTTTGAGTTCCCTTTCTCTCCCTTGCTTTTGGTTCTTGTACTTACTTGGCTTCCTCTAACTCTTCTGTGCGTTGAATGGCATCTGTTTCATACTTGGTTCTCCACTGCGCAACTTCACTATTGGCCTTAGACATGGCACGTTGCAGCTCAGCCTTGGCCTCCTGCTCCTCTTCAAACTGCTCCCGGAGCAAGTCACAGTCATGTCGGGCAGATTGCAAACCATGGGCAAGTGCATTCTTGGCCTGAAATAAGGAAATAATTTTGTAGTTATGAATGTCGGGGTGTTACCCATGTCTGTTCTTATGTTGCATAGTTTCTATTGCATTTGTATTTTTAATGTTTATTTTTAGCTGCCCTGAGGAAATACACAAAAAATTGAGAAAGACGGGGCATCTCCAGCATGTCATCCCTGCCTCAGTTTTACATCTTCCTGTCCACATCCCACTTATTATGCTAGTATTCTGCTCTTGCTCCCAAAGTCAGCTTTTCTGACTCTCCAAAGAGATGGAAGAATTGTGCAGAAAACACAAGAGAGCGATTTAATGTTGATGTCGTGATGTGGTTGTTCCTTCAAATGTGAGTGAACAAATCATAGCTATACCAGAATAAATGCCTAGTTTGCAAGCAGCCTAAAATAGGTAAGCACATGCAATCTTTTGCCCATTTGAATGAAATAATAGAGAGACAACCATAGGGAGATATCTAGAGAAGTTTCCTGAGCAACCTTAGAGCTTCTGAAATGACAATAATCAGGATTTCTGCAGAATGCACATGGGTGTCAATAACTAAATAGGATAAAGAGGCCCTGTGTTGTTTAGAACTGTGATAGAGGGCTTGCAATGTTGAACAAAATACACACCTTTATCTCTTCCTCAAGCTGCCTCTTTAGTTCCTCAATCTGTTGGGTAAAGGCTTGCTTGCCTCTTGTGAGCTGAGAAATCAGTGAATCTTTTTCTTCAACTTGGCGTGAGTATTCACCTGAAAAGAGAACGGATTAAATGGAATATATACCTGTACATATTATCTATGTATCTATTGTATGTATAGATCTATGTATATTTTGTATAGTATGTACATATTTCTTTTTAAGCGGTGGTTGAAATGACCTTGATGGTTATAACAACAAATGCATTAATTTATTTGTAACAACAAATAAATTAATCATGTTCACTATTCATAAAATATTTTTCTTAGTAGTTATAAATTAGCCACACTTAGATAAACCTCACTCGTTTGCTAACAAGTCCTATTGCAGCTGGAGAAACTTACTTCCGAACAAACAATCATAGAATCAGATTTCATAATGAAATCGTGTTGCGAGAAAAGGAAAAAACATTGCCCTAAACTTGTGTGCAGTTAAGATTCAATTGTATAGTACAGACATAGTAGATTGGTACTTTGCTATCTTTGGACCTAAGAATTGCAGCATTAAATAATTAACTTTCAGTTTCTTACCAGCTTCTGTCTGCAGACGAGCTCTTTGAGCAGTCAGGTCATTAATAGTGCGTTGGTTCTGTTCCTCCTTTGCTTTAAGTTCACTAAGCTGGTCTTCTAAAGTGCGGCTTATCTTTTCAAGATTTGCCTAGATGTGAAATAATAAAGTGTATAGCTATATAAAACAGCTGAGGCCAGATTTAACTAACTGGCCCTGCCAGCACAATGACCTCCACTAGCACAACAGGGCTTTCCCCTCTCCACCTGTGCATGCTCCCTCAAACTGGTTCAGGGTGCTGGTAGGGATAGCAAGCAGATATGCTTGCACTGAAGAAGCAATTCACTTAGTGCTACAGTGAATTCCTCTTCCATTTCCCCACATAATTTATCAAAATAATTTGACTATAGCAGTGTCACATTACAGTATGATACACATTGGGAAGAAGTATCAGGAAAGTGGGGGCAGGGATAAATAATATTTATCACAACAGCACTGAGATAGATGCTTATTTAGGTGACCATGCTTTATGTTTGCTGTTATGGAATAATTTCTGTAATAGTTGGTAAATTGTAATTTTGAATTGTTGTAAACTACTTTGAATTTCTTTTTAAAGAAATTACTTTATGCAAATATTTTTATAAATAAAAAAATCAGTATTATTATAGACATAGCACCAAATGACAGCTACTCCAGACACTCTTCTGGTTGTCCCTGCATGAGCCAGGTGGATCATTTGCTCTAAGCACATTTTGTAGATTTAAGGTATAAATAAAGTGTTTTGTGTAGACCTATTAAAAAAAACTTAGAAGCTGCTCTCTTACATAAAAATCCAATATACTACCCACTGTTCCATCTGCTTAATATGAGTATTTTGCTTTTGCTTTTAGGTACTTGAATGGGTGCTACTGTAACCCACGTATCAATCTCTTTATATTCCCAAACCATGTATTTATTATTACATTTATATACCACATATAAGATTGTGAATTCTGTATGTTGTGCCTCCACCTGATAAAGCTAAAGGAAAGTATATACTGCTGCAGTATACCTTTGCTTTGGAAACTGACTCCATATTACTGGCAAGGTCATCAATCTCCATCTTCAGCTCACTCTTCTCCTTCTCCAGCTTCTGTTTCACACGTTGCAGGTTATCAATTTGTTCCCCAAGTTCAGCTGCACTGTCTGCATGCTTCTTGCGGAGAGCAGATGCAGTGGCTTCATGTTGCAGAGTGGCTTCTTCAAGGTCCCTGCGCATTTTCTGGAATTCTGCCTCACGTTTCTTGTTCATCTCAATCTGAGCTGCGGTTGCCCCACCAGCTTCCTCCAGACGCTCACTGATCTCTTCAAGTTCTCTGGAGAGATCAGCCCGCTGCTTCTCTGCTTTGGCCCGAGATGCACGCTCAGCCTCAATCTCCTCCTCCAGTTCCTCAATACGGGCCTAGAGAAAGAGAAGCAGCCATTAACAGAGTCTTCCCTGATGAACTGATTTTCATATGATGGAGTCAATATGTGCTTGACTTGCCTGTAACTCCTTTATCTTCTTCTGAAGCTGGGAGCCCAAGGCCTGTTCATCTTCAATTTTGCTTTGTAGCTGGCTGATTTCAAAGTCTTTCCTTTTCACAACAAAACACAGTCAAATTCTAAGAGGGCTGGGTGCCATAAAGAGCTCCCAAAAAGTCTTCTAGGCAGTAAACCATACTTACTTCTTAAGCTTTTCATCCAGCTGCTGCTTATCATTCTCCAAATCCATTGTGGATTCCTGGGCCAGCTTCAGATCACCTTCAAGCTTCCTCTTGGATCTTTCCAGGTCCATGCGAAGTTTCTTTTCTTGCTCCAGGGACCCTTCAAGCTAAGGACAAAGAGGGGGGGAAGACTTTGTAACTCTAATACTACTTTCACCCCACGGTTATTCTTCTGCATGTGATGGTGCTTACATCGTCCACTTGCTGCTCCAGCTTGGTCTTTGCTTTGGTCAGAGTATTGACTTTGTCCTCCTCTGCCTGCAGGTCATCCAAGGTCTGCTGATGGGCCTCTTGGAGGGCTTTCTTTTCCTTGGTCAGTTTGGCAATGGTCTCATCCAAGACTGCCATCTCTTCAGTGAGGTTTTTCACCTTTTAGAAATGAACAAACAGATTCAATGTATCATTCCACCCTGGAATGATAATACAACATTCTGACTATTGGTTGCAGAGCTGAGCACATTGTGACCATTACCTTGTTTTCTGTGGCATGCTTCTCCTTTTCCACCTTGGCCAGTGTTAACTCAAGATCATCAATGTCTTTCTTCAGCTCTGAGCATTCATCTTCCAGTTTCCTCTTTTTGGCTGTCAGCTCAGCATTCATTTCCTCCTCATCCTCTGCCCGTTCAGTCAGCTCCTTAATTTTAGCTTCCAGCTGAATTTTGGTTTTGATCAGCTGGTCACATCTCTCCTCAGCATCTGCCAAGCCATCAGCTTCCTATACAGGGAAAATGTATGTCATATAGCAATAATATTATTATCCTACTTAAGAAGTTCATGCACACACAGATCTCTTGCACAGAATCTACTTACACAAAGGAATGTGCACATGGCCTCACCTTTAAAACTAATTGTTAAGCTATTCAAGGCCATATTCTTTCAGTGTTCAAGTAAATCACTCTTTAATAGACACTGGTTATGTTGGTATATCAAATACCAAAATAAACTATATTCACCAGTATACTATATATGTGTAAAAAAATACTTATGTCCAATTTAACTTTGACTGTGGTGAACTATTACGTAGAGGATATGTAGTATGTATATGAGATATACAGATTTATTAAACATAGCCACATTTCTCCTGCAATTTCTGAATTCCTCTACCTAAACTAGTCTAGAGTGAAGAAAAATGTATGTTACCAACAATGCTTACAGATTGGACTTGGAGTTGCAAGTCATTCTTCTCTTGCATCAGAGAAACCATTTTTTCTTCCAGTTCCTTCACTTTGGCATCTGCTTTGGCAAGGCTTTCTTTAGTTTTCTCAAACTCTTCCTTCATGTTGGCCATCTCCTTCTCTGATTCAGCACTCTTCAGCAAAGGCTTGATCTTGAAGTACAACTTCATCCAAGACCAAGTCTTCACATTCATAAATGAACGGACATTGTATTGAATAGTAAAGATGGATTCTCTGTAACAACCAGACAACAAAATAAAACCTTGATGATGAAAACGACAACAGTGTGATCAAAGTGTTTAATGAAATTCTTTTGTGACTCTCCTAATAAAAAATTATGAACTGTCCAATTCTTGTCCAGTTGCAAAACAGGTCTTAGACTGCACTACTAACTACACTTATCTGGGAGTAAGTGTAGGTTTATATCTCAAGGAAAGAGTAAGAAAAATGAATATTTTTTTTCTTTATAAAGAAGGGGTTGATATTTTCAGGAGCACACGGGGTATATGAAGAAATTTATCAAATAAAGCTTGCAAAAATAGGACTATTTTATAAAGTAGTTCAAATTTCATTATGCTTCTTTGGCATAGCTGTCACTTTATTTTTATACTTCTTACACTCACATTTAATACAAACCTAATAAATGTTAAGAGAACTGCCTCTTAGTGCCACTTCACACACAGTCCTTTTTAAAGGTATACAGTGGAAGCTCAGAAGCCAAATGTCTTGCAACTCAAACATTTCAGGTCCTGAACAATCGAAAACTGGAAGTGAGTATTCTAGTTTTTGAATGTTTTTCGAAAGCCGAACGTCCAGCATGGCTTCCACTTGACTGCAGGAAGCTCCTGCAGGCAATCAGAAGCCGTGTCTTGGTTCTCGAATGGTTTCAGAAGTCAAACAGACTCCTAGAACGGATTCAGTTTGAGAACCAAGGTACGACTGTACTTCTTACAAGTTTTACATAGAATCTGCCCCAGAATTTGGAGAGTAGCCCAAAGAGTATTTTATATATGTTATTATTTGTAATCCTTGTGTAGGGCATATTAACATGATAGGCCAGTGTGGTCATGAGTTCTATTACAGATGGCAAAACTCTACCTCCTTTCCATCATTTTTTGGAACTCCACCCTTGCTAAGTAGCCACGACACATAGCCTGTGTACGTGTAATCAGCTGTGCCAATTTGTCATCTCTCATCTCCTCCAGAAGACCCAAAAGGCCAGCTTTGAAGAAGACCTGGGAAAAGAAAATATTACAAAGTATTGGTCACTGTCTCAACAAACTCTAATTTTACAGTCTTGTAATAAAAAGTAAATTTACCTTTGTGTGGCCAAATTTATATTGGGTGTGGTCAACATCAATAGATCCAAGAAGTTTCTCAGAAGCCTTCTTGCTATCCATGAACTGTCCCTCGGGGATGGCACTTGCATTTAAAACTCTATATCTGTTAGAAGAAGTGGAAGATAAAGATGCTTATGATTTGATGCCATGTTCATGGAACTCGGTCAGACCAATGGTCCATCCGGTTTAGCATCTGATTGTAAATGTTTAAACAAATATTATTCCTAATGGCCATTTACCTAAATCAGGGAGACTAGTAAAATTTAACTGAGGCTAAATTTAACTGGGGCCTTCTTGTAATCTCTTCATGCAAGGACTATTAATTGTCACTGATGGCATTCCCCCCCCCCCCAAGCCTTTTGTCCAAACGTGGTGCTAACTACTATAATGCAATATTAGAAACAGTCAAAAAGCAACTCAAAACTATTGGGGGGGCAAAACAACTACAAACAACCAATAGGTTAATCATTGGGGGGCAGTCTGACCTCTGTTTGAAGTCACCATAAATAATCCTGCTTGGGAATCCCTTCCTGCAAATTCTGATGCCCTCCAGCACACCATTACATCTCAGTTGGTGCAATACAAGTTCATGTTCCATGGCACCTTAGAAAATAAGAGAAGATATGAATACCAAAATGTATCCAACTGGTGCATCGCATCTTTCTTTTTAAAAATCAAAGTAGAGTTCTGTGTCTTACCAGGGGTTTTAGTTTCATTGGGGATTAGGCAACGCACAAAATGTGGATGAGTACTCCTCAGGTTGCTCATCAGTTTGTTTAAGTTCTCCTGTGGAATTAGAAGTCAGAGCCTGGTTAACAAATTCCACACACATATACATGCAAAACTTCCTTTAAATTTTCCATAGGTAGTAAGAAAAATTAGAGAAAAACTGTGAAAACCCTCTATGAAATTGGTGTGTGGTTAACCTGATTGGACTCATACTTCCTCTGACAAATTGAGAGCACAATTTGGGATTGCTCCTAGATACCTAGGTGGGTTTTTCAAAAAATAATCCTTATCCAATTCACAAACTGTGCACTATTCTAGTGATAAAGACTTGGGCACTTTCAAGTTTGCCTTGGTAATCTCCAGATCATAGACCATTGTGAGACTTCAGCTAGACTAGAATGCAGTGACCTAGTGTTTTGTATAATTTATTTATCATGCCCATTCTCCAAGAAGCTCAGTTGCATGCTTTCTGTTCTAGGACTAAGCAGTCTTGGACTCTTAAACTCTTGATGGATCTATCAGAGCATACAAAGGTGCCTTCTATGGAGTCAGAATATTGGTCTGTCTAGCACAGTAATGTTTACACTGACTGGTAGCAGTTCCTCAGGATTTTAGACTAGAGTCTTTCCTGAGCAAAGATCAAAACTGGGGTCAGGCAATGTACTCTACCACAGAATTTCAGCCTTCACCTATAATACGTTTCTCTTGTGCTTAGAGGCATGCTGGTGTTCTGTGATTGTGAAATCTAGGGTTGCTATATTCCCAAAATATTCTTTAAAAAGGGACAGGCTTTTCTATGATTTTTAAAGCATTTCTTTCAAATAATCGCCCTGGTTGCCGTACGTCTGGGTTTCCCCAGACATTTTGTTGACTCCGCGAAAATCCGCCCTGGCGCCACTTCTGCTGCCCAAATCCCGGATACGTCCGGGAAAACTTGGCCGTATGGCAGCCCTATGAAATCAGAATTTTCTCCCCTTACAAATATCTTAAGCCAAGATTTTACTATACCCTGAAAAGAGCAGAGACAGTCTGGAATGAGGAACCCTTCTTCTTTGCAGCCTTCTTTCCCTCTGAATAATAATAAAACATATTATAATTAAAACATATACATCAGGGATTTTATGTGTTATTCTTCTGTATAAACTACCTTTGTGGCTGTAGGTTCAGTGAGGCAGCAGTGGAGTGCACAGACCAAGGACAAGGATGGGAGAGTGTGTTGGATTCAAATTAGGTGACAACTTTATTGATTACAGATGCAACAGGTTTGGTGTAAGCATTTGGCATTTATCAGGAAGATCAATCAGCTTGCCTGTTGGTTGATGAACCATTCCAACTGACTAAAGTTTAGGGGTCTCCCTCTTCCACCATAAAGTTTGACGATTGCTATGAGGCAGGCAAAACCCATAGACCTGGCCAGTCAAGTGACTGTAGCACAAATGCCTTCCTGGCTCTGAAAACAGCAACTGGTTTTTTTTTTATAAAAAAAAACAACCACAGCAAGTTCAAAGTAACCCCCTAAATGGTCAACCCTCACCCTGCCACAGCTTCTTAAATACTCCCAGAGCAGACCCAGATGGGCAAAGTCTTCACTCAGGTCTTCTCTGGAAATCCAGCTCACAGGGAGCCCAGACTAATACTGGCTGGCTTCTTGACTTTTGCAATGCCTCATTGTTCCCTACATGAGAGGTGCAGGAAAACAACCACACCAGAATGTGACCCTGTGTTATCCTGTTGCTGCAATGAGGCTGCAAATGCTGTTCCCAGTAAGGGGGTGGGGGTGGGGACTTCCAGACCTAAGCATAATAATATATTGTCACCATATTTACTCCGATGGTTGGAAGGTTATGATTCTTGTACGATTATTTAAAGACAAGCGATGGGTGAATGTGAAATAATATTTGGAACAGAGATATGCTGAAGTGTTAGTTGAGTGGTCCTCAGAAAAAGCCAGAGGAGCTGCAATTGCGCACACACCATACATTCCTAGTACATTGCTTCCCTCCCAAAAAAAGAAGATTCCTGAGAGCTGTAATTTTCCCTTCACAGAGCTATAATTCCTAGCATCCTTAAACTACAGTTCCCAGGATTCTTGCATGTGTGCTTAAAATGTATGATGTGTATGCAAAATATTTGATGGTTTAACATTTGATGGTTTAAAATCAGTGTGTGATTTTGCCCTTCTTGAATCTTCAAACAGACTGACTGAGTTTTGCCATATGTGGATGGTGCTGCAGCACTCCCAGTAAATGGTTGCTGTTACTGAACTTAAGTTCCTTCCTTCCTAATCAGGGTTATGTTCATGAGCCAATTGCAAATTGCAGCAGGAATTACCTTCTGCAGGGCGGTCTGCAAACAATAAGGCCAATGTCTTCATTGAAGATTTCTGGTACAGTCCTACAACTGTTTCATTCAGGGGGTCCTTGTTCTTGTCCAGCCACCCACTGATGTTGTAGTCCACAGTGCCGGCATAATGGACCAGGGCGAAGTGAGCCTCAGCCTTGCCTTTGCCAGGTTTGGGCTTTTCAAAGTTCTTGCATTTGCCAAGATGCTGGTCATAGAGCTTGTTCTTAAAAGAAGTGTCTGTTGCCTTGGGGAACATGCACTCTTCTTCTAGGATGGAGAAAATACCCATTGGCTATAAGAAGCAGAGAGAAAGCAAGATTTTATAACTTGTGTGCTGTTGGCTTGTAATATTAGCATATATTATTGCAAGCAAGTGTCATAGGGATAGGTTTTTTTGGCCAGCCACCTCGTGTTGTGGTTTTAATGAGGGGAAATAAAGCAAGAGGTTCTTTCTGCAAATATGTAACTTAAGGTCGGGATTTCATTGCACAATGACAGTCAAGAATTGTTCTGTAAGGCTTCCTGTTGAATGATTGTATTTTGAGTATGGCAAGAGTTTCTAAAATGCCATATCAAGGCATTTTTACATTAAGAAGCAGATTTGACCCTCTCTCTTCCCGTTATTTTTATGTCGCAAGCAAATACTATTTTATAAGAATGAATTTAAATTAAATAAAATGGCTGTTTTGTTGTTTAAAGTAAGGACACATCTTTCAAACTTTAAAGACTGCTTAATTACATTGTATGCAAGATTAACAAAAACTTTTTAAAAAGACCTTCTCAATGAGTTCAATGCAGGCAGCCAAATCCATTCCAAAGTCAATGAACTCCCATTCAATTCCTTCTTTCTTGTACTCCTCTTGCTCCAGCACAAACATGTGATGGTTGAAAAACTGTTGCAGTTTCTCATTAGTGAAGTTGATGCACAGCTGCTCCAGGCTGTTGTACTAGTGGGGGAAAGAGTACATTTATTCTAAAGAGTACAACTCAGTGCGACCCACTTTCAATTCTAGGTACAGTACTTCATGATATTTTCCACCCATATGCTTATTTTCCACCTGCATGTCTACCTAAGCTACCCTTAACCTGATTGAAAGATTTCCACCCATTAGACATTAACTTGGATTAAATATACTACATAGATGGACCTAACAGATGAAGAAAAATGCTATAAATAGAAGTAATATTAATGGGGTCAGAGGGACTTCTGTGTATTCATCCCTACCCATTTTAAGTGTACTGTCAGCTTCACTGAGGTCCTTCTGCAATGTTGGAGCTATCCTGGACCTCATCATTCTCTAGTAACACTTTCTCAAGACTTCCCTGTATACTAGCTATCTTTTGAAATTATGAACCTGTGCTACTTAGATGAGTTATTACCACCTGCAAAGCTTGTCCAGTCAGTCCATTGCAGTACAGTTGTGGGAATTGGCATCCTGTGCTACAAGCTGACCAGGTTATTTCAGAAGGAGCATTCCAGGAGATTTTAAAAGACCTGGGGAGTGGGGATCCACTTTCGTTGTGACAAGGTTCCATTCACTTACATCAAAGATCTCAAAGCCAGCAATGTCCAGCACACCAATGAAGTATTGCCTTGGCTGTTTAGTATCCAGTTGCTGGTTAATACGAACAACCATCCACAAGAACATCTTCTCAAAGACAGCTTTAGCCAAAGCTCCGACATTATTATACACCTAGAATAACATGATACAAACTGGAGTTAATATACAAAGCAGAGGACCAAACCTCCGAGGGATAGTAGTGGTGCATCCAGCATTTCATAGATTTTCACCTGCTGAACAGTTTGGCCTTTGGTGACGTATTCATTGCCGACCTTGACTCGGGGGTAGCACAAAGCTTTCAGCAGATCTGCTGAATTGAGGTTCATGAGGTAGGCAGCCTTGTCAGCCACTGAACACAAACATAAGAAGAAAGGATTATCAGCACAAATAGACCATAATTTATCAAAATATATTTTGCTTGTCTGACATAGATTCTACTTATGACAATCATTAACCTCAAAATTATATAGGTTTCAGAATCTTTTCTAAATTGTTCAGTTTCACTTACACTATTATCAATCAAATGGTTCTCCTAGATGAGCTACTTTCCCAGGTTGATGAGCCCCATTTGTCCCTTACTTCCCTCTACAGCACATGCAGTAACCACCTTCTTGACCATTGGGCCCACTATTGGTATTGAACGTTCAGTCTTCTGGAGTCTGTCTTCACATGCAGGGGAAGACCCTAACTTTCAAAGGGTTTGAGACCTATCAGCTATCCTCACCTGGTTTAGCTGGCCAGTCAAAGCTGTTCTCGGGGTGTGGCCGCTGTCGCATGCTGACAGCTTCTAGGAGCCACAGGTGAGAGCTGAGTGTAGGTTGGGGACCAAAGGAGGACAAACTACCCCAGAAGGAGCAACATGTGTCCCCAACCAGAAGTACTACCCCTCCCCAAAGACTCCATACACCCCAAGGGAAGTAATAGTATCACTCTATTCTGCCTTGATCAGACCACACCTGGAGTACTGTATCCAGTTCTGAGCAACACCTTTTAAGAAAGATATTAACAAGCTGCAACATGTGCAGAGGATGGCGACCAAGATGATATCAAGGGTCTGGGAACCAAGCCTTATGTGTTTGAGGGAACTGAGTATGTTTAGCCTGGTAAAGAGGAGAGTGAGAGGAGATATGATAGCCATCTTCACATTTAAAGGACTGTTGCACGGAAGATGGAGCAAGCTTGTTTTTTCCTGCTCCAGATGCTAGGACCCAAACAATGGATTCAAATTACAAGAAAGGAGACTCTGAGAAACATCAGGAAGAACTTTCTGACAGTAAGAGCTGTTCTACAGTGGAGTAGATTCTGAGAGGTGATGGACTCTCCTTTCTTGGAGCTTTGTAGCAGAGGCTACAATCAGTCAATCAGTCATGGTTGCTTTAGTTGAGATTCCTGCATTGCAAGGGGGTTGGACTAGATGACCCTTGGGATCCCTTCCAACTCTACAATACTATGATTCTAAGATTTGGCCACCTAACAACATGTTTGTTAATCAGTGAGGTAAATAGTCATAATAAAGAACAATACCTTATTAATAGACTATGTACCGTAAATTGCTGCTTCATATCCACACACAATCCATATTGTATTTAGGGCCCCAAGTATAATGCCATAACAGAGATACTTTGTGAATACCTTCAGTGCCATCTGGCTCAGCCTGCTCCTCACGTTGCTTCTGCTTGAACTTCATGTTCCCATAGTGCATTACAGCTCCAGTTAGCTTGTAAATGGCTGTCTTTTCCTCAGCAGTGAAACCCAGGATGTCAATGGCTTCCTATCAATCAAAAGTTAAAATGCTGAGCAAAAACTGGCCCTTCAAATTACCATTTCATTTGGAGGAAGAGCATTTCGGCTATTAGTGCACTGTGATTTCCCCCCCCCCCCACCCTACGCAGACACACATCATCAACCCCAGCATTTCTAGAATGCCTCACCCCAAGACATCTAATTTCTGTTGAATAAATTCAGCCCAAAACTGGTCTAATTAAATTCCATATATTCCATTCTATAAGTTACTTACATCAGTTGCCATCAACTCTTCTTGATCATTGATGCTGGCAACAGTGATCTCACCCTGACTCACAAAGTGAAAGTCATATGGGTTGGTAGTAATCAGCAACATCTCTGAATAAGGAGAAGCACAGGTTTTCATCCATTGCATAATCCAGCATCAGCACAAGATTTTAGCAACAGCAGCAGCAGCCACTATAACAAATGCCTCTTACCAATTAGTTCTGGCTTCTTGTTGGACATGATCTGATAAAAGATGTGGTAGCTTCTTTCAGCTTTCAGCTGGAAAGTAACTCTGGACTTCTCTAGCAAATCTGGCAAGGTAATGAAATAGAATGAACAAACGAACAAACAAACAAACAAACAAACAAAGAGTTCATCTAAAGAAGGAGCCCTTACATGTTTCAATGTCAGCAGAAGCCAGTTTGCCTGTGGCACCAAAATGGATTCTGATGAATTTACCCTTTAAAAAGGAAAAGATAGGCAATTACAAATTCTAGGAGGCAGATTCTGCATATAGGTTACTACAGATTTGCTGTGTGTGATGATAAGGCACTACACTTAAAGGCCAACTATTATGTTCAGGTTCTGCAGATGACTTACGAAACGTGAGGAGTTGTCATTCCTCACAGTCTTTGCGTTTCCAAAAGCCTCCAGCAAGGGGTTGGCACTGATGATTTGATCTTCAAGGGTACCCTGCAATGTATGTATTATTGTAAGATTAATTATATAGAGACTGCATCAAAACCACATTTCATCCTTTTGTGACACAAAGCTTACCTTCATTTTGCCTGCTGTGGCCTCCTCCTTTTTCTTCTCACCTGTGGCTGCAATTGTTGCAAAGTACTGGATGACACGTTTCGTGTTCACAGTCTTTCCAGCACCAGATTCTCCACTGTTGATGAAAGGTGGGACAGGAAACCAATAGTCAAGGGGAAAGTCTCTCAACAATGGGTCAGAAGTGGCTAACATTTTTTGCCTGAAGCCACATTTACTCTTGGTCAACCTTGCAGGGACTGCATGCTAGCCAAATATGTGGCTAAAAGTAGCTGTGGCCATCCTACTACACTCTTGCACACACATTGTTGCATACACACAGCCTCCCTCTCGTCAGGTGATCCTTGTAGATCAGCTGAGGAGGGGCCTATTGTCCCCTCCCTGCTCATCAAAGGATTGATCTGATGACTGGGGAGGGAGTGATTTACATCTCATTCAGAAATTTAAATTTCTCCACCCATCCCTGTGCTGGGTCTATTTTAATTTCCCCCTTTTTAAGTCACCCCTGCCAAAATTTGTTTACAGCACAAATCAGGTCCCCAGACCAAGAGTTAGCCACATCTGCTCTGATGGTTATAATTATATGCTATGGACTTTTAAACTTACATTGGTTTTATACCAGTTTAACTGCTATGGCTTTTCCCAAACAGACTTTGGAATTTCAGTTTCATGAGAAATCTTGGAAACTGCTGAGTAGCTCCTATTGCAGAACTGCAGTTTCCAAAGTTTCTTAGAACTATGACTATTATGCCATTTAAGTTATGAATATAGTTTTGTCCCAGGTTAGCATTGGGATGATTTTTCCTTAATACAATGACAGCACCCTGCTTCCATTTCAAAAGTCTGCACATAAAAAAGCTAGAAAGGATACTTACGTGATCAGAATAGACTGATTCTCACGATCTGAAAATATTAAATTGTTTAAAAAGTTACTTTTAATTTTAAAATAATATGAAGCAGTGTGTGTGTGTGTGTGTGTGTGTGTGTAGAAGCACCTACATCTGTCCAAGAATACATCAGCAGTAGAACCCCATAATTTTAAGTATCATCTGAACTCCTAGTCTCACGTATTTTAAATCCTAAGAAAATGGTTTCTATGTGGTCTTCATTAAGCTAAGGATGGGTAAATCAGCCTTTCTGTTCTGTTCCACTTTTGATTTTTGCAGTTCTTTATTAAAATGAGCAAAAATGCATTAAGTTGAATACCTTTTATACATGTTAAACACATTCTTTCCATAAAATATGCATTTTTTTAAGCCTTTTTGATTATTTTTATGCCAAAATCCAAATTATTTCATGCATTTTAATGTAAAATACATACTTTTGTGTTCATTTTGTGTGATTTGATTGATAGCTGCATTCTAACATGCATATAAATGAAGGACCTATGGATTACGTTGGTTTACTTTAACCAGCAGGCCAAATACATTTCTGCTCCATCCCTAATCCAAACACCTCATTGGCTATATGTTTTGGATCCTGGATGTTAGGGAAGCCAAAACTGTGTTGGCAGGTAGGAAAGGCTTATGAACAAAGAAAGAGAAAATGATATCACAAAATCTTCAGTTTAAGCCTCTAACATAATACAGTACTCTTTGCACAGCATATTCACTATGTGCCAGTGTTTTCCAATTCTCGGCTTTTTTATCCTCACATAATGCCAGGCATATTAAGCTAGGAGATGGTGGCGAGAGTGAGCTTCATGATTTTATTAGCAGAATAAAGAATGCAGTCACCAGCACTAATCCAACATTGTGAAAGGACACTGAGGTCCTCTGAGGAAAACATTATTTGTTCCCAAAGCTTCTCACTTACTTACCAGTTAACATGAACTGATAGGCATTGTCAGAGATGGAGAAGATGTGAGGAGGGGCCTCTTGACGCTTTTTGCCTCTGTAGGCATTTACCACTTCTGGGTTGTACACTGGCAGCCATTTGTATGGATTGACAGTGACACAGAAGAGACCTGAATAAGTCTGGAAGAAGAACAGAACTAGTTCAATTAATCTGCTTGTAGTAATATTTCTATTAATACTGTTATATTCTTTTGCTCTTGTGGAAAATATGTAAGTAGTTCCTTCTTTTAGAGGGTGAAAAGCATGAATGGAAATAAAGTAAGAAATAGACTTAAATTCTGAAAACTTCCAGCCAAACTAAAAGTTGGCAAACATATAATTTATCCATAAATGGTAAGGAGAAAGACAAAAACTGCAACGTTCTTATATCAGTATTGTTATTTGACAGATTTTGGATTTCTAAAAATCAAGTGTATGTCCTCTTCAAAAATCCCAAATATTGAACAAATGTTTAATCACAAAGAAGGAAACAAGATTGTAACAGGATAATAGTAAAACTTTTTAAGTTTTAATAAAATTATTGCACGTCTTTTCCTGATTCTTATGAGAAATGGTGCTGAGACTACAATCACTTCAAAGAGCAAAAGTAAAGCCAGCCTGTTCCTATCGCTTGCTGGACTGAAGAAAAAGGGAGGTGATCCACAGAGGTCTCAATAGAGCTTTGGAGGTTAGCACACAGATCTACCTAATCTGAGACCACAACACTGCATTAGCAGAAAGCAAAAAAAATAAAAGACAAGGACTGTACTCACATAAATCATCCAGGCTGCATAACGCTCTTTGAGGTTATACAGGACAGCAGGTTCATGGAGGTGGGTCATCATGGCCATGTCCTCAATTTTGTCATATTTGGGAGGATTCATAGAAAAGACTTGGTCTTCTTTCACAGTCACAGACTGCAAAGGAAACAAAAGGCAAGTTTATGGCATCTTAAAAAGTAGAGGCAAGGCAATTATAACAATGCATTTGTTGTCTTCTACTCACTTCTCCTTTTTCAGTCTTGGCTGTGACCTTCCCTCCTTCCCTGGCTGTGACAGTGGCCTTCACATAAGACTCCTTAGGATCTGACACAAAGACTGAATTCTTTGCATCAAAGGGCTTGTTCTGGGCCTCAATTCTCTCCTTTTCTGGTTTCCGGAGAAAAGGGGCAGCTGGCCCAAAGATGGCCATCTCCGCGTCTGATGACATGGCTGCAGTTTATAGAAGGCAGCTCAACAACACTAAACGGGAGAAAATGTTCCATCGTGTTATTGGATCAATATAATCCTTTCAATGGTATTAACTTGTTTTTGTTTTTAACCTTCCATCACCTTTATTTAGTAACTGCTTATGCATGCATAGGTCTTTCAGGATGCATCCAATGCTTCCTTTCTTCCTATGGAAGTAGCTTCATTTAAAGGAAGAAAAAATATGGATACAACATCTGTGTATACAGAGCACCCTACACTCAAGAGTTTCCCAGTTTAATTCAGTGAGGAGAATCTGATTTGCATGCACAAACAAATTGGCATCTGGGCTGTATTCTTCTGTTGGAATGGTTGGAAAACAGCATGAATGCAAAACCCTGAAGTGCACACATGAACGCATATTCCTCTTTAGTAAGATGAATTGTTGGTTTCCTTCTCTCAGGGTATATAACTTTCTGTGGCCACTACTCAATGACACATGAAAATTTGCTTTTATGAGACTTTTATATCCCATATGCTGATCTGTAGAGCTCAAGATCCTACTGTGTCAAGTACCAAGCATTCCATTGGGCAGAGGTTGTATGCCTGGAAAATTACCCTAGCCACAGTGGCAGAACACAAGCTTTGCCTATATAAGGAAGGCCCCAGGTTTGATCTCTGGCATCTCCAGTTAAGAGAAAATATGGGGAAGACCTTGGAGAGCTACTTCAAGACATAATAGACTAGACTCCTGGGCTAGATGCTTTCTATATCTGTATTCCAAGGAGAGTAGTATTGGTTGAATGTAAATAATATAGCAAGACCTTGTATACTGAGAATTTAGGAGGCAAAAAGCCAATTCTGTTTCTAATAAAGAAAACAGCAGAATAGAGAGTGAAGATTGGGCATTACTCTGGAAGACAAGAATTCAGTGACATACAACATGTGTTTTGGGTACATCTAATTCAAGCCCTGCTGGATCAGACCAAAGGATCATCTATTCTAGCATCTTGCTCTCACCAGCCTATGAGATACACACAATCAGGACCTGACTGTAACAGCACTCTCCCCACTTGCAATTTCCAGCAACTGGCATTCAGAAGCAAATGTTCCTTTTGCATATTTGCAGGGCTGGCACGAGACATTTTGGCACCTGAGGTGAACCACAAAATGGTGTACGGCCTCCTTCCAAGAAAGAAGGTGTGAGTGAAGATCTACATTGGGAACGGCGGGGGGGGGGCAGGGTTAAGATCTACAACTGGAATGGGTTGGGGATCAAATCACCCTTACCCAATAGTTGAAGTGGGAATCAAAAGCTGCCATGGGGTGGGGAAGGGGCCTGCTCTGAATCACACCAGGCAGGTGCAGAGCTCAGAAAATGTCAGAAGGCAGCGCCACTCCCCAGGGGTAGGAGGAGACCAGCAGGAGCTGCTCAGGAGGCTGCAGAGCCAGCCGCCAAGGGGTGTGCCACAGCCATCGCTGCCACCACAGCCGCAGCAGGTGCTGCCCCTATGGACTCCTGCATCCTTGCCTTGCCTCGTGCGTGAATCTACCTTGGCTATACAGTGGTACCTCAGGTTACATACGCTTCAGGTTACAGACGCTTCAGGTTACAGACTCCGCTAACCTAGAAATAGTGCCTTGGGTTAAGAACTTTGCTTCAGGATGAGAACAGAAATCACGTGGCGGCGGCAGCAGGAGGCCCCATTAGCTAAAGTGGTGCTTCAGGTTAAGAATAGTTTCAGGTTAAGAACGGACCTCCGGAATGAATTAAGTACTTAACCCGAGGTACCACTGTATGCAAGTTATTCTGATAAGACAGGAAGAAAGCAGTGAAGGAACGCTGAAATTTATGTAGGAAAGGCAAGCAACTCTCCCCTGTGCTTTTCTCTGGAAAGAGTTGTGTATTTCATTCTTTTTAAGCTCTACCATTTTTTGGGTGGGGGGGGGGAATACAATTCCCAGTATTTGCAGCCATTAATTAAAATTCAGCCTTCTTTAGCTTTTGGTGTTTAAACAATCCCTGTGCATCCTACCAGGAATTTGAAAAGTAAATCAGCTTGCTCCAAGTCTACAAGTGAAGCATCATTTAGAATGTAGGTTGGGTAAGCAACTGATACGTCTTCCTTATTAGATCTATATCCAGTGTGAGAGATTGAAACACTATCTTCTATTGAGCATCTCAAAGTGATGGAAGTATCAGACTTTTGTTCAAATAAAAACTTGTGCTACAGGTTTCTGAGTTACGCATTTTCAGACTATCTACCTACTTACTTACTTACCTATTTATTTATTTATACGACCTTTTCTTCCAGGGATCTCAAAGTGATGTATCTGTTTCTCCTTCTCCCTATTTAACCCTCATAACAACCCTGTGAGGTAGGTTAGACTTGACAGGCAGTGATTGGCCCAAGGTCCCCCAGTGAGCTTCATGGCTAAGTGGGATTCGAACCCTGGACTCCCAGTAAGGTGTGTCATTTTAGGGGGTGAAATGTTTTTTGCAATTTTTTTTTTTTGCAAATTTCTTCAGTGATGGGTCTTAAAAATATGTTTTGGGGTGTTAGGAATTCAAATCAGCTATATTTGTGATTGGACAACATTTAGCTTGGCTAATCTACATTGGATTAAGAAGCAAATATGCTGTTCTCGGGGAAACCAAAGAATTTTAATTTTACCTTCTGAAAGTGTCAGGTAGTGTAAAATATGTATAATATATAAATAAATATGACTGCAAGTACTTGGCAACCATTTTTAATGATTTCTTTATAATTTTACACACATTTTATTTACCATGCTATGCTAAGTTATATTAATTTAGCCACAATATCCGCTCACCTAGGACTCCAGGTGGGCGGCTGTGGTGGATTCAGGGAGCTGCCATCTTCGGTGCAGCTGAGGGAGGGGATGGCTGGCACTGCCGCGTTGGGCCCTCAGATAAGGGTGGGCAGTGCCCCCTCAGCCAATCAGAGGTTGGGGCTTGGGGGCTGCGAGCAGCCCACCCCCAGCCTATTTAAGGGAGTGGCCAGGTGTCGGCCACTCTCTTGGTCGATTCTCATGTGACCAAAGTATCTTTTGAATTCGCAAGTCATGTTGCAACTTTTTAGCACCCCTCATTTGGGGGATTTGAAAGTTGAAAAATTCAACATGCCCTAGTCTCCAGGTCATAGTCCAACACTCTAACCATTACCCCACTCCTATTTATCATCACTAATTTGAAATTGCACATTTGCATTTCTTTTTCTACATTAATTCATCTATACAGTGGTACCTCGGGTTGCATACGCTTCAGGTTACATACACTTCAGGTTACAGACTCAGCTAACCCAGAAATATTACCTCAGGTTAAGAACTTTGCTTCAGGATGAGAACAGAAATCGTGCTCTGGCGGCGCAGTGGCAGCAGGAGGCCCTATTAGCTAAAGTGGTGCTTCAGGTTAAGAACAGTTTCAGGTTAAGAACAGACCTCCAGAACGAATTAAGTTCTTAACCCGAGGTACCACTGTACAAAAATTCCAGTTTCCAAATTATATTTTCGACATGTAACTAGTATTGCATTATAAATATAATTTTTCAAGAGCATTTATACTTTATATTATACTCTCAATATGCCATGGGGATTAGCATGCTTACCTTGTGCAAGTTGTTATATGCAGGCTTGAGGCTGGCTACCACTGAAAAAAGATAAATAAATAAAGATGAACCTCTTTTAATTGCTGCCAAAAAAGCTCCAAGAATAGGTGAGAGAGAAGAAATAGATGAAAGAACAGGTTTGAATTCCAGGGCAGGTTTGAATATCCACATATAAATTAGTTCCAGAGGTGACCAAGTGACTTGGGATGTGAAGAATTTCAGGCCTCTACTCCTTCCCTGCAACCCTTGTTTCTGCACATGACTTACCTTGAAGCTGTATGCAGAGAGCAGGCAGATCAAAGACAAGATAGGTCCCAGGAACTCTTTTATAAGGTCTGCTCAGGGAATAGCACCTCCTCTGGCATAGGTCAGGTCAATTATTTCTGGCAAAGTATTGTTTTGGCAAAGTTGACTGCAAGCATCATTCTTACTCATATTATCCTTGGATATATTTAGATTAGAAATATTCAAGACACTCCATTACTACAAGTGCTTGTATCATTTCTAAAAATATTTTATAGGACTCACTGGCTTCTTATATTTTCAGTGAAATTATCCAAATAGAAAATCACAGCTAACATGCCCCACGGTTTATTTTTGTTTTTTAGGTTAGGTTTTATTTTTTAAAATAATTTATCTGCACTTAGGAATGCTAAACAATTAAAAGGTTAAGCAGAGGACAAATGATAAATAACTTCCTCACTAGTACTAGCACCAAACACAGATTAAAAAAAACCTAGAAAAAATAATTTGACAAAATTCATTACAGCAAATGTTGGTGTCTCAAAAATCTTGAAGCATTTAAAATCATTTGATGAAAATATGGAATTCTGTCTACTATTTTCAGACAGTGATAGACGTGATGATGGGTAAGGAATTGGAGGCTTAAGACTCTTGGCATCCCTTCTATGATTACCATTTTGGACAACTACTGTGCTCATAAACCCTCCGGACCATGACTAGAATTTTAGTTATAGAGAGCATGTGCTCTGCAATAGAGTCCAAATGAAGAGGCTGTGAAGGGTAACTCCTGTCTTGAAAGGCAAAGGTTGTTGGGAAGGAGATGAAAGTGACAGAAAAGTGAATGAGCTGTCAGTTGGACGTAAAAATCCTGAGGCACTTATGCTGCATTGAAGATTCTATGAGTGAGATCCACTGTTGCACCAGTGGATACAAATGGGACTTCTTCATCTGCAACACCGTTAATTCCATAATCTGCTCCATAATGTCCTGCAACCATCCAGAGAAATGGGGTTTTGGGGGGTGGGGTAGAAAAGTAAGTCCCATTTGCATGCACATGCAGAAATATTTTGCACAAGTGGGACACCACAATTGGATATAATTCTATTCCAAGTCCTTATTTGTGTATTGCATTCTCCCTTTAACTTCTTCCACAGATGTAAACCTGAGGAAGCCTAACATCACCCCACTGCACTCTCCCTACCCAATCTAGGAGCTATTCCTTTTGCTTCCATTTTTATCTAGCCACTGCCCGTTTGTTTGGAAGGCCAGGAGTTCAAATTTGGAAGGCCAGGAGGGTGCCCACAACAGCGATGAGGAGAAAGTAGTTAGGGACCTACAGGCTAATCTCTGAGTGAAGTGTAGTAGATGAACAAGGATTTCTGTTTTGCTATTATTCAACAATCACAACTTCCACTCCTCCTCCCCACCCAAAAAAAGGCCGTGGAAATTTCTGGAACTGAAAGCAAATTTACAGACTATGCTGAATTCAGAGATGTCCTGATCTTCAATTCTAAGTGTGCATCTGCCCTCTTTCTGAGCCACTATTTTTCACTTGGTTTTAGGGAAAAGAAGTAGATCCCTCATGCTTGACATTCACCTACCTTTGGCCTTCAATAGTCTCTCCTTCCTGTCTTTTTTCATCTGCTTAGATAGATAGCTGCTAACTAGGAGCTGTACCACTGAGCTATGAGTAGCGTTTTAGTAGTTGTAAGGATAGGTTTCCCAGGTATTTTGTTCCATTCCCTGACCTTAATCACAATCTGCAACCACCCCCTAAAAGTTGTAACATGACTTGGTCACTGGGGACATTTCCCAGAGCTTTGGAGACATGCATTATAGGACTTAGATTCTGTGGTAGTGAACATAATAATTGCTTTAAGATGGTTTCTCACTTCTTGCACACCCAAGGACTGCACACTCCACGTAAACCACAGTAACACCATATTGTCAAACAAGTGGAAAGGACCTCTCTTACAGTTTTGTGTATTTTGTTTCAAGCCCACATGTGCAACCAATGGCTGTTTGATTTGTGCTGGTATAATTTAGATTGGGAGAGGGGAGAGAGTGCAACGATGCACTGCTTGGTATTGGATGATCCTCAGCCTGGATACTGGTGACAGTTTTGATATGCAAACAATTTGGAGAGGATTTAGAAGATGGTAAAACAATATCCAGAACTACATGGAAGGAGCAAAAATCTTTTTTGTAGCTTCAAGATGAAAAGGAACAACAACTTTGAAAAAAAATTAAGCATTTGCTAAAACAAAGCAATTACAGATGAAAGTTACTTATTGGTTAAATGCTTAATTTATAGGAAAATACAAATATTACTTAAGCATAAATTCTGTTAAGTAATAAATCACCAGTGATTGCTGCAGACCCTGCACAGGTAGTTTTAAGTACAGATGTTTTTGGTGATATAAATAATGTCTTTTCTAGGGTCTTTCAGGGATTCTATTAACTATTTGCTATGGAAAAGCTATTTAATTGGCAACTCCTAGAAGTTTCTTCCCTTTTTTACAGACTTCTTATACAAGGTTATTACAAAGAGTCCCCCTCCCCCAGTTTATGCTATTTGCACAGTGAATTAGCAGCACCACCAACCCCCACTTGAAAAAGCCCAACATATGAAATGATACAGTATAGAACAGTTGTGAAAGGTGAATCAGCAGCTGCCTTCAAATTTAAGAACACTTGACACAGAACGTATACTTATACTCCTATATATGTAGCATGTATGTCCTATATAGGCCCAAACCAGAAGCAGAATTAAAATCCAGTGAGTTAGTAATTGATCAAAAAAAGAATGAGAGGTATATTATATTTTGTGTGATTATCATACTGTTTAAAACACTATAGAAAAATACCTTCCAGTTATAGTATTTGGTAGTTCAGTAGTCTGCTCTGCATTACGTTTGTTGTACTTCCATCCAGACATTCTGGTAAATATTTTATGTTTTCAAGGGAAACTTTTTTGACAAGAAATCCCAGTTTTATATATATTTGTTTTAACAGTAGACTTACCAGAAACCCAATATTTAGATGTTGGGTGAGATTCAACATAGTGTGAACTGGTGTCCACCACACAACAAGGTTTCTCCTTCACCTTCTCCCCACTACAGCCCACTGTGTACTCCCAAAATCTACTGTGGAACTTTGGGGGGCTCTCTGAAGCTGGGGGGAGGGGACAGCTGGATGGAAATTGAAAGTCCTGTTCTGACCAGTAATATTTGTTCAAAGTGTATAGGTTGTGTTAATTTACATTTTTGCACAAATACATGCAATTTATTCTGAACTACTTTACTTGTGTGCTACTTCCTATTTAACTCACATCCAGGGTTCATATCATTTGCATTGTATGTATTTTCAGTTTGGAACCAGATAATAAACCCCTAAAAGAGTGCTCAATTTAGAGCTGATCCCTTTGCTATAACATTATGATGTGAATACTAAGTAACATACTCTTGATATTATTTGTTTAAATGAATCTATTTAACATGAGTTTTCATAGTACTGATCAGTGATTTAAAAAATATTATAACCCAAAATCAGGGACGCGGGTGGCGCTGTGGGTAAAACCTCAGCGCCTAGGACTTGCCGATCGTATGGTCGGCGGTTCGAATCCCCCCGGCTGGGTGTGCTCCCGTCGTTCGGTCCCAGCGCCTGCCAACCTAGCAGTTCGAAAGCACCCCCGGGTGCAAGTAGATAAATAGGTACCGCTTTATAGCGGGAAGGTAAACGGCGTTCCGTGTGCTGCGCTGGCTCGCCAGACGCAGCTTGTCACGCTGGCCACATGACCTGGAAGTGTCTGCGGAGAGCGCTGGCTCCCGGCCTATAGAGCGAGATGAGCGCACAACCCTAGAGTCGGACATGACTGGCCCGCACGGGCAGGGGTACCTTTACCTTTACCTTTATAACCCAAAATCACCTGTTGATTTAATAGCTCCATACAATTGAATTTGATATCTTATGACTACATACGAGGTGAAAGGCTTATTTAGAACCTTTGCATACTTGGCAACCTGCCTTGATCTTTACAGTTTGTCCCAAGGACAAGACAGCCCTTTGGACAGCATTGCAACAATCCGGCATAGAGTTGCATATGGTTAAGCCTCAGTGCTCATTAGGTTCATTCTTAGTTTAGAGGGCACAGTACAGTTCAGAAATAGTTGATACACTCATCTCAAGAAAGTGCTTTCTTGTAAAACAAAAAACAGTATTTTAGGTCCTTGTTTAGCAATATATGTTTGCACATTTTCCTGTTCATCCCATTTGGTGTTCAGCAGCTGGGCTCAATATAACAATGACAATGTGCTTTGTTACCATTTACTTAAACTAACCATATAAGATTTTGCTCATTTATTTTAACATTCGTTTTCTGCCTTTGCTTCATGAAGAGAAACCCAAAGTGATTAAAGATAAGAACTAAGGCTTAATGTGAACTGCAAGTAAATTTCAATTTCATGGTGATTCACTGATTATATAATAATGTTTCTGAGAGTCAACATATTCATGAAACTGAGAACTGTGTTCAACTGAATGCACAATAGGGCAGAGTTAAGACTGTTACCAGAAATGCACAATCCTTCCAGGTCTCTAATACTTACTAATAAGTTAAAATGAAAAGCCATGTCCATATTTAGTATGCAAAGGAATCTACCATCTTTATTTTCTAAACAGTGAGGGGAATAAACATTAATTACAGGAAGTGGCAAAGAGCTTCACATTTTGTGCTTCTCTTCAGTCACTCTACATCTCTTTGTTGAGCTTATTCTTCGCTTACAACAACTTTCTTGTGCACCTCTCGGGTCTTCACCCGGAGCTTGTTAACCTGGGACTCAGCAATGTCAGCCCGCTCCTCAGCCTCTTCCAGCTCATGCTGAATCTTGCGGAACTTCGAAAGGTTCACATTGGATTGTTCCTCCTGATAACAGACAGAGAGATATGAAAATGGCAGAACACAGTCCTTCCTGCTCTTCAGCCTGCACCAGATTGAATTCTTAGCAAAGTAAACACAAAGCATGTACTAATTTTTCTCAGGCCATTATGAAGGGCATACAATTCAATTTGTGAAGAATCCCATAATATTTAAGATAGTAGGGCAGCTCCTGAATGTGCAGAGCTCCACTGGGTCTTCACCTCTTGGGTGCACAAGAGCAGTGTATAAATTCTCTTATGAGAAATGCTGTAAATTCAAAATAATTGTATGTGATATAAACATGTTCTGCTCAAAACTAGACTTCATTATTCAGTCAGGTTTTGTGTGTTGGTGCAAGCCAAAACTTTTGCACCATGTTCTGTGTGATACTTACAGCTTCCTCAGCTTGTCGCTTGTATGCTTTCACTTTGAGCTGCAGTTTATCTACAAGATCCTGGAGTCTCAGAACATTCTTCCGGTCTTCTTCAGCCTAAATGTTTAAAAGTAAGAGAAGAGAGTGTGAACTCATATGCAAGTACCTACGACATTTTCAGATAAAAGTAGGGCTGCCATACGTCCGGGAATCAGGTTCTGGTAATGGTTTCTGAGCAGATTTTATGGCAAGCAGGGTGATTTTTATTTTTTAAAATGCTTTAAAATATTTTTCAAAGCCTAGAAACTTAATTTTGTGAGGGGGGGAGGGGAGAGATGTTCCCAAACAACAACTTTGACCCCCCCCAAAAAAAGCTCAACAACTTGGTCCAGATTTTCACTTTTGGGAATATGGTAATCATTCTCACCTGATAGGTCAGTTCCTTTACTCTTCTCTCATACTTTCGTACACCTTTTATAGCCTCAGCACTGCGCTTCTGTTCATTCTCACACTCAGCTTCCAGCTCACGAACCTGAAATGCAAAAACAAAGGCTTCTGCATTTTAGCTGGTATTCTAATCCAAGTGCTATTCACTAAATCATGATGATGTGAATGGAAATATGGCTGTAATGATAAGCTGCAGCTGAATGGGTTGAAACTTTCTAGGTACATTTGTCCCATCTTTCCCTTGGCACCCTTTTCATTCCTCTGATAGCAACTTTGAACCTTATCTTCTGTCAGCTTCCTTACCTGAGCTGTCTCAATTCATAGAACCATAACATAGAAGATTCCTTCTTCCTTTCATTTCTATTCATCTGTGGCCCATCCCTGTGGCCATGCTACCACGAGCCCCTCCAAATTCTCAGACACTGAATATGTGCCCCTGTTTCCCCAAGTCCTGCTCTGTCACCCAACGTCTGTTGTGTGTTTCTGGTTACTTGACATGGTTACTAGTGTTGGTTCCTAGATATGCAAATAGGTCTGAGGTTGGTGTGGAGGTAGGAATAATAACTGAAGCAAAGGGGAAAGTTTCTTCTGTGTAGTTTTCAGAGAGAATGGGCATTTGTGCGCAAAGGGGAGATTTTCTCCCAGAAGAAAGGCATCAAGAATATATAAAAAAGCAAACTACTACTACCATTGCTGCCTTCCGAACTTTCAGATAGTACCTATCCTAGATGGTATGTCTCCTGCCTATGCGGGCAAAGCAGGGAGTGAAGACGTGAAAATGTGGAAAATGATTATTCAAGATTCAAAATGCATGGAGAAACCGTTCCTCTATGAGATATACGCACTCTGGCCTCCAGTTTCTGGATCTGTTTCTTCCCTCCTTTCAGTGCCAGCTGCTCTGCTTCATCAAGACGGTGCTGCAAGTCCTTCACAGTCTGGTCTAGGTTCTTCTTCATCCTCTCCAGATGTGCACTGGTATCTTGTTCCTTCTTCAACTCCTCTGCCATCATGGCTGCCTATTAATAGTTATAGTAAAATATTATTATTATTATTATTATTATTATTATTATTATTATTATTAATCAGAAAGCCATACATGCCAAGTATAATCAGGGAAATATTTCCAAAGAAAAAAACCCCAAACTCACATCAGTTATGGCCTTCTTGGCCTTCTCTTCTGCATTGCGTGCTTCCTGAATTGTCTCCTCCATTTCACTCTGGATTTGGGCAATATCTGTTTCCAGCTTCTTTTTGGTGTTGATCAAGCTGGTGTTCTGTATAAGAATAATAAAACTGACATTTAACTATTAGCCGCAAACCGTAATATATTCAGCATGAAATTCATGTTTCTTTGGTGTGGGAGGCATTCTTGGTTATCTAGAAAACAGCAAATGCAATGTTTGGAGCCTTCATCAACCCTTAAGAAAGCTCTCAAATTATAAGTTAATGTTTACATTCCATTTCTTATAGCATTGATTCAGGCTTAACAAACATGGAGATGACTTAATTGATGAAGTCCTTTGGAGGCACTTGACCATATCATGAAGGTATGCTCATAAGGAACAGAAAATGGAGTCAGCGACATTGCAAAAAAGAGATGGACACATATATATTAGGAGTTTTGACACAGGTGGGCAATACACAATGCCATTTCAAAAAACAGAAGTAGCTTCTTCCCTTTACCTGAACCATCTTCTGCTTAGAGAATTTTATGGGCCCATTACAAGCTAGAAGCTCACCTGGGTGTGGAGGAGTTGCACACGCTCACTGGCATCCAGAAGTTCCTGTTCTGCTATTTTCCTGCCCCTCTCTGTCTGTTCCAGAGCTGCACGGAGCTCCTCAATCTCAGCCTGCATCAGATTAGCTCTGCGCTCAACCATGGCCACTTGCTCCTTCAGATCTTCCTGGCACCTTATAGCTTCATCCAAATGTATCTGGGTGTCCTAAAAAATGATATTGAGATATTATTGTGAGACCATTCTTTGCACAATAACAATCACAACTGTATCCTGATTACAGAAATATATATGTACCTTGAGTATTCCTTGGGTGTTCCTGAGGTTCTTCTGTGCTTCAGCAGCTTGGCGGTTGGCATGGCTCAGCTGGATTTCCATTTCATTCAGATCTCCCTCCATCTTCTTTTTCAGCCGCAGGGCATCATTCCTGCTCCTGATCTCGGCATCCAGTGTGCTCTGCATGGACTCCACAACTCTCAGGTGATTCCTCTTCAGCTGATCAATTTCCTCATCCTTCTCTGCAATTCTCCTGTCAATGTCAGCCTTCACCTGGTTGAGCTCAAGTTGGATGCGGAGGATTTTGCCTTCTTCATGTTCCAGTGAGGCCTTTAAACAAGAATAGCATACCATGGACTCACTGTCTGAAAGTTTATTCAATAGGAAACACTAAAAACCACTAGTTTATATGCACTGTGCAAGCATTGCCAACCATTTTGTCTGATATATGCCACAAAATAATTATATGCATAATAGTGTACTTACCTCAGCTTCCTCTAGAGCAGTCTGCAGATCATTTTTCTCTTGCTCAATCTGCTTCTTCACTTTCTCCAATTCATGGATAGCTTTTCCTCCTTCAGCAACCTGCTCCGTGAGGTCAGAAATCTCCTCTGTTGGTTTACACATTAAAATGACAGTCAGAGAGAGCAGATCTGCAATCTGTACACTGGATTGTGTAAGGAGTACAAATTCAGAACCCAACAATCATTAATAATTAGCATTACACTTTTGCCATTCATGTGAATGGTTTTCAGTTGAATGTTTGAATCTATCAGTGGGCAATGAAAAAAATAATGGTATACAGATTAAGTGGAAGCCTCCTACTACAAAAATGACCAAACTTGGCAGAATGCCTAGGTAAAGACTATGGTCTTACGCTGGAGATTCTTGTTTTCACGCTTCAGAGTTTCCAAGTGATCCAAAGATTCCTCATAAGCATTCTTCATCTTAAAGAGCTCTGTGCTGAGAGAGCGAGCCTCTTTCTGGGAGGCTTCCAGTTCAGACTGTGTTTCCTCATATTTCTGTTTCCAGTCTGCCAGAATCTGCAAAACACCAGAAAGAAGAAACACAAGAAATAAGAAATGTGTTCATGTGTACCTGAGGGTTTGTTGCAATGTGCTGGGTTTTCTTTCAAATTATGGCTAAAAGTACCTTATCAAAGTTCTTCTGCTTCTTATCTAGAGCTGCACAGGCTGCATTGGACCTTTCCACATCAATCATCAGGTCCTCCACTTCATTCTGTAACCTTTGCTTTGTCTTCTCAAGGGAAGCACATTTGGAATTCACAGCCTCTACGTGTTCTTCAGCATCCTGCAGACGTTGAGCCAGCTTTTTCCTAGAGGAATGTGATTACAACACTTAGTGATTCTTAATTATCCATGATAATAAATGGCTGAAAGGTATTCAGTGCATACTGATAATACAAATTCGCTTTTCCTTTCAAACCTTGTCTTGACATATCATCTTTTCCTTCCATGTTAACACATAACATTGTAATAATGTAATCATGTCTTACTACCACTCTAAGCTAGGGATACAAGTTGCTGAAATTTTTTGCTTTCAATTGTTTTCAAAATGTCCTTGTGCAAAATTGGCTTAAGTCATTCAATTCACTAAATGCCTTGCAACTTAACCTAAAATAATTTATTGCAGAATTGACGTTGGTGACTTTTTCTTTCCCATGGAATTTGTGAGCACAATTTACGTTGACATTGTGAGAAAGCACATCTAACAAAGAAACAAAGAAATTGGTTGTGGAATTTGATTCACTACATTCATTCACTCATTCTTTCTGCAGCAGTGGCAGGAAGAGGTTCCACAAATATTGGGGGACACACACACCTCAGAATGCAGTTATCGACTTGGAAATTGCCATAGATGCTCATGATCAAGCGACTCTGCCTCTGCTCCAGTGAAAATGTGACTCATGTAAAATTGCAGTACATCCCTACTCTGAGCCTAGCATAAACCAATGTGTGACTTATTCTGTACACTGATTCTGATAAAAATATAACTTGTTTTCTCTAATTCAGTCTACATTAAAAAATATTGTCTTCTTCCTGCTGCATCTGAAAATACCATGAACATTGCACTCATTGAGGAGCTATTAGATTCAGCTGTATGCAGCTGTTTCATTAGATTACAAAAAAAACCCAAACCTCTCTTCAGGAAACATGAAGATTTAAGATAAACATGATGATATGCAGTGTTGAATAACACCATAGACCACTGTATAAATTCACAGAACTATCTCATACTCAGGCTAAGCCCAGATAATAATAATGTGTCCTTTCTGTTAATTGTTCTGGTCCTCCACCTATAAATGGTGCTCCAGTTAATGGAGGGAGTTCTCTAATTCTTCTCTCACAACTATTTGTTTGGTATTTCCTAACACCCTTTTAAGCACATCATTGCACATACTTGGCTTCTTCCAGTTCCTCAGTCCGCTGAATGGCATCAGTCTCGTATTTAGTTCTCCATTGAGCAACCTCACTGTTTGCCTTGGACAGGGCACGTTGCAGCTCAGCCTTGGCTTCCTGTTCTTCTTCATATTGTTCCCGAAGAAGGTCACAGTCATGTCTTGCAGATTGTAAACCATGGGCCAGTGCATTCTTGGCCTATAGAATTAACATAGAATTGTAGATTATGTAAATATTCGGAGTGGGCTTCAGCACATACAATTGCCAGATGAAGTAAGCACACAGAGAATGAGATGTCTAAAACATAAATAATTATGCAGGTGAGGCAATTCTTGCAATAGTGAATCTGTAAGAAAAAAAGCTGCCCAGTGTTTCTGGCATTATAACAGATGATAAAATAAATTCTTGATTCCAAATCTTCACCTTTATCTCTTCCTCAAGTTGTCTCTTCAGTTCTTCAATTTGTTGAGTAAAAGCTTGCTTCCCTCTGGAAAGCTGGGAAATCAAAGCATCTTTTTCATCTACCTGTCGTGAGAGTTCACCTGAAGTAGAGAATATGTAACATAATTTAACATAAGTAAATTGAAAAATTATATTAAAATTAATATTTGAAATCTCCAAGATTTAATCATTTTTGCATAGGTTTGGGCAATTATTTGGTACAATGATGGTGTTCACAGTAGACATATTAAGTAGTAAAAAAAGTGAAGGTGATATTCAATATTAGTTATAATAAGAGAAGACCTGCTGAAATCTATGGACTTAAGTGTTTTAATTTCCATAGGTGTGGTTCTTCAGCCCCTGAATTAGGTATCTGGATGGGAAGTGCTGCCCTTTAAGGACTCTTAAGGGGATCCCCATCTAAGGGGATCCCCTATCCAGCCCAATGCCTCTTCCACCCTCAAGGTTGTTCTACCTTCAAGATTGCTATGAGGTAGTGGAAAGAAATAGCCAATTTTTCCTGGGCCCTGCACCACGCATCTCCTTTTATTTATCTGGAGTGGACCTGGTAGGGTGAAGTCTTCCCCCAGGGCTGCTCCAAGGCCCCACCTCTCAGGAGCCCAGCTCATGCACCGATTGGCTCCTGACTGGCTCTCCTGGCTTCAGCCCATTTGTGAGAGGCTGGAAATCACCCTTCCTATCCTGCAAAAGCTGAAGCACCATCTCTCCATGCAACCACCAAACCGAGCTACAACCACCACTCCCGCTGAATTGGGGACGGGATGGGAAATATCACCCATAGTTGTATTTTTGCAGAACAAGCCATGTCCTTCTCACAAATATCTCCAGCATTTTAGAAATTTGTTTAAGCATCTTACCAGATTCTGTCTGCAAACGAGCTCTTTGAGCATTCAGGTCATTAATGGAACGTTGATGCTCTTCTTCTTTTGTTTTAAGCTCACTAAGCTGATCTTCTAGGGTGCGGCACATCTTTTCAAAATTAGCCTATAGGTGTACAGTGAAAGAACCATATTAACTAACACCATTGTACTTTGCATATTGTAACACTTTGTAGTATTCAGAATGGACGCTTCATATATGTTTTAGAGCCACAATGAAGTCCAGAAGCATATAACACTGAAGAAAGGGGAATGTCTTGAATAATGAAAAATAATATGTAATAAGGAGTCCTGAATAAGTGATGCATTATTTAAGGGGGGAAATGAGGAATATATATATATATATATATATATATATATATATATATATATATGAGATGGAATAAAATTTGGTCATCTTACAAATAGAAACAGCATTAAATAGAAACAGCATTATATATGGATGGATAGAGATGCTAATGTAATAAAAATTACTTTTCTTTTTTCCCCACAGAAGTTGAAATGCTTTTAAAATTACAATTACCTCACTCCAATCCTGTATAAAGCTACAGAAATGTAAATCCAATATGTCTATTTTGTGATTGCAATATATATATATTGAAATTGCTGTATGATACCTTGCCTTTGGAGACAGATTCCAAATTACTAGCAAGGTCATCAATCTCCATCTTCAGCTCACTCTTCTCCTTCTCTAGCTTCTGTTTCACACGTTGCAGGTTATCAATTTGTTCCCCAAGTTCAGCTGCACTGTCTGCATGCTTCTTGCGGAGAGCAGCTGTTGTGGCTTCATGTTGCAGAGTGGCCTCTTCAAGGTCCCTGCGCATTTTCTGGAATTCTGCCTCACGTTTCTTGTTCATCTCAATCTGAGCTGCGGTTGCCCCACCAGCTTCCTCCAGACGTTCACTGATCTCTTCAAGTTCTCTGGAGAGATCAGCCCGCTGCTTCTCTGCTTTGGCCCGAGATGCACGCTCAGCCTCAATCTCCTCCTCCAGTTCCTCAATACGGGCCTAGAGAAAGAGAAGCATCCATTAACACTCACAATATATTCTCAGAGGAAGTAGTTTTCATAGTCACAATGGATCTGATATATGCTTGACTTGCCTGTAACTCCTTTATCTTCTTCTGAAGTTGTAAGCCCAAGGCCTGCTCATCTTCAATTTTGCTTTGGAACTGGCTGATTTCAAATTCTTTCCTTTTCACAACAAAACACAAGGATTTTTTGAGTCCAAATCAAATAATAATAGTTGGGTTCTATAGAGACCTCCTAAAAGGTCTTCCAGAAGCAAACCTTACTTACTTCTTCAGCTTTTCATCCAGCTGCTGCTTATCATTTTCCAAATCCATTAAGGATTCTTGGGACAGCTTCAGATCACCTTCAAGCTTCCTCTTGGCTCTCTCCAGGTCCATGCGTATCTTCTTTTCTTGCTCCAGGGACCCTTCAAGCTAAAGACAAAGAAGGGACAAAGACTTTGTCACTCTAATGCTACCTTCACCCCACAGTTATTCTTCTGCATGTGATGGTGCTTACATCGTCCACTTGCTGCTCCAGCTTGGTCTTTGCTTTGGTCAGAGTATTGACTTTGTCCTCCTCTGCCTGCAGGTCATCCAAGGTCTGCTGATGGGCCTCTTGGAGGGCTTTCTTTTCCTTGGTCAGTTTGGCAATGGTCTCATCCAAGACTGCCATCTCTTCAGTGAGGTTTTTCACCTTTTAGAAATGAACAAACAGATTCAATGTATCATTCCACCCTGGAATGATAATACAACATTCTGACTATTGGTTGCAGAGCTGAGCACATTGTGACCATTACCTTGTTTTCTGTGGCATGCTTCTCCTTTTCCACCTTGGCCAGTGTTAACTCCAGATCATCAATGTCTTTCTTCAGCTCTGAGCATTCATCTTCCAGTTTCCTCTTTTTGGCTGTCAGCTCAGCATTCATTTCCTCCTCATCCTCTGCCCGTTCAGTCAGCTCCTTAATTTTAGCTTCTAGCTGAATTTTGGTTTTGATCAGCTGGTCACATCTCTCCTCTGCATCTGCCAAGCCATCAGCTTCCTGGGGAAAAAATGTAGCATGTAAAAGGAATGTCTTTCCAGTATTTTCACTTTCTAAATGCGAATAACAGTACGGGTAATGTTCCAGAGAATAATCCATGTTTCATTTCTGTAGGATTTCAGTAGGATTTCTGGGTAGATTTTCCTACTGAATGTAATCTGTGTTCTGAAAATTTTAATCTATATTAATCTGTGATTAATTGTATAGAAATTGTATTTGTATAAGTGAATTAAATTCATTTTCCCATCATGTCTAAGCAACTGTAATGTTTCCTCAGACAGTAGCGTTTGCTGGTGACTTTACTAATATTTTCCAGACTCAAGAAACAAGTTGCAAAGTGTTGCCAAATGATCATGAATGCTGTTTTCCTTCCATGAGTGTTTTTTATATTACATAATTGTAATCACAACGTCAGCTTCCCCACTGCCTTTCTCTCAGTCTTTTGCACAGTAGGTATAAATAAACTGGGCTGAATGTGTCCTAAAAACATTTCAGAAAGGATTTTCCATTTATATGGACAAATAAACTATCCAATATAAATGTTGGTGTGAAAACAAAAAGCTGTATGCTAGACCTACATATGTGTATTCATGAATAAAATGCAGTCTTCATAGTGTCTTATATATTATACTCAGTGCCAGATTGTATGGTGTACACCCACCCACACAGCGCTATATTTTGGGGATAGCCTAAATAACCCCAAATATTCACAGTGTACTTTCCCTACAATGTGTGCATTCCTCTACCTAAATTTTATCAAGAATAAAATCAAATTAATGGCACCAATAACACTTACAGACTGGACTTGGAGCTGCAAGTCATTCTTCTCTTGGATCAGAGACACCATTTTTTCTTCAAGTTCCTTTCGTTTTGCCTCTGACTTGGCAAGCTCTTCTTTAGTTTTTTGAAACTCTTCTTTCATGGTGGCCATCTCTTTCTCTGATTCAGCACTCTTTAGCAAGGGCTTGATCTTGAAATATAACTTCATCCAGGGCCAGTGCTTGACGTTCATGAATGAACGGACATTGTATTGAATAGTAAAGATGGCCTCTCTGTCAACAAAGTTAAGATTCACATTAAATGGCATGCAGAGCAGGGCAACCAAATCAGGCCTTCTGATAGTGCTTTTTTAAATAATTGTGAGGGCTATACCTCCTTTCCAACATTTTCTGGTACTCTGTCCTTGCTAAGAAGCCACGACACATAGCCTGTGTACGTGTTATCAGATGAGCCAGCTTGTCATCTCTCATCTCTTCCAGAAGACCCAAAAGGCCAGCTTTGAAGAACACCTGGAGAAAAGAAAGGTTGCAGAATGTCACAAATGCAATCTTGTACTAATTAAAGAAAAGGTATTTGCATCAGAGATAGTTTATACCTTGGTATGTCCAAATCTATACTGGGTGTGGTCAATATCAATAGATCCAAGAAGCTTTTCAGATGCTTTCTTGCTATCAATGAACTGGCCTTCTGGAATAGCACTTGCATTTAAAACCTTGTATCTGTTGGAGAAAACAGAAGATGCTGGTGTCTTGCCATTAAATTCACTAGTTTCATGAATAGCAATTTGTTGTGGTTATTGGTTTCCAAAAACTTGTCAAGGAATGATTGAGTAAAAATGAATTAATATAAAATAGTTGTTGATCTCTGAAAACATTCAAAGCATGTTGCGAAAACAACACTTGATTCAAAGGAGTTATCTAGTCTGGGATATTCATCAACGCTGAATAAATATAATCTTGTTAACTGGATTTATGATGAAGGGTTGGTTTTTAAAGTCAAGAAAGCATATGAGATGTGAAATGTACAGAATGGAGCTCTATAGGAGGGCCAAACTAACCTCTGTTTGAAATCAGCATAAACGATCCTACTAGGGAATCCCTTTCGGCAAATGCGGATGCCTTCCAGCACACCATTACACCTCAGTTGATGCAGTACAAGTTCATGTTCCATTGCACCTTTCGAAAAAATCAAAGAGGAATTAGCACCATTTTGTAAGGGCAAATACTGTTGCATTTATATGTATTTATTCCTGTTCAGATTTCTCAATATTTTGAACACCTGAGGCACAGAAAACTAAGCCTTCTTTTACACAAGCTCAGTTAAATATGCTTTCCCTCATGGAACACACTGGACACAGGAGCATTCTTTAGACTGCTTTGGTATGTTCATATAAATAATCAACAGTGAGGGGAACTTTACACATTTTTCACGGAGAGGAGAATGTATTTAGAACTACAAGCTAAATATATTCTACTATTACTTTTAAAATTCAGAAGGAAATTCAAACATGACAAATTAGACCATGATCAGAACAGGCTTTGAAAAAACAATCAAATTTTAATGAAATGAAAATTTAATGGCGTACTTGTGAAATGTCTCGCTAGCAGTTTTCCTTTTGCCGCGCATGCCAAGTGAAAACCAAACTGATCCATTGTGTTGCTTTGCATTATACTTTTCTCAAAGTTTGCATGTTGTGCAAGACTTGGATTAATGCTTAATAAGAAACTAAATGGGCTTTCCCCACTGAAATTGTGTGATAGTTGGTTGCTAAAAATACAGTAACATCTGCTTTATTTGTTTATTTATATGCCTTACCAGGTGTTTTTGTTTCATTGGGAATAATGCAGCGCACAAAGTGGGGATGAGTGCTTCTCAGATTGGACATCAGTTTGTTTAAGTTCTCCTGTGGGACCAGAAGCAGATATTTTGTGCAAAAGTCCAAAGAAGGTATGTTTGCATGCAGAGGAGACAAGTGCATGCAAATAGGGGTGGGGAAGCACCATCAAATGTAGCAGAGATAAAAAAAATCAGGTTTGTTTCAAGCTCCTAACATCCACTGTCAATGCTTGCTTTTGACGTTTGGGCTGTTAAACAAGTTGCTGTTCAGGTTTAATAGCAGCTTATCTCTTTGACATTAGGAGCATACCATTAAATAAAGTACTATCTGTATGCTGTTAAGAGGAGGAGCTCCCTTCAGTGTATACTGCTTCTTTGGAATCAATCCTTAGTCCCCCTGGTAGGGAACCTGTGAATTTCCAGATGTTGTTGAACTCCCAGTTTCCATCATCCCCACCAGTATGGCTAGTGCTCAGGGCTGATGGAAGTTTTAGTCCAGCAACACCTGGAGGGCCACATTCCATATTTCTTCCTTTAATAAATATTAAAGCAGCATGCAGACACATCGCTTAGGCAAAGTAACACATGAAGCATTTCAATAAAGATTTATTTGCCTTTGTTTTCAATACTGATCCCCTCTTTTTAGAGACTTAGAGCAGTCAAGGATATTTTACATACTGTACTTTGTTCATATTTGAATTATGTGGAAGGATGCGGGCATGTATTTTAAATCTGTGGCAATATTTTTTGAAAAGAAGACTATTCCATGAATTCAGTTAGATTCAGCATATCTCTCAGAAGATCCAAAATGGTTTGGTACATAAATACTGACAAATACAGGCATTTCATGAAGCATTTTTAAATTCACACACTGAAAAGAGTTATAAAGATTATACTATACCCTGAAAAGAGCAGACACAGTCTGGAAGGAAGACCCCTTCTTCTTAGCAGCCTTCTTGCCACCACCGCTGCCGCCAGCACCATCTAAAATTAACATGAAAAAATATTAAAGGGACCTTAGATTTATTAAATAATACTTTTATATTAGAATAAATGTTTCTTTATATATACATTAGTCAGAGGGTTTATTATAAAGCCATTACCAGCATCTACAGGACGATCAGCAAACAGGAAAGCTAGAGTCTTCATGGATGATTTCTGATACAGACCCACCACTGTATCATTCAAAGGGTCTTTGTTCTTCTCCAGCCAGCCAGTGATATTGTAGTCCACCGTGCCGGCATAGTGCACCAGGGCAAAGTGGGCTTCAGCCTTGCCTTTGACAGGCTTAGGTTTCTGGAAGTTAGCAGATTTTCCAAGATGCTGGTCATAGAGCTTGTTCTTGAAAGAAGTGTCAGTTGCCTTAGGAAACATGCACTCCTCTTCCAGGATGGAGAAAATGCCCATTGGCTGGAAGGAATAACAATAATAAAGAGATTGCTTAGTCAGCTTTTGGAAACACTTGCCTTTGGGAAAGCATGAAGAATTTTCTGTTGGAGCAGAGAAGTTGAGAAGGAACTGAGTTCAAATATGCAAGCACAAGTCCCATTAAAACCTGGAATACAGGTTTACACCACATGCAGATCAACCAATTGTTACAACCGAAAAGGTACATATGTATAGACATGTTCCATAATATATCCTGCTGGATAATCTCAGCAAATATCTACTATGAGAGAGTGTATACCCTATTTCTATTTATTCTTGAACAATATTCCCTATGAAAGAAGCCACCTGAGTATTTCTGGCCCATTGCTATCATGCCCATGAAACCTTTGGAACAGGGAAGGGCAACCTATTTCCCTCCAGATGCTCTTAGACTACAGCTCCCATCATCTCTGACCTTTGGCCGTACTGGCTGGGGTTGATGACAGCGGGAGTCCAGCAACATCAGAAGGGCCACAGGTTCCCCACACCTGCTTTAGAACAAGCCTCTGTTGACAATGCCATACCATTAAAAAGCTAAAGTATGAGTAACAGTAATATAGTCTTTCTCTGCTTGCACCTGTCTCCATTTCCCTTCCCCACCTTCTGTTGTTTCCCTTGTGTCTGCTTTTAGATTGTAAACTCCCTAGAGTAGGGCTGCCAGGCCTGTTCTTTGAAGCGCCATGGACACACTTGATGCTATAGACATAAATAGGCTGGTCTAGAAAAATCACTTTTTCTTATACAGCTGTGGGGAAATTTGATTCAATGCAACCAAATGCTACTAAACTGACACTATATCTACATCCTGTTCAATAAATTGAGTTACGATTGCATGATTATTGCATGAAACAAGAATGCATGGAAGGCCCCCAGAGTATAGAACTGTGAAGATTTAGTATACGATTCTTTGGACAGGATCCAATCACCTGCCACATCCAACCCACTTCCTCTCATGGTACCGTGTTCAATACACTGGAGTTTCCTGCAACCAACCCCTCTGCTGGGGTGCACTTAAGAAAGGAATGCAAATTGCATGCATGTTCTCCCATGTAACTACAACATTTCAGAGCATACCAAGTATTCACACTGCGAAAGTTACCTTCTCAATGAGTTCAATGCAGGCAGCCAGATCCATTCCAAAGTCAATGAACTCCCATTCAATTCCTTCTTTCTTGTACTCCTCTTGCTCCAGCACAAACATGTGATGGTTGAAAAACTGTTGCAGTTTCTCATTAGTGAAGTTGATGCACAGCTGCTCCAGGCTGTTGTACTACAGAAAAACAAGAAACATTTTCAGTAACATGAAACAGCCCTACAGCAGCTTGACACTTTTCTTTCCTCTCCTGCAGGCATTTGCCCACAGAACTAGACTTGTATGGGTTCTTTTTCTCAGCCTCATTTAGTCTTTGCATTTGTATGGTTCAGTTCAATCCTCTGAGTGTTTCAGTTCCTGCATGGTATGTGGCTTCTAGTATTGTGCTGCATGCTGAAACACTTTGAAGGCATCAGTTTAGATGTGCCTTTTCTTTGAGATTAATTACAATTAATTACACATTTTATAGTATAGGAAAATGCTCCATGTTTTCAATGAATGGCAACTGGTATCAGTTGAAATGTTTCAGCTGCCAGAGTCACACTTCAGTATGTAATACAGTTTTGAACTGGCCGATACAAAACACTGTTTCTCTAGTGCTTTACAATTATTATTTTTTAATTTCTCCCTATCTCCTTACATCAAAAATCTCAAAGCCTGCAATGTCCAGCACACCAATGAAGTATTGTCTTGCTTGCTTGGTATCCAGCTGCTGGTTAATACGAAGAACCATCCACAAGAACATCTTTTCGTAGACTGCTTTTGCAAGAGCACCTACATTATTGTACACCTAAGAAGACAAGATAACAGCAGGAGTTACTATTGATAGCAGAGAAATAAGTTTGATTTAATCATTAGTGAAATCAATGGTAGATATAATGATATGTGATTCACCTCTTATCAAGGCAGTGAATCATAGATAGTTAAGTCAAACCATGCATTTTGGCTAATGTGGCATCTACCTGCTGGACGGTTTGGCCTTTGGTGACATATTCATTGCCGACCTTGACACGGGGGTAGCACAAAGCTTTCAGCAGATCTGCTGAATTGAGGTTCATGAGGTATGCAGCCTTGTCAGCAACTAAGCATAGACATGAGAGAGATTATCAGCACTGGAATACAAATTATGGGCTTCTCCAGACAACCTACGTATTCAGCATTCATCCTGATTTGCTTGCACAAAGTTTATGTGGTGGTTAGATTGTGCCTGGTCTTCGTTGAGCATTTGTTCTTATTTGTTTATGGGATGGCTATATAACAATGAGCATTCACCTCAATCGCTTACTGTTAATCATTTGACCTTTGGCTGATTAAACTACCTATGGCCTTTTAAAGATGATGATGATGATGATGATGATTATTATTATTATTATTATTATCATTATTTTATTATAAACCGCCCTGTGAATTTGAATGAAGGGCAATATATAAATTTAATAAACAATAATAATATTATTTGTTTTGGATTTTTAATACAAATTTCTATAGAGCAAGCCCCTTCTTTCTGGAAAATCTCAGTATCCTGCCACATGTCTTCCAAATACCTTCAGTGCCATCTGGCTCAGCCTGCTCCTCACGTTGCTTCTGCTTGAACTTCATGTTCCCATAGTGCATTACAGCTCCAGTTAGCTTGTAAATGGCTGTCTTTTCCTCAGCAGTGAAACCCAGGATGTCAATGGCTTCCTATCAACCAAATCAAAGTCAAAATTCTGTCTGATATAATATTGACTGCAACTGGCCTTTCAAATTTGCTGCTCCACAAGGAGGTAAAGAATCTGAGTGACCCTTTTTGGCAATTAGAGGCCTGTGTTTCGTCTCACATTGCCCCACTTGGAACAACATGTCATGGTGTAGTGTTGTTCTGGGGCATTCTGTTGGTGAGGTATTTGTGGTCTGCCTCACTGGCCACGAGGGGCCTATTATTTCACACACACACACACACACACACACACACACACGGGGGGGGGGGCGGGTACTCTTCAAACAACACTAAAGCGTGATGTACCATTTTTCCAAGGCACATTTTGGGAGGAAACGTCAAGGAAAGCTGTTGCCATGTGTGGCAAATTCATGGGTATGTGGGAAGGATGCCACTACTGTAGCCTCTGCTGGCCTCCTACAGAGACACACGTACACACACACACACACACACACACACCATGACATTGTTCCAAGGGTGCATTCTGACCAAAAAAAGGCAAGCCACTGATACTACTCATGGCAACAAGACTAAGTTTAATGGAGAGATTGGGAGAGGGGAGGCTGCTGTCATTCCCATTTCTAGCAAGACTCCTGACCCCCTAGCATTTCTAGAATGCTTCCTTCCCCCAAATAAATTGTAGCAAGGGTTCATCTTCCCAAGAAATCTAATTTCTGCTGAATAAATTCAGCCCAAAACTAATCTGATCAAATTTCACATATTCCATTCTACAAGTTACTTACATCAGTTGCCATCAACTCTTCTTGATCATTGATACTGGCAACACTGATCTCACCCTGACTCACAAAGTGAAAGTCATATGGGTTGGTAGTAATCAGAAGCATCTCTGAATAAGGAGAAGCAAAGTTACAGATTTATTTTCATCCATTGAATAATCAAGCTTCAACACAAGATTTTAGCAGCAGCAGCCTACACCAAAACAAGTGCTTCTTACCAATCAGTTCTGGCTTCTTGTTGGATGTGATCTGATAAAAGATGTGGTAGCTTCTTTCAGCTTTCAGCTGGAAAGTAACTCTGGACTTCTCCAGGAGATCTGGCAACACAATTAAGGGTAATTAAGTAAAAGGGAGGGAGGGAGGGAGGGAAAGAAGGAAAAGAAGACGAAGGAAAGAAGGAGACTGTGTCTAGCAAAGTTCCTTACATGTCTCAATGTCTGCAGAAGCCAGTTTTCCTGTAGCACCAAAGTGAATTCTGATGAATTTACCCTATGGGGGGAAATGGCATTTTAATTACAACACATTTAAACCATGTTTTGCATGTGTTTCGTTATCTGCACAGTGCCATTTTATTGATTTTATACATTTCTGATGGGACAAAAATGGTGTACACCAGCCACCACTAAGAAAGCATATTGAAAAGGAAGAACCATAAATGTCTTATATGTACAATGTCTTGTAAACCAGAGGCCTTTTGGTTCTTCCTTTTCATTGTGTTTTTAATAGTTTTATTATTATTATTATTATTATTATTATTATTATTATTATTATTATTATAATTTTCTTGCAGACATATGGGGATTTACCCAATGATATGTCATACACAGAGTAAAACCCACTCAAAGAAATCTATTTCCTTGTTTCTATTCTGAGTATGGCTTAGTTGGATATCACTAATAATGTCAAATTCTATAGAATTTAAGAAGTGTAGGGGAAATACTTTATTAACCTAATTGTCTCTCAGAAAAAAAATGTCTATGACCTGAATGTGATAGAGAAGCTTCACAATTTATTGATGGTATTGTTTATAATAAGAGAAACAGAATGTGGCTCGCTTCAGTAGCATTATATATGATAAAAAGGACAGTGTGTTTTTAAATGCTGGCTATATACCAACACTTAAAGTTCTGTATTATTTTCATTCCATTAATTTGGCTAAGAAGTAGAAAGTTTAATGAATAATGACAAAGACTAACTTGGTTGTGTTATACCATTATACAGAATGTGCATTTATTAAATTGGTGTCCTCTGCACTATTGCAAGCCATTGAACTGACTTGAGCTTCCTTTTGAATCTTAGCCACATTTATTTAGCAAAGCCTTTTCTGGAGCACCCAAAGTTTAACATTCTTGCGCTTTCACAAAGCTGACTCTCCCATGCCCCATCACCATTACTCAGGAATCAAATTGCAGGCTTTCCGAACCTTGTCAATCCATTTCATACAAATCTGTATTGGGATTGTGTGATTTCCATGTTGTTTTTTCCTGTTCCTTGTGCAGTGGTGGTATTGAATAATTTGAAATGAATTAAATAATTTGCAAATGGCAGCAGCAGTAGAAGTTTGCAGATCTGAGAGCTTTGGGTCCTTCATGAATTTGAGATGGAAATGTAGCTTGTGTATAAAGCAAAACACTATATGTCCACACAAAAAGGGCATTAAATATGTAGGTGGGTCTTCAGGAAAGAAAAGTGTGATCTTTTTAACCTCTCCTCTTCTAATACATTCTGTTATCATATCTTTAGCTATCATTAGATAGGGCTTTACTATTCTTAATCCATTTATTATTATCACAGTAATTGTGTAAGACAGAATTAGCATGAAGAAATATAGTGCTAAAGCAATTCATGTGATCTTTGTGGCTGGGTAACTCATGCCCAAATCCAACACTTTATTTCTTGCACTACATTGGCCCTGATTATTTTCAACCAATGCTAGGAAAAATATCACAAAACTAATTAATGAAATTGTCTCACTGATACACTCTTAAACATACTTCTGAACGCAAGACTTACAAAACGGGAAGAGTTGTCATTCCTCACAGTCTTGGCATTCCCAAAAGCCTCCAGCAAAGGGTTGGCACTGATAATTTGATCTTCTAGTGTTCCCTGAAAAAGTGTTATTGCAAAGTTACGTATTTTATAACTACAGTAGTTAACAAAAATGAAAGGTTAGCTTCCTCTTAGATATACAACTCACCTTTAGCTTGCTTGCTTGCTGTGGTTCTTCCTTCTTCTTATCAGTAGCTGCAGCAATTGTTGCAAAATATTGGATGACACGTTTTGTGTTCACAGTCTTTCCAGCACCAGATTCTCCACTGTCAACAAAAACAGAGGGAAAGAACACTTTGTCAAACAGTGCTTTGCACACAAAGCTTGCTTTGAATCATACTCATCATAAGCATACTTACGTGATTAGAATGGACTGGTTCTCACGATCTAGGAAAATCAAGAAACAACAGTGTAACTTAGCTTATCCACATCTCCTCTTGTCCCGCTGCTTTCCTCCAGGGAAAACCATGCTTTAGCCCTCAACTGAAGCAAACAGTTGTTCAGGTTTTCTCCAGATTAACATTTGCTCTGATTTAGCACTAAAGAGTAGGCTTTCCCTGGGAAAGGAATGGGGCAAGGGGGAAACTGCTCAGACACACAGGATAAGTGGAAATGTGGATGAGCCCAATTATTGAAATAAGGAATATTCATTTAAAATACACTAGGATAGCCTGATAATTTTAGGTTATGATTGTTCAGAATCTGGATGGTCCCTTTCTAATGCTTCTTTTCATTTTAAAGTTCCATACATCCATTAAGAATGAAAACAACCTGACTTGTTATCAGTTATTATTCATAACCAACACTTATTTCAGTATGCATGCCATAAATTCACATCTTACTGCTCTTCACTATAATCCTGATGTCTCTTGTGCATTTTACTTCCAACTGCAAGCCTGCTATAGAAAATACCGAACTATTAAATAGTTCTAAAACTACATATAAGCTCATGAAGAGTTAACAAAGCAATAAAGAAGAATGCCCTGAAATGTTGTCACGGTGCAGTTAGGTTTTGGTCTTTTAGAGGACAGTTGAGTTGAGGTTTCCTTCCTTTGAGCTTTGATGACTATAGAAATAATTCTTAGCTGCAACCCCATCGTGCATGAGACTTTCTGGAAAAGCTGTTGACTCAGTCTCGGGAACTGTCACTTTGTAATCACTTTGAGGTAGGTTGACCTACTTACCAGTTAACATGAACTGATAGGCATTGTCAGAGATGGAGAAGATGTGAGGAGGGGCCTCTTGACGCTTTTTGCCTCTGTAGGCATTTACCACCTCAGGATTATATACTGGCAGCCACTTGTAGGGATTGACAGTGACACAGAAGAGACCTGAATAGGTCTGCAAAGAAAAGATGGATAGTAAATCTGATTCTCTGTGGAATAATAATCTGTATTGTGAAGTCAATGGTAAATGTTAAACTGTTCTCACATAGATCATCCAGGCTGCATAACGCTCTTTGAGGTTATACAGCACAGCAGGTTCATGGAGGTGGGTCATCATGGCCATGTCCTCAATTTTATCAAATTTGGGAGGATTCATAGGAAAGACTTGGTCATCCTTAACTGTCACAGTCTGCAAGGAAACAAGAGACCATTCAACAAAGAGCATAAAGAATAGGACAAATATATTCCTAATTTTTCAATGTCAGTTGGTGTTTCTCTACTCACGTCTCCACCTTCTTTCTTGACTGTGACTTTCCCTGCCTCCTTGCTCTGGACAACACCTTTTGCAAAGGAGATCTTAGGATCCACCACAAAAACTGATGTTTTGGCATCAAACGGCTTGTTTTGAGCCTCAATTCTCTCCTTTTCTGACTTTCGGAGAAAAGGGGCAGCTGCCCCGAAGGCTGCCATTTCTGAGTCCGAAGACATGGCTGCAGCTTAGCAGAGAACACTGTGACAGAGAATGACAGCCCACATGAGAATTGCAGCTGTGTAATGCCACTTTATATATTCTTTTGCATTTCTAATATTGGTATGACTTAGAAGTAGAGGAAATTGTTGAGGAGCCACATGGATTCTAAGTATTTCAATATATTTGAAATTATGGTGTGATTATTATTATTATTATTATTATTATTATTATTATTATTATTAGTTTCCCCAGCCACTCTGGGTGTCTTACAGAATATATTAAAACATTAAAAAAATCAAACAAAAACTTCCCGAAACAGGGCTGCCTTCAGATGTCTTCTAAAAGTTGTATGGTTCTTTATATCCTTGACATCTAAAAGGAGGCTGTTCCACAGGGAGGGCACCACTACCGAGAAGGCCCTCCAGCTTGTGACTTTGCTTCTTGCAGTGAGGGAACCAGCAGAAGACCCTCAGAGGAGGACCTCAGTGTCTGAGCTGAGTGATGGAGGTGGAAACACTCCTTCAGGTATATTGGGCCAAGGCCGTTTAGGGCTTTAAAGGTCAACACCAACACTTTGAATTTTGCTCGGAAACACAATGGGAGCCAATGAAGGTCCTTTAGGACTGGTGTTATATGGTCCCAGAGGCCACTCCCAGTCACCAGTCTAGCTGCCACATTCTGGATTAGTTGTAGTTTCCGAGTCAACTTCAAAGGTAGCCCCATGTAGAGTACATTGCAATAGTCCAAGTGGGAGAAAACAGAGCATGCATCACTCTGGCGAGACAGTCTGTGGGCAGGTAGGGTGTCAGCCATTGTACCAGGTGGAGCTGGTAGACAGCTGCCCTGGACACAGAATTGACCTGCACCTCAATGGACAACTATGGATCCAAAATGACTCCCAGGCTGCACACTTGGTCTTTCAGGGGCACAGTTACCCCATTCAAGACCAAGGAGTCCCCCACACCTGCCCACCCTCTGTCCCCCAAAAACAGTACTTCTGTCCTGCCGGGATTCAACTTCAATCTTCATAACTGCTTCTTTAAGCCAGTCTAGAAAGACTACCTCACAGAGGGAGGTATTCACCACCCCATGGAGCCCAGCACCCAGCCGTTCCCAGCTCACTTTTATGAGCTAGGATGGGCAAGGATCAAGGAGACAGGTGGTTGGTTTCACTCGTCCAAGCAGCCTGTCCACATCCTTGGAGGTAACAGATTGGAACTGATCCCATGCAACTTGACTAGACAGGACTCTAGCACTCTCCCACCCTGGCCCTGCTATATCTGAGTGCTCTACTAGGTGACCACAGTCACATTATTTAAATTCCCCAAATTGATCGTGCCAATCCATCAAAGCTAAGAAGTTGTAAAACCAGAACAAACATTAAGTTTTCCCACTCATTCAAGCAAAGAAATGAACAAATTTATAGATTGGTCGATCTATCAAAATTAATGGGGCAGCCAACATCTGTGAAGGATCTGTATTGAAGTGATCAGGGCAACTTGGCACAATTTGCAGAAAGTTTTGTGTCATGGTACTCCACAGAACTTCATCATCATCACAGCAGTCCGGTAGCAAGCTCAGGTGGTGAGTGCCAACAGGACTAGTGACAAAGATGGCCACTGGAAACAAGGTGGTAGGAGCATGCTTGGTTGAACATCAATATTTGCAGAAGTGGGGCAGGGGAGCTTTTTGAAAAACCTAAGGAGGCAAAAAGTTCCAAAAGAAGCCAGTGAGAATGTTAAGTGTCAGTTGTTAAGGGGAACAGAAAACTGGTTGGGGAGGAGGAAGAGTGAAATGCCCTGCTGGGAGTAAATGGCTGGCTAGAAGCCTAAGGTGGAGTGCTCATTCTAAAAGAGAAATTACAGTAATATTTTGTTTGCAAGTCCCACTTGTTCCCTCTAATACGGAACTCAGGTGGTTGAATGCCAACAGAATTAGAGCCAAAATGTGATAATTAAGAGTGATTCCAAGTGGATGTTTATTGCGGCGTCACTGTTTCTCATTTATGAACATACTTTGTTGTTGTTGTTGTTGTTGTTGTTGTTGTTGTTGTTGTTGTGTCTACACAACCCTGTTGGCATCAAAATGTTAGCCCATATTCCCTGAATTTACCCTTCAGTGGCAGGGGGAGGTGCAACATCTTGTCAACATCCTTTTATGACCTCTCATTTGTGGAGCTTGTGTAGGTATTGGGCCCTCTGGGGGACAGAGGGCGGGCACTTGCCAGCAGTGGATCTGGTATGGGATCCAATGGATCCCATGCCAGCTTAGGCCCTCCCACTTGCCAGCCCACAGAAAGCACCATTTCAGGGCCTCCTGCTGACTGCCACCTGCCCACACATTTGGTGAGCAGAAGGGGTCACTGCACCCGCTGAGCGGTGCTAGTGTCCAATCCGACTCTGGCACAGCACCTCAACTCAGTAGTGAATGGCTCTGTTTTATTTCTTTTCATGATTGCACCAATACTTTCAAGCAGCTAGAAAATGAATTTGAAAGTTTGCAAGACAAACTGGATTTTAGGAACATATTGAATTTGTTTCCCCTCTGAATTTTTTGCTCTAGTTTTAAGCTGTTCTATCCTCCTGCCTCTAGCTGAATATGTTTCTTTGGCTTCTAGCTCCAGCTTGCTTAAAAAAGGTAAAGGGACCCCTGACCATTAGGTCCAGTCGTGACCGACTCTGGGGTTGCAGCGCTCATCTCACTTTATTGGCCGAGGGAGCCGGTGTACAGCTTCCGGGTCTTGTGGCCACCATGACTAAGCTGCTTCTGGCGAACCAGAGCAGCGCACAAAAACGCCGTTTACCTTCCCGCTGGAGCGGTACCTATTTATCTACTTGCACTTTGACGTGCTTTCAAACTGCTAGGTTGGCAGGAGCAGGGACCAAGCAACGGGAGCTCACCCCGTCGCGGGGATTCAAACCGCCGACCTTCTGATCAGCAAGTCCTAGGCTCTGTGGTTTAACCCACAGTGCCACCCACGTCCCTTCCACCTTGCTTGCTTCCATGTAATTAGCCTCCAGTCATCACAGTAACCCAGGAAGCTGCCTCATACGGAGCCCAACCATTGGTGCATCAAGTTCAGTATTACATTTACCAACAGACAGCAGCTTTCCAGGATTTGAAACAGGCATCTCTCCCAGCCCTACCTGAAGATGCCATGGATTGAACCATGGACCTTTTCATACAAAACAGTAAGCTGCCACCCTCCCTGTTAACTTCCATTTTCCTCCCTTATCTTGTTGATTGATGAGTATACTCTTGGTTGTGGATCAGAAATCCTAACCTTTGTATTCTGATGGAAGTTCATGCTCAGCCCTAGACATTACTTTCCTTTCCGCTTGGATTCTGCTCTTGGGGAATTAAATATATACATCATAAAGTAGCTCTCAAGCTGTCCCAGTTAGAAAATTTTAGTTCAATTTGTTAAGAGATGCCAATGTTATAATATTAACTAATAATGTAAATAAATGAGAAGGCAAGACATGATTTTCACTATCATTTCTCAAAACTAAACCTGAAACAAAGGAACAGTCAAACACAGTGTTATTGCTGCTAGTCTACTCCAGTACACATTCCCAAAGAGTGGTATTCATTAGAGAATTCACTTTGTCCTGGATGCCAACTCGTTGCCCACTTTGATGGTTGCCCATTTTGCAATTAGATTTTCTCTGGAAGTATCAGACAATGTCACAGAGGGCAATTAAAAGCTGGAACTTCTAGCATGTGCTTAGAGGGGAGGAGCACTCACTAGTAATGCCTCATATGCCAGAACTGCATGATCAGTTAACATGGACACTGTGCAATAAAATCTGAACACAATACCCATAAAATATTTCATGCGGTACATAATTAGCAAGGGGCACAGCACCTGTATTTTCAGCTCAGATCCAAAAGGTTCTTTGAACCTCTTCCCCCTTTCCCAAGAATGCGTACAATCACAGTCTTACCTCCTGGTATACGAAATGAATAGTGCTCAGGCTCAGCACCGGCCAGTACTGCAAAACAAAAAGTGCAAATCTCTTCTTACTGGTGACTTTTCAAAGAGTCTTCCAACAATGAATTACTGACTGGAAGCAAAGGAGCATATCTGAAATCCCGTTTGACATAGTCAATTCTCGTGTGCCAGCGGCAAAGGCATAAGGAATGGCCTGGCATGAGTGGAATTCAGGGGCGCTACCCCCCCCTCCAGAGCCCCACAATCACCCTCCAACACTTACCTATTAACTATCTGTGGAAGGACAACACAAATTGGCCCTAGACACTTTTATACTCTCGGATGAGCACGAGTACCAGCCCCTGTCCTCCCACCCCCAAGCCATTCTTCACTCAAGGCATTTTGGCTAACCTTTCCCTGTAAAGCATTGTTTGGCAAAGTTGGCTAAGGCATAATTGTCATTTGACATGACTGGATATAATTAGAAATATTTGATGTCCTACAGACTATGTGAGTAAATGCCCTATAAATAATTTCACAAGGGTCTTAAAGGAGAGAATCTGGGCTATTCAAGAAAGCCAGAGTATGGCACAAGGGCCTCTTGAGCGCTATTGCTATTGCTGGTGTTGTCATTGCTGAATGACCTCCTGAGCATTGCTGTCATATCTCACTGTTCTGTTCTGTTCTGTTTTGGATAGGTGGGTGGGAAGAGAAGAAAATGGGATTGATAATGTTTCCTGTTGTGAAGTGCTTATAAACAAGTATTTGCAAATTTAATTCTAATCCTCCAAACTAATTAAAATTATATTGTTATTATAAGTATTTTTGGAATTGCTGTTCTTGGCATAAGAAAGAGTTGCCATCTTAAGATTGATTGATGTGGTCACTTGGACATAGAGTTGCTTAAGGTGGCTTTGGATGTGCATTTAATACATCAGAGGCTGCATGTTTTTGCATATATGAAGCTTAGCACAAAGCTATAAACGTACATCCAAAGTATGTACGTCTGGTGAACTCTAGTAACATGTTAACATGTAATGACGCCATTGTGTGGGGGTGTTACATGCTAAGTTTCACCAAACATTATAAGAAGCATACCTGTGAATTTGTGTGCATGTGGTCAAGCATCACACAGTTGTGTACAAAATAAAGTACCGGTAGTTTCAGCCATTCTGCCAATTAACCTACCCACAATGACTTGTGAGCAACTAATATCACAAGCAGAATTTAGCATTGGTCATCATGGCTTTAGTTATCTTTGTATCAATTTAACATCAGATCTAAAACACCTTAGTCGCTGAAACTATAAAAACTTGCTCAGAGATATTTCCCAAGAATTGGTGCAATGGAAACATTTAAATCTCAGTTGGCTTGGCAGGATAGCCATGGTTAAAATGTCTATTCTTCCGAAGTTTTCATTTTTTTTTCAGGTTTTGCCCATCCATATTTTCTCATCTCTGCTTAAAAAAATGGCAACAAATCAAATATCTTTAATACGGTCAGTGACCAGGAAGCAATCCATAAAAAAATGACATTAAAAGTAGTATTGTGCTACAAATAACAGTAGAAATATGGCCAATTCACAGAATTGGTGCTTATATTTATGACCAGGTTTCGACTTTTAAAGTTTTAAAAATTCAATTCAGGTGTCGCTACTGTTTATTATCGTTCCTTCGATGTTTACAATTTGAACTCCGTTGTTGACGTCATTGCTCGTCTTATTCTTGTTGCAATGTAACAGTACTTTGCCACGGACCTGTTAATTTCGGGCTCTTTGTCAGCTAAGAGGTGTCTGATATAGGTGTTGTCTGTACTGCGAGGTATTTTCCTCAGAATCGGTTCGATCAGCTCTTTTCTTGAGTCTCGATATAATGGGCAGTATAAGATGACATGCCCAATGGTTTCGATTTCGTTGCTGTTACAGGGACATAATCTTTGTTCGATCGGTATTTTATTGTATCTTCCCTCTAGAAGAGCTGAAGGGAGAGCGTTAAAGCGGGCCCTGGAAAATGCCCATCGGTGTTTAGCGTTGTCTAGAACTTTGAGATAGTTTGCTAGATGGGGCCTTTGGGGGTTGTATAAAAGTTTATAAGTTATCGGAAGTTGATTGAAGTCATTTTGGGCTTCAATGTCCCTGAGTCTTTCTTTGATTATGTTCTTGGCCCTTCCCCTTTCTAAACTTAATAGATACTCTGGGGAGAGACCATATGTGGCCAGTTTTCTGAGAGTGCCCTTCAACCAACTAGATTGGAATTTGTCAAGAAGCATCAGGGAAAGTAGTCCAACCGGTGAGTTGTTAAGTCTTAGCCAAGTGCATAAGGTTCTTATCCATACTTTGGCTTTAATGCTGTATAAGCCCGCTTCCAGTCGTAGGGCGGCGTTTGGGACGCATTTAGGTGTTTGCAGGAGTGATCTAAGGAAACCTGATTGTATCTTTTCATATGGGTCTAGATTAGAGAGGGAGACGAGTGGCGCGCCGTATAGTATTTGTGCTGTTGGTTTTGCAACGAATAGTTTAATTGTAGCAGGAATGAAATTTCCTCCCGTTGTACGATGGAATCTTAGGATTGCTGTTGTACTTTTTTGTGCTGTAGAGGAGCTGTAATTTATGTGGGCAGTCTTCTTCCTTGATGCTTGGAATATAACTTCTAGATATTTAAAGCATGTCACTTGTTCAATCTCCTGATTGTCTAAATTCCATCTGTATATTTTCCTTTTGTTAGAGAAAACCATGATTTTTGTTTTTTGGTAGTTCACTGCTAGTTTCTCTTATCTACAGTATTGGGATAAGCTGTTAAGAGCTCTTTTGAGGCCCATCTGAGTCTGGGACAATATAACCGCATCGTCTGCATAGAGTAGGATAGGCAGTTTTTTGTCTACTAATTTTGGGGCATGTGTATCTGCTCCTTGTAGGTGGTCTATTAGGGAGTTTATATAGATGTTGAACAAAAAGGGGGCCAAAATGCATCCTTGTTTAACTCCCTTTGTTGTTCTAATGAAATTAGAGAGTTGACCTTCTTGGCTGCATCTTATACGAAGTCGTGTGTTGTTGTACAGTTTGTATATTAGTAGCAGCAGACGTCGGTCTATGGATGATTTGTTAAGTTTGTCCCAGTCGGGTTCTTGGGATGGAGTCAAAGGCTGCTTTAAAATCTACAAATGCTGCAAATAGGTGGTGATTGTGGTGCGACGTGTATTTCTCAGCTAGGTGCTGTAAGATCAGGCAGTGATCCATTGTGGATCTCCCCTGTCTAAATCCTGCCTGTGCATCATCAAGAATCTTCGCTCTTTCTATCCATTCGCACAGTTTCTCGCTGAGGTGTTTAGCGTATAATTTACTTATTATATTCAGGAGGCTTATAGGTCTATAGTTGGAGGGATCGTCCCTCGAGCCTTTCTTGTAAATGGGAATAATGATGGAAGTCCCCCAGTCGTATGGAATCTGTGCAGTTCTATCTATATATGTAAAAATGGCAACAAAAGCTAATTCTGTTTGTTTCATCTGGGGGAAAATCTAGAATAACTTATAAAACGTTATTTAGGCATAGATCTAAGGGCGGTCTCAGATTGCCCAACCTAGGACTCTTTTATGCAGCATTTCAGATTAAATCTCCAATCCCCTTGATTAGTGGACAATATGACGTTCCATGACTACAGATAGAGGCCCCTCCCTCTTCACTGTCAGTAAGGGCATTTTCTTTCCTAAAACTATCCCAGACCGAGTAGAGAAAAATTCAAAACCCATTTTTAAAGGCAGTGCTGATGGGACTCAGTTCTGGCCCCCATACTCTCACCATTGACTTCACTGTTGGACCATCCACTATTCCAACAGGAGGATGAATATGGCCAATTTTAAAAACTTGAGAAGAAAGGCCTCTATCGGATAAGAGACCTCCTGCCTAGAGATAAAGCAATTTCTAAGCATGAGCTCATGGAGAAACTGGATGATGCCCAGTTAACCTGGTTTCAGTCTATTCAATTGTGCACATTTGCAAGATACTTGGGATGCAAGAGGGAGGGTCTTCATTCTCTTATGTCGTTTGAGTCTCTCTGTAACAAATCAATATATGAAATAAAAGGAGCTGCATCTTTAATTTATAGCATTCTTCTAGAACAATACGCAGGCGATACAGGAGGCCTCCAGACAATATGGGGGGGAAACGTAGGGAACATAATTGCAGATAATAAATGGCAATCAATTTGGCACAACACGTCCCTGCGAACCTTCTCTGCTCGTTTTCAGGAGGCTTCTCTTAAAATTATATTTTGCTGGCACTGGGCTCCATCACGTCTAGCCCAAATAAACACTAGCATCTCTTCCCTATGCTGGAAAGGCTGTAGGGAGATATGCTCATATTTTCATGCATGGTGGAGTTGCACGATAGTATACTCATTTTGGGAAAAGCTGTTTCACATTATTTCCAAAATGATGCAGCAACCCCTTCCACCCAGTTCAGTTCTTGCGTACTCTCAAATTTAAATCTAAATTTAATATTATTATCAGCAGCCCAAATAACAATAGCCCGATTCTGAAAGCAGTCTATAGAAATCTTCATTGAAATCTTGATTAATAATCTTTGGAATGTGGTCCTATCAGAATGTCTTACTCACCACAGAAGGGTATTTAAAGGCACTTCAAGAATAGTCACTTTTGATGAAACTTGGCTTCCATTCTTTTCCTTTATAAATGAGACAGAAAATACATTTATTCCACCCACAACACAAGAATCTCTGTGGAGAGAATACTTGAATTGATAATATATAAATAAACATATTATCATGGTCCTCCGTGTGCCAGTAGTGGTTTAGTCATGCTGGCCACATTACCTGGAAAGCTGGCTATCCACAAACACCGGCTCCCTTGGCTTGAAAGCGAGATGAGCGCCGCAACCCCATAGTTGCCTTTGACTGGACTAAACCGTCCAGGGGTCCTTTACCTTTTTTTTTTTAACTGCATATGAAACTTAATGTACCACTGGACAAGTTACTGTAGTTATATATTGGTATTGTACTTACATGAAAACCAATAAAAGTTATTGGGGAAAATAAAATAAAATAAAAAAATAAAATAGCTTCAAACATCAGACGTATATATCAACTCATAGACAAGAAGTGATTTGCTGTGTTTTTCATGGTTACTGGTCTTGTGAATAGCTTTCCGATGTTGAAAATATGTCAAAGCAATTATAATGCCAACCAGAAGGTCTAAGATATAAACCCATTGTGGCTTCATCACATTGTACCCATGTCAAAAGGACCAACTGAATAAGCTTTTCAGAATAAAAAAGAATCTAACTTCAATATGCTGGCATTAAAGGGTAATATAATCCTTCAACAAGGATAATTTTAAAAACTCAAAAACCTGAATAAGTTAATGGGTGTTTGGTTATATAAATACTAAAGTGTTCTTTACTCTGGCAAGGGAATAGATTGGAAGAGCCAATTACCCAATAATAAAACAGTGCCAATTCAAAATAAGGTGTGGGCATGATTCCTTTTTAGACCACTTCAAATTACGAGTGGATAAACTTACAGAAGTTGCAAATTAACTGGGCTTGATGAAGTAACATTTGAAAATAATTCAGTGGCTCCAGTTTCTAAAGAAGAACAGACACTAGGGCATCATCTTTATGTTTAAATCAGTGAATATATAAGAACCTATGAATCCTACTCCAAAGCATTGTATGTTAAAGAGCTGAAGGCAATATATGAATCCAAAATGAGGTTAACTCCTTCCAGAGTAGGGAATGTAAAATGACCCCTGTATATAAAGATTGTACAGATATACAGCTGTTATGTTCTGATGAAATCCCCATGAGATTTTCTACTAGATTGACTGCATGGTCTGGCATCCTTCAATACTTTGGCACAACTCCATCCATCAGCCCAGCAAGTAGCTTGAGATTGATGTCATTTCCAGGAGTGCTGGGTGGCCCTAAGCATAGCTGAGAGAACTGTAGCAACACATAATATAAAAGCCTGCAGGACATGACTTAGGGGCTATTTCTGAATAAGTAGTGGATAGCTACAGGCCAAGGTTCCCGAACAATTAAACTTACAAAATCTAAAAGATCAAAGGCAGCTAGTCTCCAGGAATGTGTTGAAACTGAGGTAAAAAAGCAGAGTGAGAAAAAGGTGTGACTGACTGACTTAAGGCTTTGAGTGGCTTCTTGAACTAGTCACTAATCCCTTGAAAGAGCATCTCAGAATTAAAATCACATGGCTTATTGGTCATCTTTTGCCCAGAACACATCTATCTAGTGAGTCATGTTGAGAGAAGCATACTCTTCTTTTCATATTATCTGTAATGATTCACCATCTTATCTTCCAATTTTTTATTTACCGCATTGGAGTTGCTGGAATAACTCAGCATCTGGGAGATCAGCCAGCGCCTGCTAGTCCATCAATTAACTTTGAAGAAAGTCGGCCAAAAGAAGAACTTTGTACTCCCCATCCTTACTGTTCATAAAAGGCTAAAAAAACAGGGCGCTGTCAGCAGCATAAATCTATATTGGCCATTTATGGGACAGGTAACAACTTACTAACCAGGAATGGAACTGCAAACACAAGGCACCTGGATGTAAATCAGCCACTGCTAGATTGATATGTGGGTTCCCTCAATAGTTCTGACAGCTCTGGTTTCAGTATGGATCACCATACTGCAGGGGACAGTATGGTGCTGCCACTGCTGATGAGATGATTAATTGGTACATGAACCCAGCCCTTTATTTTCAATGACCCTGCACAATACCAATCCCCCAGGCTAAAACTACACTAGCTATAGGCAAAGAGACTTCTGCCACAGAAACTCAGTGAACAGATGAGAGTGGGGGCCCTGAACTGTGGGAGGCTCCATGAATTCATTGTTTGCTACCTCAACACATGTTTGAAGGAATTTTTGGAAGTGTGGCTTCGCTCTGTAAGGAGGTAATGGGCCTCTAGGCCGCTATTGAGACTCTAGTGGGGTTTGTTGAAAATGGCACAAGGCATAGAATTGTTCCTTAACTAGGGGCCATCTAGAAGGCCTTGAAGCACAGAGTTTTAAGAACTAAGAAGATGCGCCCATAAACAAATTATCAACTTGAGGATAGGGGATTCAGGAGATCAGCTATGATTAAGAGAACTATCCTGGTTGTCATTTCTAAAATCAAGTACTTCATGTGACCCTGCAAACAACTAATAGGAGAGATTGCTTTTCTTCTATTTATTTCCTCACATTCTTGGCAATCGCTGGAGTAAATAGATCAAATATTCATGTTATGAAGCTCAGCTGATGAACATTTATCACATCCTAAAAGCTTATTAAAGGGAGACACATCACAGTTCAGTTAGCAATGAAGATTATGTTGATTCCTACCGCTCTTCCTTCTCAACTTTCTTCAAGTCTTTCCAAATGCAAACATGTTAAAGCTCAAAGAAGGAAATACGTGCATGCCTTCTCCCATTTATTCAGCACCACAATACAGATGGCACATAACTGTTACCCTCTTCAGAAACATTACAGTTAGAATTGATGAATTATCGCCTTGCATATGCAATTAGTGCAAGTCTTTAGGGAGTATCCATGTGGACATGTGTGCTCCAGTTTTATGTTGATGTGTTACCATCTTGGGCAGTTTGCACAATGCCATAGAATGCGTATACATCAGCTCCATGCTAATTATGCAACCAAATGGAGGATGTAGTCAGCAGAATGCACAACTGTTGTGCAAACATTTATGATGGATTCAAAGGATCCATTCTGATCATCAAGTGTCACACTGTTGATTTTTATATTGTGGGCCCAGGCGCAGTAAGCCCAAGGTCACGGATGTGATAGGTAGAAATGAATACAACACAATGCCTTGGGATGAAAATGGGAACAATTTTACTGATTACAGATGTCAGTAGGCTTTGGCATAGACATTGGGCGTGGATCTTGAATTAACCTGTACATTTGCTGGTTGATTAAGCTTGTAGACTCAATCCTGGATTTAAGGATCACCCTATGATGTGCACTTTACTTTGACGAGTGGTGAGGGGGGCTGGTCTCCTACCCACCCACTTTTCCTGGGCTAAGGATCCAACCCAATGTCTTTTTCTGCCACTCGAGTTGGCCTCTCACCTCTCACCACCAAACCACTCACATCTGCAACCAGTCACATAGGCTCCAGTAGGTGGTGTCAGGAGCCCAGGCTGCCATCTTGATAGCACAGCACACAAGTTGTAATTAGGTGGAAGATTTACTGTAAAACAAACTATCAGCCTTGGACGCTCTATTGGAGCTTCCATACCTTATGATTCAGTTGGCCCTTCTGATGAGTTCTTCCTGCTTCTGCAGAATATCCTGAACCTATGACCCTTATATTTCTGGTTTTGTTTCCTGTCTAATACCTTTCCCATACGTCTACTCCTTGGGCTCATAGGATTAATTGCCCCCTCTTCCGGTGAGGAAACGCTCCCTCTCCTGCTTTCCGAGCCTGCCTGTGCTTCTTGAGCGAGTTGGCTTCTCTCCATCCCACCCTCTGCTAACATCGTATCTGCTGTCTGAGAGAAATGCAAGATTTCCTGCTATAGGCTGCTTCCTAACTCATGCTGTGCCTCTCTACTTGGGGCAAATGTGTTCATGACCGGTGTCTAGCAACCAAGCCTCATTCCCCATGGGAGGCAGGTGCGCTACATCAGACCTATACAGTTCTGCCTTGTCAAACATTATACCAGGGTGCCAAATCACCCAGCCCCAAATTGCAACACCACACACAGCATTGTCCCGTTCATCCTTTTCATGCCCAGTTTATGCATGCAGGCTCCATAACATCCCACCATTGCTGCCATTCCAACATCTCCAACCACAGGATGAACATCTGGGGATGCACTGAGTGAAGGACCACCTGGTCTGAGGCTGCTGATAAGGTGAGGTTGATACCCTTCCTGCCAGCTAGGTTGTTTTCCCCCCAGCTGTATCACCAAGACATCTGGCAGACCACAAACTGTGAATCAAGATGTAAGCCACTGCATTAGGTCATCCCAATGCATGCCCCTCTGACCCAACCATGTGATACGGGTGCTGTCATACAAGCCAAACTGAGCACTCCAAGATGTTGAAGATGTGTGCCCTTGGGCCCACTGCATGATACTGTGGTCACAAATCCAAACCTTTTCACGGCCAGCACCTGAACAGAAAACCATCAACAGGGAAGAGTGAGACCAGCAGTTCCAGTGTAATGCCTGTAGGCAGATGAGCACCACTGATCCAGGGATTTTGTGCAGGCGGAGGAGAAACAACAACAGAAGGCTGTGGTGGCTGCACCTATGTGGAAGGAATGGTGGCATACTCTAAAGGGTCTATCCTGCACATGAAGATGGCCTTCTTAAGTACAGCCGTGAATTGGCCCCTGGACAGACGAGGACCATTTGCATGCACTAGGAGCGGGCCATGGTTGGCTGGCCTTGCACCAATGAATTTTTTTAGGTCTACCACAGGGCAGAGTCTTGGGTGGGGGGAGGCCTTCAGATGGACTGTAGCCCCTCTACCTAGCTGGTCAGTTTTCTGAGGTTCACACACGAACCCTGAGGGATGAGTGGAAGAGGTGCACATCCCCTATCATGATCCCCTTGGGCTCATGGGGGGCAGCAGTGCACTTCCTGACACATAGAGTGCCAAGAAATGCCAAGGAACAGGCCACCTGAAATAGCTGGGTCTCATATTTGGACCAACAAAGGGTGCCCAGCACTTTCCAAATATTCATAAGGCAGTTATAAGTGATAGGTTTTCTAGTGTCTAGGGCTGGAGAGTGACCTCAGCACCAACCTTCTAGCAACCTGTGCATGTGGAAGTGATTGCAGGGGTCAGGCCATGGTCTTGATGGCCAGCCCCTTCTCCTTAAGGGAGATGAGGTATTGTAGATTATCAGCCTCCCCAGTGAGGGAGGCACAGGGCTGAACTGTTACCCACGCCTTGAAGGTTTCAAAAGAAAAGCAGGCCCTAGCATAGGTATAGGCTGTCATGGTTGCCACAGAATGCCGTACTCTGTATTACATGTTTCCAGTGATCCATAGGTCTTCTGGGAAGGTGACTAACAGCATCTGAGACTCAGGGGCCGGAGCTCAGAAGTGATTGAGGGGCTATTCTCCCTCTGAGCAACCTCTCTGCACACCTCAGGAACATCTTTAACTTGCCACTGGACTTCAAACCTAAGGTTTGTTGAAGGGTCTATGCCTGTAATCCTATTTTAATAAAGATCTGAAATCACTTTGGTGTGTGTGGAGAGAGAGAGAGAGAGGTTTTTTCATAATTTTATACATTTTAACATAACCATTTCAAACATTAAAGTACAAGGTTCTTTTGAACCTTTGGACCTCCCTCCCTCCTTCCCTCCCTCCCTCCATGGCTTTCATGTTTAAGATTAAATTTGCTGCATCTTTTACCTTTATCTATCTGTTAAATAACCATAATAATAATATTGATTTATTTATACCCCGCCCACTCTGGTCAGCTTCCAACAAAAGATTAAAGATACATTAAAAAATCAGTCATTAAAATCTGCCCTAAACTAGGCTGCCTTCAGATGTCTTCTAAACGTCAGGTAGTTGTTTGTTTGTTTGACATCTGATAGGAGGGTGTTCCACAGGGTGGGCACCACTACCGAAAAGACCCTCTGCCTGCTTCCCTGTAACTTTGCTTCTCGCAGTAAGGGAACTGCCAGAAGGCCCTCGGCGCTGGACCTCAGTGTTGAACGATGGGGGTGGAGACACTCCTTCAGGTATACTGGGCCAAGGCCGTTTAGGGCTTTAAAGGTCAGCACCAACACTTTTAATTGTGCTTGGAAACATACTGGGAGCCAATGTAGGTCTTTCAAGACCAATGTTATGTGGTCTCAGCGGCCGCTCCCAGTCACCAGTCTAGCTGCTGCATTCTGGATATTTATAATTATCATAAATAGTTCCACATTGCAAGTGTCATTACATCTGAAATCACTTTGGGTATATATTCCTGAGCTCAATGCCTGATCCCAGCTCTTCTATCACCTACAAACACACACATACACACACACGGTTTCAGAAGTGCTTTACTGAGTGCTAGGATAGGTAAATTTTGCAACAGTTTCTTCCCTTTTTTCTAAGTTAGATGCATGCTTGTGTTAGAATGTTGCGTTATGTGTACCTACTGCTGTAAATGTATACTGTTAAGCTTTATTGTTAAAATCGTGTTATTTTTTCTAATAAATTCCTTCTTTTCCTATGATCTCCATGTGGGCACACCTTTGTAGTCTGGGAAGATTCAAAAACATACAGAGAACAGCACTTGATTTGACAGGGAGCATATTTTTGAGTATGCAGGGGTTTCACACAGGACCCCTGAATACACTTGCCTATGAGCTCCTAATAATAATGGGGAAAGTCGTAGTTGTACTTTGAAGAAACAGGGCTTGAATGCTTCCATGCTGGAGAGGATTCCCACTATATTTAAAGGCTCAATTAGTACAGCAGTTTTCAACCTCTAAATATTTTTTTTCATACATATACATATATGTGTGTGTGTGTGTGTGTGCGCGCGCGCGCATGCAAAATTATTACTACAAAACTAGTGGTCTGGAGGGCCCTACAAGCTTATTGACTTTCAAGTAAAGATTTACCGGTACCCTACTACTACTGAACATCCACATCCACCAGGCGAATTGTACAAAGGTTATGAAGCTTAAAGAACATTCCTCTCGACCTTTTGCAGAGATCATCCCTGCACCCACTACAGTAATATGAGATGCTCAGTTACTCTTCCTTAGCCTCAACCACAATCGTATGTTAGCATTAGGAAACGCCAAGACATTACCAGAAGGTTAAGAAATCAAGAAGAGAAATGTTTTATTATAGAATGGGGAAAATATATTGATTATTTGAAGAACTATTGTAAACAACTTAAATCACTAGCAGGACTGATATAAAAATGTGCAGTGAGAATAACTCAAATAGAATGTCAGGGATGATGATGATGATGATGATGATGATGATGATGATGATGATAATTTATACCCCACCCAACTGGCTGAGTTTCCCCAGCCACTCTGGGCGGCTTCCAACGAAACAATAAAATACAATAGTCTGTCAAACATTAAAAGCTTCCCTAAACAGGGCTGCCTTCAGATGTCTTCTAAAAGTCTGGTAGTTGTTTTTCTCTTTAACATCTGGTGGGAGGGCGTTCCACAGGGCAGGCGCCACTACCGAGAAGGCCCTCTGCCTGCTTCCCTGTAACTTGGCTTCTCGCAGTGAGTGGACCGCCAGAAGGCCCTCGGCGCTGGACCTCAGTGTCTGGGCAGAATGCTAGGGGTGGAGATGCTCCTTCAGGTATACTGGACCGAGGCTGTTTAGGGCTTTAAAGGTCAGCACCAACACTTTTAATTGTGCCCGGAAACGTACTGGGAGCCAATGTAGGTCTTTCAGGACAGGTGTTATGTGGACTAGTAGATAGATACAAACTGGATGTGCAGTGAGGAAGGATATAACATAAGTAACTGAAGAAAGGGGGAGGGGTTGAGGACTGGATGTTTTAATTGGATTTGTAAATTTGGATTTATGAATTTCAACGTCTAGTGGTGACTTTGAGAACAGGATGCTGGACTAGACAGGCTACTGGCCTGGTCAAGCAGGGCTATTCTTATGACAATGCACTGTTAGTTGTCCCCTGTGCTACAGAAGTTGGGCATTTAGTATAACCAGTCCCAATGGGCAGGTGCATGAGTGGGGCCTCTCCATATATTGCTGGAAAGGGGAAGAGGAGAAGGTGATGGCAACATAGTTGGAGCAGAAGTGCTACAATGGAGAAAGCAGTGAGGAGGTGGTGCTGGGTAACTAGCAGTTGCTTGGCCATGCTGCCATCACAGTTACCCTAACTGAAAATACAGTATATTTTTATGTAGGATAGGGATAGGGAAGCTGTGGCCTCCATATGCTGTTGGACTTCAACTTCCACCAGTCCCTCCTCAGAAGATGGGAGACTCTGGAGAGCCACAGTTTCCACCACTGTGCTGGAGGATCCTGAACAAAAGCTCTCCTAAACAAAAACTTTATTCTCAATATAAAAGGTAAGGGGACGCCTGACAGTTAAGTCCAGTTGCAAACGACTCTGGGGTTGCGGCGCTCATCTCGCTTTGCAGGCCGAGGGGACCGGTGTACAGCTTCTGGGTCATGTGGCCAGCATGACTAAGCCACTTCTGGCGAAACCAGAGCAGCGCACGGAAACACAGTTTACCTTCCCGCCGGAGCAGTACCTATTTATCTATTTGCACTGCATGCTTTCGAACTGCTAGGTTGGCAGGAGCTGGGACCAAACAACAGGAGCTCACCCTGTAGTGGGGCCTCGAACCACAACCTTCCAATCAGCAAGTCCAAGCGGGACAGTGGTTTAAACCACAGTGCCATCCGCTTCCCAATATATATATTCTCAATATACTAGTCTGCAATTCATTTTATACAATTAGCTTATACAATTAAGTCTTCTAATCTGGTAAGGAAAGGGCCTTTTTTCCCCTACTAATACATAAAGTTTTAAACTTTTTTCTATTTCCCCCCACATACAAAATAATCAATGCCATAATTCAAAATAAATCAAAATAATCTATTGCCATAATTTCATTTTATTTTTGTCATGAAAATATGTTTATCTTTGGAAGTACATTCATTTTTATTGCTGCAATTCTTCCCGAGAAGGATAATTTAAGATACTCTCATCTCTTCACATCTTTCTTTATCTCCTTTCCCAAAGTATTATATTTTAGTGCCTGCCACTGTTCATTTACTCTTCAAGAAAAAAATCCCTAAGTATTTCACTGATTTATTATGAATCTAAAGTGTTGTCTTATGTCCAAGAGTTCTTGTTCTGTAAGGTAAAAAGTTAAAAACTCTGGGTTGTTTGAATGCTTTCAAATTATAGATTACTTATATAATTGATTGAGGTATTTAGGGCAGAGGATTAACAGCACGATCCTAACTAGGGGAAGCCAGCATAAGTTACACCAGTTTAGTTCATGATCCATTGAATCCCTTGAAGGGACAAATGCTGGCTGAGTGGAGTAAAAAGAAGCCATCAAAACACAGAGAGCTGACATTGCCATGGAAACAGGGCCCACCAGTTGCTACCCAGAGGAAAAGGTCCCAAGCACTTTTTGGGGAAAGCAGCTCATACTCACCAGTACAGGAATACAAGCAAACAGGGAACACAGTGTACAGTGCACCCCTAGTAATGCTCACTGTGGCAGCCAATCAGCACACCCAGGACGAATAAACCACATGCTCTGCCAATTGCATAGCCACATATAGCAAGAGCACAACACATCACAACCTGACAAACAAACGCACATGGAGCACATCCCATGCCCCGCCCCATATGGATGCTGTCATCAACCACAGTTGCACTGCCACCACCCAAACACATTCATGGAGGGTATGCAGTGCCATGACTGAGGCAGTGGTGGACTCTTGCCAGAGACACCCAGATTTGTAGAACCCATCCTCTACCCAAACTGTCTTAAGGAGGAATAATGACCCCGGAGTAGACAGCTGAAACCTCTCCATCCATCACAGCACCATAATTTTTAGTTTGTTACCCTCAAAACTGGAATGATTGTCACCTTTGTTTCAGCGATTTCTTCAGATGTGCTCCCCAGAAAATGTGGTTTAGGTATGGTCACCTGACCAACCACTTCCACAATGAGCACCTGCGCTTTCACAGTCCATCATATAATAATCTAATGGCTTCTGATGTATTGTTTAGTTCTAATTATGATGAGAATGTTATCCTGTTTATTATATAAAATTTGCTATGCAGAGTTTTTTTTCACTTGTTGAAATGAAGTTTAAGGTAACTCCCCCCGCCCCGCCCCCCGCGCCCCAAGATGTACAATCTATAATCCTTATAGGAGTTTTACACTACTGGTCAACTTGGGAACTCTGCAGTTGTGTTTTCATATAGCTGTCATACTTCATTCTCAATGAGTATACATTTGAGATTTCAATGGCATGAGAAGCAATTCTACTGTGCATAAAGTGATCTGGTCTCCATGTACTAGATTATATGATTGGTATTAACATGTCATTTCATTAGTCGAATTTAATTAGCCATGTGGTGAGCAAACAAACAAACAAAACCACCTTAAGTCCCAACAGTCTTTCTACCAAGAACCATAGCTGTCAACTTTTCCCGTTTTTTAAGGGAAATTCCCTTATTCCGAATAGGATTCCTTGCAAGAAAAGGGAAAAGTTGACAGCTATGCCAAGAACATGTTATTGAATAGCTGGAATGTTTTTCCGTTTCCATTCCATTTTGTAGCTTCTTTGACAACTTCTTGGGCTGTGCCAGAGGATTGGGGTGGCAGAGCAGGGAGAGAGCTGTGATACAGTAAGTTTGCATAAGCAGTGGTGTTGCTAGTTCTCACATTTTCACCTAGGCACATATGATCTTAGATTACTGTTAGGGCCTCATTTGGGATTGATAAGAAAAGTGTCTGTCATAGTATCGCCTCAGTATCACAGACATTGATATCCTGTCGAGATGTTATTTACTTTTTAAGGGTTTGACAAGCGAGCCACACAGAGACTTTTGAAGGAAAGAAGGAAGAACACCCGGGTAGGTTTGTTTTCTGCTTGACAGGCATTAAGAGTTAAAAACAAAGCCCCAATCAAATTATTTTCTGTATGAACTGCCAAGCAATTCAGCATTACAGAATATTGCATGGGGTTACAGTGGTGCAAAGGACACCATATGTGTTGGTCAAATTTGCCAGAAGGATAAGTTGCTTCAGACTCAGCATAAACCATCTCTAAGGAGCCACCTCATTTCTGAGCCTGTCATCTGTGAGACAAGTCTGGGAAGCATATCAGTTTTTACTGGGCCCTTATGCCTTTGCCAAGTTTGTGCCTGGAGTTGCAAAAAGCCTGCTAAAGAGACTTGTCTGCTCTAGCTTAAGTTGCTAACAAAGTATAGTAATTACATAGATCTAATTTCCAGCTGTCATGCTGAGCAATAATAAATATTAATGATCGAGGGGTCTCCTTGAGATCGTTTTGGTCTCTCTGGCCTTTATTCAGATAAGCCAAAGCTTGTGCCATGAGGGGAAAAACATTCTCCTGTTTCCTGTCCTTTCCTTCAGCATTGTAAATGGCACTTCTGAAAGCATTATAATATCCATTATACTGTTAACTTTGAATAGATAGGAAGAAACTGTGATGAAGTGTTTTGTGGGGACAAGTCACAAAAGTGACTGCGTTGATTTTGGTAGTGGGCTGCATGTGCATGATATCTGCTGGAGGGGCAACCCCCCCCCAACCTATACATAAATTCCTGCAACAATACTGTCCCTGATGTAGATTAGGGAGTACAGAGAGATGGTTTGGTACAGAGGATGCTGGATACAACTAGGAGGTTCTGATTTGCAATACAGTGCTTGTAATGCAGGGGAGAAGAGGGGATCTTTTGCTGTATCCCCTTTATCTACTAGCCCAGGTCTCTCCCTTCTTCCTCCCATGAGACTCATATCACATGATGGGAAATCAGGGACATGTCCATTGACCTTGCTCCCTCTGATATGTTCCTCTCACCGTCCTTGCTGCCCACTTCCAATGCTAGGGGCTGAATGTTAGCAGTCAAGCACTACTTGAGTAGATCTCCCTGCATGTTCTAAGAACCTTTCCAAGCTTGTTAATCGTGCAGAGAGCATACTTGAGTCAGATAGGCTTTCTACTGTAGTCAGTCAGTCAGTTCCTAGCTCAAAAAGGACTGTAGGAATGGTGACAGGGATACGCAATTAATTTGTCCCCACTCCACCCACCCTCTGCAATGATAATCAAGGGGATACAAGTAAACAGGACTGCTGTTTTTAGGAGGCTGTTTTTACTTTGGCTAAATCTACAGGAAGTTAGGAGGTGACCCTTGTAGATTCCATTAATTTCCCCTACTTTTTCTCTGATAATCTGAGTAATAATTTGGGACAATAGTCCAAGCCACTTCTTCCCAAAATTGGGGGCATAAACATAAACATAAATAAATAAATGGGCAAAGGAAGTGGTCACTGCATCTGACATCAGTAAAGCTTTGGGGTAGCAACTCCAGCACCAATTCAACATATGTACCTTGACTTCACACAACAAATATATACTAGGATTCTATGGACCATGGACATGGTGAATTACATGTTGTTGTTTAGTCGTTTAGTCGTGTCCGACTCTTCGTGACCCCATAAACTTGGCAACTGGCAGGCATAAATATTGCAGTTACTAAGGTCTATTGGGTTATGGAATCATTGAGGGAATGACCATCATCAAGCATCGTTGCTAAGGCTCAGGAACAGGGTAATTTGAGAAGACCCAGAATAGAAATTTGTTCATTGTGTTTACCACTCTGGATAAAATAAATTTGACTATATTATACTAACACACTGGATGAAATGCAAACTTATGTAATGTTGTGGCATTATGTTGTAGCAGGCTGAAATATAAAATGCAATACAATTATGTGATTTGTAGGGTGTTTAAAATTTGTGATGCACAGAATACAAACTGTGTAGCTTTTGCATTCTTCTTGAGCAGAAACTGTCAGCATGCCTTTAGCCTTCTGTGTTGGTTTGATGGCAGTTCATAAGAAATGGGGGGGTGACGGGGTATGTTCCATCTGAAGCAGAGTATATACAGAGCACCAGCTGATTTGATACAAAACATTTGATACCGAACTGAAACTTGTGCCTGTAGTTTGGAGAGAGCTCTTCTAGAGCATAAGCAATTAAGCACTTTAGGTGGCAAAATGGCCCTAAGCACACTTTGGACATGCATCAGAAAGCTGTCCATAGCACACATCCTCAAGTGTTTACTGACATATGTCTTTCACACTTCGTTTGCTCAAGGAAATATTGGAATTGTACCATTGTAACTCAGCTGTGATGTGAAGAAGGAACTAAGCAGTCTCTAAGCTGACTCTGAGCAGTTTTTAAAGCATGGCAAGGAGTACATTTCTGCTGCTGCACAGCATAACATTTTTTTCCAAAGTTTGAGCATAACATTTTTTTCAAAGTTTTTTTCATCCCCAAGGAAGAGGAACACCCAGAGAAGCTGTTGAACTTTGGAGTTTCAAAGCCAGGAGATGAAAGACTGTCAGGTCAGAGTAAGACCTGAGAGGATACAACAGTTGCTCGTGAGGCAGAATGGTGACCTTTAGAATAACAGCATATCTTCCATATGCTAACAGCTGAAGCAGGCTTTAAGAAACTTCTTCCTCTAATTAGATAAAATAAGAATATCCACACACTGCCCCTTGACTTCTAAAAAGATCCCAAGACTCAATTTGCATCTGTAGTAAATTCCTTTCCCTTTCTTCACCCTTTAAATTCTTTTTCTTTGCCTTCTTGGAAGGACCTGTTAGCAATGCATCCTAAGCAGTTTTCAGCTTGGGAGCTGAAGCTTCCCTCTCTTATTGAGATTAGGGGCCCGATTCTCTGTGCACCTTCTGTAAATTCTAGCGCCAGTGATACTCTTCGAAAAGCACACAGTTCCGAAACACGATACAGAATGCCTGTTATCTCCACTTTGCACCACTGTGTTTTGCCAGTTAGAGAGTAATATTTTCCAAAGAGCTAAGCTTCAGTTTAGACACTAAAATCAAAGCTAAAACGACTTTAATCATTATCACCAGCTATAATATCCTTCTAGTAAAAGCAAAGGTTTCCTACTCTGGTCTTTGGTAATTTAACCAAAGTGCAGGAGTTTCCAATTTCCTCTGTTTCTGACGTTCAGGCTCAAATACATAGCATATCCAGACAGTCCCATCTCATATATAAAATGCTGTTTCTGAAAACGAGATTTTTTAAAGGAGCTGATTGATGTTTAAGTGGTAGCATAAGGGTATATTAATAATTTCCTGAATGCAGAGTGACAAGGCAAGTTGCCCTCTGTATGCCTTTTAACTTTTCCAGCCTAGCAAACTACGTCTACCTTTCCTCTGTAGCCTTTCTGACTGTTCTGCAGTTGATAAATTAGTATGTCCTGTCTGCAAAAAATAAGATAAAAAATAGTACAGGCTTTGTATGTGGAAAGGCCCTGCACAAAAGAGATACTACCCTTGGAAGGGAACTCAATTTGGCATAAAAAATCGTGCTCCTATCCTGGGACCAGCATTTCCTTTACAAGTACATCTCCAAGGAGCACATTCAGTCGAGCTATTTTTACCGATGTCATTTTCACTGCTCCCCAGGGTTAGGTTTCAGCCATAAGAAGCTTATTTTTCGCTGACATGTTATTACTTGTGGTGGGTGTTTGGAGCTCTCAAGAGAGTGAGTGCAGCATGTGTCCATCAGCTGTGGAGGGAATATGATCTGGGCCAAATATAAGAACTCTGGGATTTATGCATTTGTTTTACACGTTACAGGTTCATTTAAAGAAATGATACCCTCACATAGACCATCTATAGTGCTTACAGACTTCTCCCTTGAATAGATATTGCTGTTGCAGTATAATGCACAGGGCCTTCTTTGGTCAGAAGCCTTTTAATATGTGTACCATGAATGATGGCTGCTTTCCTGTCTGCCTGAGGGGGGAAAATGAATAGCCTTCGTTTCAGATTGATCATGAAGATAGGCAGGTAAAAAAAGACCTTTGAAGGCTCCTTTTGCATCCTCTATTCATTAAGAGTGAGCGCATTAAGAAAACGTGTTGTTTAGAAACACTGCTCGATCATCACCTCTCAGAAATAAAGTAGATTTGATTTCTTTGATTGGAAGGGGCTGAAACTGCTCTTGCTGCAATCTTTCAAAGAGAGCCATTGCTGACAGAGATTATTGTTCACATTTTTTTAGGTGATTAGGAAACATAATATTGCAGTAGTAGCTAATTCACTCCTTATCTCCCATAATCAAGGGTCTTGGCTATCATAAGTGTTTGGTGTAACATTTGGTGAATTCATTATGAACAGGTTTCTTTGTACGCCACTTTTAGGACCCAGCTGCTGTCTCCATTGCCTAGGGATATGGGTTTTTTGGTTTTGGTACATATTTAAATGTGAATCTACCTAATTCGCTCCTCTGAAAACCGTACACAAACCAAAACATGGCTATCCTTTTAAATTTCTGCTTCACTGAATTTTGGGATCAGGTTCTTTTTACAAAAAAAAAGTGTCCAAAAGTACATAAATTAGGGCAGGGGCTTCCAAGCTTCTCTCAGGTGTTCTGTGCCGTGTCCACATTAAACTGTCCTCTGGATTCTTAATTGTATTTATTTTACATCTTTTACTTCTTATATTAAATTTTATTGCATTGCAGAATTTTATGGAATTCAAATGGTAATATAATATAAGAAATAAAAAGCAATTAAAATACAGTTAACCCTACAGCATCTAACACAGTGCATTACAAATGCTACAGCATGAATAATGATGATGATGATCTTAATACCCTCAGCAATTTTCAAGTAGGGGTGGAGTTTGGGAACCACTAAATTATGGGACAGTATGCATAAGAACTCATATCTTAGTGAAAATAAGATTAAAATGCATTATATTATGTACCATTTCTTTAAAAATGTGTATATAGGTAAAATTGCATACAAAAATGTGCACATTAGAAGAAATTGCACTAAAATGTTGATGAATTTTTTACAAATTTTTTTTATCACAAACTGATGTGGTAAACTAAACTTAAGAGCAGAATAATGAAAATGACAGATTTGTTCATCCTACCCCATGCTTTTTGCTGTTGGTTTTTAAGGGCTGGTTAATGTGTGCTGCCCCCTAAGAGGGGAAGAACTGGAAAGTGGACACTCGGCTGCCTGAGAGTCTAAACTCACTAAATCTCAAGACAGTGTATAGAGAATTGTCATTTTTTTCCCTCTGCAGCCAAAAGATTCTGCAAAGTTTTTAAGCCCCAAGATTCACTTTGTGGAGGGAGGACTTCAACTGAAAAGGAGCTTCTCCAGATTTTGCCATAGGGCAAGTCATGCAAGCCTCCTTTATAACATCCAAATATGGATGTTAAGACTTAAATAATGGCATTACCAGTGGGGGGGAGGAGTTGTGTAACCTCTCATCAGATGGTGCCCCTGATGTTTGCACAACCACATAGTTCAAAATCCCAATGGTACCTATAGCATATCATGGCTTTCCCCAGGCCCTATCCTATTCCACTCAACCTTGACATTTACTCCTTGTTCTTTATGGGCAAGCAGTCAGCATGCATCACAATGTGATTTTTCAGAAATAATTTTATATTCTCAGACTCTGGGACCAATACAGCTTATTATATGCTCAAGCCTAATGTGATGTAAAGTAATTTGAACAACGCTATCAGGCTGAAAATAGGAAATAAGCATACATTTATATATGTCCTTATCTCCTTTTTTCAGGATAATCTCCTATGGCAGTATTTGAGTAAGAATAAATTTTAAAGTTACATGTTGCCAGGCAGTCAGCATTAAATTAAATACCCAATTCATACCAACAATTCTGGTTATAGTCATTGACCATTTGAGTAAATCTTTCCAAATGTTTCATAGAAACTTGCAAATTTAGTTTTTTGTTTTTTTAAAAAAAAGGAAAAGAAATAAACTTGCAAAATGTAATATTCTTCCCAGATAATCTCCAAATTAAGTACTTCAAAACCCCATTTTGTATGAATACTGCTGAAATAACTAGGATGAGTTCTGGTTCCTTCAGGCCTATGGATGTTAGCATTTCTCAGCTACTTTCTTTTCTTCCAGATCACGCCACTGAATTGCCATCAGACCCTTAATTGCCGAGCCTGAGGAAAACCGGGCAGGGAGAGATTCATCTTAAGTATATTTATCTTAATGTATTTATCCTACATTGTTTTCATCTCTTTCCAAGTCTACAGATTGAGAAATACTAACTTTTACGTAACTTGTACAACCTGTGTCTTTCCCTGTAAATCCTCTTTAGTTGTTTTTAACCTGGTACCCTCCTGAAACATTAAAATTCCAATTTTAGCTGATTTTTAACGCAGCAATAGTGCTTAAGATCGGGCTTGTTTCTAGGGGCAGCCATGTGTCCTACTTTACAGAGGATGGTCTTCTATAAAGGGGACAGCAGAGGACAGCCCTCTCTCTGAAGAGTTCATTGGTCCGAAACTGTTTTAAAAACAAATAACTTTAAGAAGGGAGAACAGGAGCCTTGGTGTTGCCCAGAAATAATTTGCACTCAGATAGCAAACAAGCAGGCACCTGGGTCACTTGCTCACAGTTTCTCCAATTATGATGAGATGTATAATTTAATTTTAAAAATTGAATTTGCAATCATTTTTAAATTGGCTTTGATACAGGCGGTGAGCATTTTGTGCTTGTCCAATTAACGTGCGGCCACTGACAAACAGGTCCTCTTGGACATGGAAGAAGGCAGAACAGGGGATGGAATGGGGTGTAGAAGAGTTGAATGGGGCAGAGTGGGCTTATGCGTGCTCCGTTGACGCACATGGGGGCCAAGAATGGAACCCCCATGCCAAATGGTTGCTGACTATACATATAAATCAGGATATGCAAATTTTACCCAAATCTGTGTCTTCTTTTGACTGCTTTTTCTTTTTGTGTGTTCTGTACAGGCCCCACTGATTATACTCCCCCCCCCAACCCCCCAACCCCACACACATAGAGTTTATATTGTGATGTACATTAGAAGGCCATTTGTTTTATGTGATCAACAAATAAAAAGTTATGCAAGCTTTCAATGCTACATGAAGAGGGGGCATGTGTTCAAAATCTCTGAAACTATTCCCACGGAAATGGGCAAGCTGCTCTGCGACATTTTAGCAGTTGGTAGATAGCCTGACCTATAAATGCATGAAGTGTTGCTTTCAATTAGCACGTCGTGTTTGCCTTTGTCTGCTCATTGTTGTAAGGCTGACAAGGATCACAGGCCATGCATTCTCTGGCTATGTTTGTGTTGTGAATCAGCCAAAGGCATTCCTTTTGGAATAGATTCTACACACATGGAGAAGGCCTAATCCAGACATAAGGCCATTGGGATTGTTTGAGGATATTTGTAATGCCTCGCTATCTATTAAAGAGGGAGTTATTCGCATAACAAGGACGTTTCACACTCCAGTGTTTGGCTTCCAGCATAATACAAAGTATCCAGATTGTTTTCTCTACAATGTGGGTACAGGCAGTGCAGGCTGGAGGCATTCATCCTGTCCACTAAGCTCTACTGCAACTGTTTGTCATCTCTTTCCCATTGTGAACTAAGCAGATCCATGTAATGTTTCGGGGCATATCTGACTTCAGGACCAGGTTTGCAGTTTTCTCCTCAGTTTGTTAACAGTGGTGCTTTAACATTTTTAAATTCTGAAACAGAAACAGAGTATTACATCCTTTAGGGACGCGGGTGGCACTGTGGGTTAAACCACAGAGCCTAGGGCTTGCCAATCAGAAGGTCGGCAGTTCGAATCCCCGCGACGGGGTGAGCTCCCATTGCTCGGTCCCTGCTCCTGCCAACCTAGCAGTTTGAAAGCATGTCAAAGTGCAAGTAGATAAATAGGTACCGCTCCGGCGGGAAGGTAAACGGTGTTTCCGTGCACTGCTCTGGTTCACCAGAAGCGGCTTAGTCATGCTGGCCACATGACCCGGAAGCTGTACGCCAGCTCCCTCGGCCAATAAAGCGAGATGAGTGCTGCAAACCCAGAGTCAGTCACGACTGTACCTAATGGTCAGGGGTCCCTTTACCTTTTTATTACATCCTTTATCCAAGGAACTCAGTGTAGCATACCTGGTTCTTTTCTCCATTTTATCTTTTCCCTGAGAAATAGTTACTGGCGCAAGGCCACCTAGTGACTAAGTGGGGACTCAAACTACCATCTGCCTAATCTTACACCCAACACATTCACCACTGGCTATAAATTAATAAATTTAGAATTCCAAATATGTGTGAAATTGAAAACTTTGGGTAAGGGAGCAAAATTGATCCACTACTCTTCATCCAAATTCCCAGCCATATTCACAATGGCTACCGGGCACATCTAGTTGCTGCTTAGCGACTTCTCATGAAAGAAAAATGAGCAACTGTGCAATCCTAACCATGTCTGCTCACTCAGGAGTCCTATTGAATTCAGTGGGGTTTACTCCTAATCCTATATGGAATTAGGACTGCAGTCTAAAAAAGTTCCTGCCCTTTCCAGGAGTTGTTCATATTCTTTCACTTGCTTTTCTGCTCAATACACACCTAACCAAGGCAGCTTATTATGTTCCTATATAAATAATAAGTTGGAATGAGTTGGTGGGTTTTCCGTCTCAGGATAATGGATCATATAAGCAGACCCTTAATTGTGTTACGGTACTTAAAAATAAATTTGTTTTGGTCTCAAAGCTCAAGGGTGAGGGAAAGCTGAAAACAATGCAGTTAAATAGGAACCTATTTAGTTACAGTGGGCCTGCCCTCCAGTAGACGCTTTTGGGGATTTGGTCTTATATGGAATTATAGTGTGTTGCGCTAAGAAATATTTATTTCTTAGATACTGTATTTTATTGTATTACAATTTGAATTTTGTTCTATGTGGTACATGCAATTTGGAAGAATTCAGAAATAACACTTGTTAACGTATACTTTATTTGGAACCATTTACAGTTTTTGTCAAACACTGCTTTTCTGCCCAACACTGATTTTCTGTAACTATATTTTAAAAATCATACAACAGAAAGGCACAATGTGACCAAAAAATAATAATAAAAGCTAATTGAGGTAATCATCTGGTAGATACACCCCAGCCAACAAAATAGTTTAAAAAGACTAAAAAGAGGTTTTTAAAAGTTCATTTTGAAAACTGACGTGCTTCCTATGTTTGAGCTGCAAACTCAGATCCAGTCCCCTCCCCACACCCCACCATTAAGTGTCATCCACAGATTGAAGGCCTACCTAAGAAGTCAAGGTGAATATTACCCCTGGACATAAGTATCCAAATTCAAATTGTAAACCATCTTATATAGCATACTTCTCTTCTGGCTGTGACTTTGCAACACTGGAAAAGAAGAGATGCAGGGTCACCAAAAACTAAACTGAGAATCTAGACTCCTCCCTCTTTCCGAACTGTCACCTGGCAGCAGCCATTACATCAGCTGTAATAGAGGAAGGAAGAAAAGTGATGCAAGGCCATCATCAGATTTGCTGTAAACCCAGGCTCCTTCCTTCCTCGTCATTTGACGGCAACCATTCCAATGACACAGCTGAAAAGCCAGCCATGTTTGGCTCCTCCCCTTCTTGAACTTTTCTACCCCAGCTGGTCATTAAAAGAACTTGTAATTAAGAACTTGTGCTTGAGTTTGCTTATTTCCACCTCTCTCTCAATCTCATGGGGTTTTTTTAGATTGCAAGCCTGAAGGCAGGGCATCTCTCATCTGTAGTGACCTGGAAGACTTGCTGGGCTAAAGAGTGTGATCCAAAATTCTTCAGACAAATAAGCAATCAATAATTTAATCAGAAAGTATGTGGACAAATAAAAACTCCTCCATTCACTTCATTTAACAGTTGAAAAGGTGAGGTCCTAACTGCTTTGAAATTAGGAGCAAAGTTCTTTTTACATCATCAGAACAGCTAAAATAAAAAAATGTGGGAAGCGGGAGTAAATTTGGTGCAGGAAATTAAAAAGAAGTGGAGTTGCCAGGTGGAAATCCCAAAGAAAATGGGTGGTGTTCAACTATATTTTACTCAGAGTAGTCCCAGCAAGAACATAACTAAGTTAAAACTATTAATTTCAACAGGTCTACTCTGAGTAAAACTTAGTTGACTACAACCAGTGCTTTTTCTGGTAAAAATAAATAAATGAGGTGCTGGTACTTGTAAAGTAACATGGGTGGCAGCACATAATGGCTGCCATGGGCAACAAAAAGGAAGTCCTTGTACCACCACAAAAAAGCACTGAATACAACACTATACCTTTAAGGGCCTAGTTCCATGGTCACTGACTAAGAACATGCCATATTTCTTCCTCAGGACTGAGAGGCAATTTAAGGGAAGGGATGGCAGTAATGGAAAGAGGAGCCTAGTTTGCTGTGTTCAAGTCCCATGTTGAGGTATCTCTCTCACACACAAAAAGTAGAATTATGGCATTTGTGTGCCTCCTATTCCTTATGATACTGCTCTGAAATTTTGACTTGAGGCGTTGGCCTGCCTCCGATTTAGCCGAGGCATTAATGTGTTTCTAAAAACATTCCCTGCGGGATTTGCAGCTTTATAGAATCGTGCTCAACCATGTTTTCAGTATTAGCAGAAATGCCTCCAGGGATCATCTTTTTCCAACAGCATCCTTGGACTTCAGCCGCTGTCCTGTAACCAGAGAATGCTCAGGAATCTTGGCGCTGGGTAAACAAAAACAAAACAAAAAAGTACTGGAGCCATCCTGCTCCCAAACTGAATGTCTCCTCTCTACACACTTCTGTTAGGATTCTTCCAGGCTCTGCACCATGAAGATGGTAAGGCTAGATTTTTCTCTGCTTAAAATAATTTTTTTTTTACCCTGCAGAGATAGTACGGTTGGGTTAGATTAACCTTTTTTAAAAAAGGACTTTTTGTATTCCTTTTGCCAGGATGTTGTGGTGCTTAATTGGGGCATCCTCGAGGAGATTTCCTCTAACAACTATAACTGTTGCAAGAAAAGTAGGACTGAAAGCATTAAATTGACTTAATCAGGAAGCACTGTGATATTCTAAGCTTTGAATTGTTGGTTAACCATGAGTGTTAACTGTTAACCACTTGGGCACACTCGTGTAACAGTGGGCATGGGCACAAGCACAGCAGATGATGTGTGTACCATTTCGCTGGGTTTGGGATTTTGAACCAGGCACCGATGACATGTGAGAGTAACATCAGTCACAGAATGAGAGAGACCCAAAAACATCATCCTGATGAAGACAGAGGTAACATCAGGGAAATGGAAATATAGAAGGAGCGACTTCAAATAATTCACCATAGCTGGGAGGGTTAATAAACTTCTCCTGTCTCTCTAGCCAGCAGCAGGTATTTGGACACAGGGTCTCAAAAGGACAGGATGAGGCTCAGACATGCTCACGCCTCATACATCAAAACAGCTGAAGGGTTCCTGTTACACAGCTGGTGAGTAATATGACAAGGCTAAGAAGTTCATGCTGGGGGGCGGGGGAGAGCGGAGAAAGGGGCTTAAGGCAGAAGCACAGCAAAAAGTAGAACAGGAGTGCAATAAGAGCAAGACTGTGTGATCTAAAAACTGCCATCGGACGTTTTCCATCTCTGCTGTTTAGTACACAATGAAATTATATACATTTCAGGATCTAGGTGGATTGACTTGGCTCTTAAACATTGTCTCTGGATTCAGCTCATTAATAAAAAATTGGAATTTCCCCATGCTTGAATCTTTGATGTACCCATATTTCATGGTTCTTAGATTCTTGGAGATAAGGCAGAACACCTGTGGGAGAGTGTGCTCTCCATTTTTTTCTCCAACCTCCTTTTAAATTTCTTACACTTTATTTGTGAGAAAATTCTCATTCAGTCAGAAATGTCCAAACCAAGGGTTCATGGGTGGGCATCCTTCAACGATAGTTTAAGGGGAATAATAATGTATAGGGATTTATGGAGATGAGAAGAAAAGATGCATACAGGATGTGCATAAGATGATATATTGCAGAAGCATGTGGACAGACCACCCTATAGACCATAGGAAGCACCACACAGCTGCTCCTGTTTCTAAACTTTGAGCTAGGGGTGGAGAACCTTTTTTTTCTCCTGGGAAGTGCACATTCTGAGAGTCAATCCGTCGGAGGATGCATGGGCCTGAGCCATAAATGGATGGGGTAGCTCCTTTTGTCTCGTTCTTTCTCTCCCACCCCTCTCTCTCTGCCACCCATTTCTTCCCATTCACCTGCATGAAATTAGTCCAAGTGCCACCCCTGCTTTAAGCAAGCACTACACATTTTCAGACTGTTTCTTCATCTAGGAGGTTCTTGCCTAGAAGCCTCTAATGGTTTGCATATCCCAGTGGCATAGTTATTGATGGTGGTGCAGGCTGCCAAACATCTCTACAGAGGCTCAGCAATGCTGAGCCAACATCAGCATTGATGAGTTCTCCCCACTTCTTGACCACTGCATGCATAAAATCTGCCCCCGCACAGTGTGGTGCTGCGGCAACCAGTTCTTGAGCACATTGCTGTTGCTTCTCATTGAAACAGTAAAGACCTCTTAGCTCTCTTCTGATAATCTGATTAAACATCTCCTTCCTTAATTTCAGTTGATTGTGAGGACTTAATCTTGGACAAGTTGACAGGTGTGTATCATACATTGCCATGCCAGTCAAATGCAGGTTTCCGGGACCTAGATCTATCTTTCCATCATCTGCTCTTTATTTCCTTTGAGTTCTTTGAACTGGTTGCTATTTTTCTTGCAGGAGAGATCATGTCCGCTATTGAATTAAATACTACAGCTGCTCCTGGTTGGCCTGCCCTTTGTGCACAAAAACCCAAAGCACTTTGATCTTCTTAATCACATTTATATTGCAGTTGTTCTTCCTTCCCTTTCTCCTGCTTGCATTTATACATAATTTGTGCCCTAGATTATTTCCTACCTTCTTATCTTTATTTTTTGCCGGGTCTTTTATCACCAGTTTATACCGCATATGTTTTATACATATTACATCACAATACCAGAAGAAGTGGCTAAGTAATTGATCTTACTATTTTGTTATTGGTCTTGTAGTAGCTTGAAGAAATCTGGTTCCATAGTGAGAAGCTGGAAGGGAACACTGCAGTGCGGTTGTGGCTGATGCCCATTGGGACTTGTAGGGCAGAAGGTTGGAAGTCCAACAGTATTTGGAGCCTGCGCCAATTCTAGTTTTGTCCCCAACCTGCTCCCTGCTGAATTCTACAAGGGCAACACTGATACTGAAGAAGCTGATGGGCAGTGCTAGTCCTTGGACTGGGTGTAAGTAGGAAGGCAGGAAGATAGAGGCTGAATGATACCAGACTGAGGGCTCATTCACTCTTACCTTTTGTCCCAAGCTTTTTAGGTAGAGGTCTGCATTTTCCCAGTCCATATCCAACTGCTTTCCCCACTCTGCTGCTTTCTCCAGGAAAATCTGCTCTTTAACGTTGAATCAGAACAAACAGCAATTCAGGGTTTCTGTGAATTGTCATTTGCTCCAATTTGGTGGTAAAGAGTAGGCTTTGGCAGGGAAAGAGTAGGTTTTCGTGGGGAAATCGCTGAGGCAAAGAAGAAGAAGACAGGAAGCTTTGAAGCATAAACCTGTGCCTAGAAATGCAGAGCAAAGAAAGTATGGATGAGCCCTTAAGTTGGTGGAGCAGTTCCTTCTCCCCCCTAATGGTCCAGCCTCCAGTGCTGCTGTGTGTTGCCTACTTTTTGTTTAAAGGCTGCAGCCCTCAAAAATAGGTGGCTTGCGTCAATAACAGAGGTGGTAAAAGTTAAACAGAAAGGTATCCCACATCACCTGTAGGACTTATTGCTGGTCAGGTACAGAAGCAACTTGCTGCTCAAGTGTAAGGAATATCCACTCACTCCTTCATAAGGTAATCTTAACAGGCACACTTCTTGCATGGAAAACTGGAACCCATGTCACTCTTTTCTGTCAGCACTGTTACAAGAGTAGAGCTGCTCTCAGGACAGCCTTGGGTGCATCACATTGATTGCCTCTATTTTTAAACCTTCACCCAGTAATGTTCCTTTATGGACATTCGGGACCCATGTTTTTCCTGAGATCAGTTACCTTTGCATCAGCACTTACCAGCTGGTGGACAGACTTGAGTACAGAAATAGGGTGTCAATGCCGAGCGACTCCTGTCCTCCATGTATGGCAATGAAATCTGTTTTCCATCCTGCCCTCCTTAATGTTTCACTTGAACCTGATAATCCATTTGCAAGCTCTTCCACTCAAATGCACAACCATATGAGACTACCCACTATTCAGCCCCGAGTGACTTTCATGTGGAAATACTATTTACAATATGAAGGAAATGCTTGGGTTTCCCCCCACAATTTGAAATAATCAGAAAGAAAGCCTCAAACAGAATCACATGCCAAGGAGCTAAGGAGATTAACATTCTCAGGGGAGCTATGAAGATCATATACCAACCACAGCAGCATCCCAGATGGCTGCTGTAACATGATTCAGAAGTGAGGAGATTTCTTTAGCTCAAAGCATGTTTCCTAAAATTTTATGAGTGTCGTTGCTGTTTAGCTATTTAAGCCATTTTCACTTTTGTACCGAAGGAGCATTCATAGCACCAAATTGAGGGTAATTCACTCGGTAATTATTTATTCCTTTTGTATCCTGCCCTTCCTCTTAAGAGCTCAGGGCAATGTACATGGCTCTCACTTTATTTTGCTTTGAGATCAGACTAACCATAGGAAGTAGATTAGGCTGGGAGAGATAGCAGCTGTCCCAATATCACTTAGTGAGCTTCACAGCAGAGTTGGAATTAGATCCCAGGTTCCAATCTAACCACTTCACCTCACATAAATCACTGACCCCAAGAAGATATGTAGAGGATATCTCTCCATCATCTCTGCTGATGGTGGAGAACGTCTGAATTGCCAATAAGCTTCTGAAGGAGAAGTCATCTGATTGGATTCTTTGTAAATTGCTTAGAGGGTTTATTTACAATTAAGTGGTATACAAATTTGGTTAATAAATAAACATTTGCATCACTACCTGACCCTGAAAAGAATCAATGTGATATTTCCAGGTTTGAATTTGCCTGTGTTGAACTGCCTGCCTGAATGTTTCAGCATACTCTCGTTGTCACCTGATTCACATGTAACACCAAGCCATACCATGAACAAACGTGCTGGCTCCCAGGGAAAAGATTGCACCTCCTGTCTTGCCACTACTGCACCGTTGTGAGGTAAGTCATAGTTTGCATTAGTGTTCCATCTGAATAATTATTTCATTACAGACAAACTACAAAGTGTAGCCATGGTTTGTTCTGTGACATTCGTGGTTTGTTGCGGGGACGGAATAAATTGCAAGCCTGGGTTCATACATAAAGCTAAGTCAAACCATGGCTTAGCTCATAGCAGCGTAGCAGCAGCAGGACCAGAGGAAGAGCAAAACAGCCATGATATTCTATCCGGAAACCCGCACGCTTGCTTGTTTGCACGAAGCCATAGTTCGGCCTAGCACTACATGCAAACTGGGCCATTTCCATTCACCTTCTCTTGAGCATTTTGAACTTTCCCAGTTTTCTTCCACAAAGGGTACCCAGTGACATCAGAATGTGTTAGACCGTGCTGAAAGCAGTTCAGCTTGCACTAACTCAAACTCCTTTGGTTGAAAGGATTCACTTTTTGTAACGAACCATGTTTGGGGTTTGTGTTTGGAGGGGAAGGCAGAGGCACTTGAAGTACAAAATATGAAGTAGCAGAGGGGAGAGCTGAAGGCTGCGTGCAGCGGCAGTAAGGTGGTGGGAAAGAGAGAGTGGAAGGAGGGTGGAGGGAATTGGCAAGGTGGAGATGGGTTTAAGATATCACGTATTACTTCTCATCAAGGTCACCCTAGGCTTCAGTTTATTATGAAGTTGTTTTCAGTGGCAGTGTAGACAACATGCATTTAAAGTACATTCCCCACCCTAAAGAATCCTGGGAACTGTAGTTTATCAAGTGCAGAGCTATAGTTCCCAGCATCCTTAACAAACCACAGTTCCCAGGATTCTTGAGATGTGTGCTTTGGATGTATTGAGAAGCCATTGCTTCTCAACTACATGTTCTGCCTGTTGTGAAACTCACACACTAAGGGTTTGAAAACCTACCCTGATAGTTACACCTAGACAGTGCTGTTAGCACATTATGGCTATGATACTTTTCTTTTAATTAATGGAATTACATTAATATTAATTATGCTGATATTTATTAATATTGTTTTATTGAACGATATGCATTTTAGAAATAGACATATAAATATACTATCCTTTCCCCTCATCACAAAGGGCATTTACTGAAGCAGTCAGATGACCTCTTCAGCGCTCCTTGTTTCCTCAAAGCTGCATCTATGGCAAGTGATATCTTATCATAGGCTGAAATGTCCAAGAGTCAGCAAGGACTGGACTTCCTACCCGGCCCCGGCCCCACAGTCCCCGCAAACCGTTGTGATGATGAGAATATCAAATCACGCGCATAATCGCTTAGAGACGGCTGTGAAATAAACATAAAAAGGATGATAATGCTTTGCAGTTGTCATGAAAGAATTAAATAACATGTATCTGATATTGGAAGGAGGCTCACGTGTGAAGTTACTCTGAATGTGTTGGATTAAAGTGCACATTAGTGACATTTGAAGTGATCCTGCTATATGGCTCCAAGCGCCTTGGTTTGGCAATGCAACCCTGTCATTTAGAATTCTGCAATATGAGTATCTTTGCATAAGGTTTATGCATCAAATCATTAAGGATGGAACGTGTTCCTATCCCATCCCCAAGAGTGTTTTTGTTGCTTTGTTTTTGCTTACAGTGAAGGAGCCGGGATACTGGGCGCAAGTTCAATGTGTGTGGGTAAAATGGCAGGTTGCCAAAGAGAGTGTCAGCAACAGGCTAATGCAGGGGTGTCAGACACAAGGCCCGCGGGCCAAATCCGGCCCGCCAGACCTCGTCATGTGGCCCGTGTAGCCGCCGGTGGCCACCAGCCTTCACCTTTTATTCTCGCTTGTGGTTTTTTTTTTACACAATAAAGTTTACATGGTGCGGCTCCCTACTCGCCTCCCCCCGTCGCTCTTAAGGACGTGGCTGCTGCTTCAAATGTCCCCATGTCTCTCAACTTGTGCCTTCGTCGTTGGGGGGGGGGGGGCTGAAGCGAGGCGGGGAGCTGGCTTCTCTCTCCCGCTCACTGCTCAAAAAGAGCAAGCGGAAGGTCAGGTCTCTCCGCGCCGCGGAGGGGGAGTCTTTATTCCAGCCTTAGATCTTCTCCGGGAATGCTGGATCCCAGCGTGCAAACTCGCCCTGCGGGAGGCGTCCTCTTCTCCTCCGCGCTGGATTTCACCAGCCTCTTCCTCTTCATTTCGCCTTCCTCTTCATTTCCCTTCCCTTCCTCTTCATTTCGCCTCCCTCTCCATCTTTGCACGGCCAGCCTTTCCAGGACCGACGATGCCTGTGTTCTTTGGGAATATGGGGTGGCTGATGTGGGGGGGGGGGTGAGTGGGAGAGAGAGAGGCGCGCGCGCACACACACACTCCGAACACCCTTGAAATAAATGTAAAGTGGGGGCGGCGATGATGATGGCCGTGATGGGAGGGGGCTGTGTTCCCTGGCACCCCCTCCACTCCCTGCACCCCACCGCCGCCTTCCTCCTCCTCCTCCTCCTCTTGCAATTTCGCGGCAAGCCAAGCGAGGAAGGCGATCTGGCGCCCGGCTCTCTATCTCAGCTCCACAAGTTGGACTCCGCGCCCGCGCAGCGGCGCTGGGCGGTTCTCCCCGTCCGGCACATGTCAGTCCCGCTGGCACATTCCTGGGAGGAGATCGGACTGCGGCTCCTTGCAGCCCTTCCATCACTTGGTCACACAATTGGGCGGGCGGCTCGCTCTCCGCCCTGCCAGCAGCTCCGTCTTGATCTCTCCCTCCCGTCTCGGGGAAGGAAAGGAAAAAGCCGGAGATCCAGTTGCAGGCAGCGCGCTCGCGCTCTTTCGCCTTCTGCACTATGCAATGGCACCCCGAGATGGGGGGGGGCAGGGGAATTAGCCAAGGAAAATGAGAGTGCACAAGGCATGTTGATGCTTTCCTGTCAGAGCTCTCTCTCTCTCTCTCTCTCTCTCTCTCCCCCCCCCCCCACACACACACACATTTTATTTACAGCCCCATGCCGTGTATGTTTACTCAGAAGCCAGCCTCACTTTCTTCGACAGGGGTTTCAAGTAAATGCACATAGGATTGCAGCAATCGTCTCATTAGGGCTCATTATTTGTAACAACTTTGTTTCCTAGTTCTGCTGGATCTCTCAGTGGCCTTTGATACAATCGACCAAAACATCCTTCTGGACCGTCTACATTATTACAAAAAACAGTAATAATTGAATGCAGTGACAATAATTTATGATAATAAAGAGTGGACACATAGTCCTACAGATACAACCGGCCCTTTGAGGGTGACCAAACTGCTGATGCGGCCCCCGATGAATTTGAGTTTGACACCCCTGGGCTAATGTGTCTCAAGGGACTCTGTGTCCCTCTACTGGTAAGAGGGAAGAAAATCCCTCCCCCCTTATGCAGAATATAACAAGATGCCCCTTTTTGCCTTTGTGTATTCTGTGGACTTTCATTTGCTCTGATTTTTGTTGTGGACATAACTGGCATTAAGAAGTAAACTTTGTGGAACCCCCTTTTCTTTGCTTGCATAAAAATAATTGTCAGTCACTGTTATCCCCCACCAACCCTGCCTTGTGCTGTTCTCCCAATGTATCGAGGTATCTGGCAAAGGAACCTCCTTTCAGTAATCTGAATCATGTGCAGAGCATTTGAGGGGCATTGCATTTACAGGACATTTGTGGAGTGTTTGTGTGGAGTGATTTCTGATCATTTAAATGTAGTCTGGAAGGAAGATAAATAGCAGTGTGCCTGGTCTCACTTCTGGTAGCAGCACTGCTACCGCCTTTCCATTGTCAGCAAAACACAGGCATAGTGCGGGGGATAATAATCTGAGATAAAGCAAAATTCAAACTTGAAGGCAGTGCTGTGATCTTCAATTTTCCTGGGTTGTTGAATTCAAGTAGAATTTATGGTATCTTGTATTATGTGCATGTGTGCGTTTTCTTGCTTAGGAACAGCATATTTTAGATCGATTTGCATATTATATGTGTTCCCTGGCACTTATGCTGTACACACATACTAGGCATGGCTCACTTGCTGCCATATTTCCATGTGTGAATATTTCAGTTAAATGCTTGGAAGAACCACCAAGCATCACGGAGTAGAGAGCTTTAGGAAAGGGATGCCCCCACAAGGCCAATTATTCATGGTGCAATTGGGGCTCTAGAGTCTGAGCTTTCATTGGGAAAAGCAACAACCCAAAGAAAGTCTCTAGCCCTTCTGGAAGGTGAGGTATTAATCAAAAAGTGCATCCTGACTAGACGTAGGGTCACAGGTTTCGTATTGCTCTGCAGAGCCGTTCAAGAAGTCTGACGGGTCCTTTCTTCCATTCTGATGAGCTGGGAAATAATCCTCTCCTGTTCTCTTTGAAGGGAACTCTGACAGTCTGGTGGTTGCAGCAGCTAAACATAGGCCTGCTTATATGTCTTCTGTGGGATTTTTGAGGGTGGTTTGGAGGCAAAAGGTGGTGGTGGAGTGGTGACAGGGAGCACATTTTGTTGCCAGAAGGGCTTTTCCTAAGTTGGGTTGCAACAGTGGCACTACCATCATACAAATAGATGATGATGATGATGATGATGATGATGATAATAATAATAATAATAATAATAATAATAATAATAATAATAATACTGTAAACTGGTCCCCAAATGCACATTTGGGTGAAAGGTCTGAAACAGTTGAAGGCTACTGGCTCAAAGGATGCACCAGTCATGAAACTAGACTCTTAAGTTTATTGTCTCTCCAACAAAAACGGGACAAGGAAGCTTCTCACAGCCAAGATACAACTAACTCCAGTGCCATCTAGTGACTAAACTATGTAACCACACTATCCACACATGAAGCTACAAAGATGGGGAAAACTTAACTGTCACACTGCTAAAAAGTCTCAACAGATAATCTGCCTGAGCAACTCAAACAACAAGTGGGGCAAAAGCAGAATATATTAAGTAAGCTATAAGAATAAAAAATAGCTATGGGAAGGAGGCATAATAAGTGCAAAAAGTCCAGGGTTTTTTAAAAAGTAGATTTGTTATGCTAGGGCGGCAGAGCACTTTAATTATACAAACTTAAATTTATGATATGCATTTGAAACCCTCCTGTGAAATACAGTCTGTAGTCATCCAAGTCAAACCCTTGATCTGTTAAGCTCAATTTTGTCTACACTGACTGGCAACAGCAATCCAGATGGGATCCCTCCGCCCCAATCCTACCTAGAGACATGAGAGATTGAGTCTAGGGAAATTTTAACATGCAGAGCATGTGCTCTATTGAGCTACATCCCATCCCTATGATAACTAGTTACCCTCTTTTCTGCCTTTGTAATTTCTAGATTGACTTACTGTAATGTGTTGCATACATGGCTGTCGCTCAAGATGATCCAGAAACCTTAAATGACTTTAAAACGTAGCTGCCTGTAAGTTATCAACCATAGGCTATTGTAAACATGTTGTTGTTTAGTCGTTTAGTCGTGTCTGACTCTTCGTGACCCCATGGACCAGAGCACGCCAGGCACTCCTGTCTTCCACGGCCTCCCACAGTTTGGTCAGACTCATGTTTGTAGCTTCGAGAATACTGTAAACATATGATACATATTTTGGAACAACTTCATTGGTTTTCAGTTTGTTTCCAAGCTTAGTTCAGGGTGCAGTTTGTGAATTTTAAAGCTGTTCTGTTTTGAATATGATTAGTACAGAAATAGCAAGAAAGAGATGGTAAATGATAGAGGCTAAATGATAGAGGATAAAGACAGTAACTCGTTTCACACTTGACTTATCCAGTCTTCTGTCTCCCAAGAGCCTTAATCAAAATAGTTCTGAGCATACAGATACCTGTCTCCATGCCAACTTTGCTGGGATTTGTAATATATCCTGCAGCCCTTGCCCAGTTTTAGGACAAAAACATCCAGTAACATATACTAATACAAGGTGCATTTCATATTTAGAAGCTGAATAGCAAGGAGTAACATGGGCATAGAAATTCTCAGAATGAATCCTATACATTCCTTTGCACAATATAAATAACTGTCTTATTTGATCAAGCCAATACTGCATCCTCTATCTAGAACACACTTTGCTTTCTCTACCATTATAAAGCAATATTCTCTCATGTACTGCAAAACAAGCATATCTATGTTTTGGATATATTTCAGTACAATCCTACTGATGTCCACTGCGGTTTGTTCTGACTATCTGACATTGTATGAACAACACAACCAAAGTTGTTCCTAATTAGTTGCCACCTTTTTTCTTGGAAAGCTACATTGCTTTTTTACAGCTGCGTGACAGGCAGGAATTCAGCAAATGGACCATTACTGTGTCTGCATGCTGGGAAAACGTCACCTGCTGAAATTTGCCTTATTATACAGTTATTAATGGCAAATGATCCAACCCAGAAAAGTATTGTCAACTTTATTCCTACTCCATATTTTTTATTCTGTTCTTCTCAATATTGCTTTTTATTGTGCAGTATCAAGAAGCCATAAATTAGGACAATAATGCCTACCCACTTCAGACGGAATGGTTGTTTCACATTTATTGCAAATACTGTAAGCTGTTTACAGGCAGACTACATTACGGTGAAAAACACAATAAACTCGGTGGGGGGGGGGGGAATTGTGGCATCTGAAATAACCTCCTAATTTCAATTGGTGCAAGTAGCAATAAGCCTGCTGGAATATGAATAGGGTCCACCATTTTAAAATCTCGTACAGCTGTCAATTCTTCCATGATATCATGGTCCTTTTTAACAGGATACTGTGGGCAATCTCGGCCCTGTGGAATGCCTTGCATGTTTATTAAGTGAGCATGTAACCACAGCAAGAATCTTCTAAGACTGTCTATAGTTAGACTTTGGAAGAAGCACATGTCCTTCCTAAGTGAGATGGCATCTGGACCTTGTCAAGTGTGTCAGCTTTCACTCTCAGACTCTTGTTTCCCAGCATATATTTGTGCAGAGATTCCAAGCTGCACTGAGGCTCCACCCTAAGTGATACTGTTTTCTTCTCATATTATCACAGTTCAGCCATCAGTGACGAGGACTGTTTTAATGATTTACGAAGATATAATGCCACAGACAGATGTAGAGGGGAGTTGAGCTCTGTGCCCTATCTTCAGCTTTGCTAACAAAAGGGTTGGGAGCACCAGAATGGGGTTTGGGGAGTTAGAAACTTGTTGTGACATGCCAACTGCCTAGATAGTGACAAACATATTATGAATCTTCACACCCTCATTCCACCTTCTGGGCAGCCTTATGCTGGGGGACAGGATGTGGGGACTCGTGGTGGGAGATAGTGATATGGAGTACTGATTATATGGGCACCATACTTTATGGCTGCAATGGAAGTGACACAAGAATGGCCTCTTTGGGAAGAGGGAGCCCTACTTCAATGGATTTCCCACACCACTAAGAACTGAACTGCTGTAAGGAAGCTTGACAGAAGGATGGAGATGGAAGTTTAGAGTTCCTAGTATGTTCGTAATTTAACACTCTGTTGTCAGTAGCCTCTGCGTTAGAAACAGTAACGCTTCTCTCACAATATGCATAGCTGTCAACTTTTCCCTTTTCTTGCGAGGAATCCTATTTGGAATAAGGGAATTTCCCTTAAAAAAAGGGAAAAGTTAACAGCTATGAATATGATTAGTTGGGGAACTTCTGCAAAACATTTTATGTGGTCTGTAGCTGTTGCTAGAGGACAGTCATTCACATTTGTCCTCCCATCTGTTCCCTAGAGAAAAGTATTTTCTTCTGAGTAATTGTGCTATATAGAACCCAGTGCATTTCAACATTAAATTTGTGGCATGCTATTTTAAAAAAAGAATCTGATCTCACCTGAAGGAGCTGTTTCTCAGAGGCTGAAGGCATGGCATGGGCCTGCCTTTTCTGGGGCTAGCTGTGAAGCTGTATGTATGTTAAGTTTTTATGTAGGCAGGATTGTTTCCTGCTGTGCTGCATTGCTTCACTTACTTGTTTTTTATATATTGTTATGAGTTTGCGAGCAGTAAGCTGTATGCCTGAGCCCCCTTCTAATTCCTGGATCCTGGATCCTGGATCCATTCGATTGCTGGAATAGCCAGGCTATCTTCCTGTGAGATAATGGGCCTCAAAGTATGGGCTATTAAGATAACAAAGGAACTGGTGCTGTGCCAGACTGAAAATGGGTGGGCCTCCCTCAACTCACTGTTAGAAAGACAAAGATCAGAGTTGAGAGTTGAGTTATGTGAGCAAGAAGCTAGACACTGGAAGTGGCAAGTTGGGTAACTGGAAGAGATTGAGCCATGCTTGATTTCTCTTACTGTTGTTATTTATTAAACTTGTACATTGCCCTTCATCCGAAGATCCCAGGGTGGTTCACAAGGCTGTGGCTATGGGAGAAGCAAGACCCTTTTGGGGTGTTAATGCTCAGGTCACATATGTGTGTAAATAAACCATATATTATAAATGCACCACAGTCTCCACTGTCCCTCATTCCAAGGAAACTGAACCCTGTATAAGCAATATATTACTTGTGCATTTTAGGTTGATTTATTCCTGTTTTGTTTTTATCCTTTCCATATATTTTTTGTGTGTGTGTTTGTGTGTTTGTAAGTCGCTTTGAGTGTCATTCTTTTTTTTAAAAAAAAAGTGACTAATACAAATAATGATAATGCAATCCTATAGTTCTAGTATGCACTTGAACCCCTATTGCAAAATACTGAGAGTCTACAGATTGTCCGTGCCTTTGTGTGCAAACACTGCATTTGGCAATTTCCTTTTTCAGCCACCAGAAGTCACACTTCAATGAACAGTTGTGATATGTTGAAGGAAGGGATTGGGAGCCTCAAGTCTGGGGCCCCAAATGCAGTTCCTCCATGCTTCTCTGTCTGGCCCTTGAGACTCCCTTGCCCCAGGCAACACAACTCGCCCTCCTTCCTTCACTTTTGCCTGTCTGGAAGTGTCCTTGAACTGTGAGATGGAGTCTCTTGCTTATATGAAGGGAAAGGCATGTGTATTTCTTGTGCATAAAAACCTCTGGCTGTTGCTTGGCTGAAATTGTAGCCTTTGGCTGTTTGGCCAGAATACAGGTAAGAAGCAAGATAAGTAACCTCGCCCATCACAGCAGTATCACTGGGATCAATGGCTGGCAAGCAAACACCATAGGAACATAATCCAGATGTGTCCTCATGGACAGTGGCTAGCTGCTGCCTCTTAGGTAAAGAAGAAATATAGCAAGTAGCATCTACCAAGCAACTCCTGAGGTATCAGCGTTGCAACCACTTTCACTTTTTATTATGTCTGCAGATTACAACACAAAGAACAAAACTCACCAAGTCTTTAAGCAAAGCAAAATTTATTTTCTATTAGGGCTATTGAGGAAAGATCACAGGATTACTACAATTTCAAGCAACATCATGGGGACATATATGCATTTTGCATACATTCCAAGCTTCTTCTGTCCTGCAGTAGATTTACTCTTCACTTTCTATGATTACCTGCCACAAACAAAACAAACAAACTCAGTACTTGTTAAAATGCAAGGAAAACAATAGGCCGTTTCAGCCACTATCTTCTTGAGAAATGGGAAGCAGGGCTCACAACATCAGCACTGCTGAAAAACCAGCTCCACCAGGCCTCCTCTTTATCAACTGGCAGAGTGATAGAAGACATTCTATCAGGCTGCCTTAGTAGGAAAGATGAGAAGCAAAGTCATTTGCCTTTCCCAAAGTCCAGCTCCGTGAGGCACTTGCGGCCCTGAGTTGTTTCTCAGCCAGCTGTCATCACAAGAACAACTGTTGAACAATTGGCACCTGAGTTTGCTTTTTTCCTCTTCCCTGCCTGTTCCTTTCCCCATGTCTGTAGCACTTTTTATATTGTAACCAGACTGTCTTGTTTTAGTTCATTGTAAGTCACATTAATAATAATAATAATAATAATAATAATAATAATAATAATAATAATAATAATTTATTTATTTGTATCCCGCCCATCTGGCTGGGTTTCCCTAGCCACTCTGGGTGGCTTCCAACAAAGATTAAGAATACTCAAGAAGCCTCTTTGGCTGAAGAGGGGGGTGCAAATGGTCTAAATAAATGAAGGCCAAATATATTTGAATCCAACAGTGCCACTCAGCTAATGGTAAGGCTTCTATCAATGGAAGAGGAAAGGAAGCTCCTTCTACTTTCAATTCCCCAGGCTCTCCCCTAAATCTGCTCTGAAGAACTCCCAACCCTCTGGAGCAGATTTAGGGGATGTGGGACCTGACCATTTGTGCAAGTTTGGGTGACTAGGGCTTAAATCAGGGTTAGCCAATGTGGTGTCCTCCACATTGGTGGACTACAGTTCCCATCATCCCTCACCACTGGCTGTGCTTGCCGGGGCTGATGGAAGTTGTAGTTCAACAACATCTGGGGGGCACCATGTTGACTATCCCTGGCTTAAATGGATAATATACTTGTGTCTTTGAACTGGGGTTTTACAATACTAACTCCTGCAAAAGCAAGGGGGCACTTTGGTTTTCTGAATAAGCCTCTTATCAATACACTGTAGCCTGAAGCCGCACTCTCTCCTTGCCTAATTCCATTGGCTTCACTGATGCTGAAGCCACGGCGAATTTGATCCCAGAGCTATTAAGTGTGTTGCTTCTTCCACTCTGTGCAGCATTCTTAATGGCTCCTTGCTGGATGCTCAGATTCCTTTTCATACATCCACTGTTGCAGCAGGGATTTGTAAAAACACAGTTGCATCATTCAGGAGGGACAAATTATTTGGCATCTGGTCTGTGGAGGCACTTACCTTTGTGGTAGAAACTTCCCTGGTCTTTGCCCGAAGCTTATTGACCTGAGACTCAGCAATATCAGCCCTTTCCTCTGCCTCTTCCAGCTCATGTTGCGTTTTCCTGAATTTGGAGAGGTGAACGTTGGCCTGTTGGTCCTATAATCAGAAAGCAATAGCACACAAAAACCCTAAGTCATACCTCTGATGTCAAAGCTGAGACCTTATGCATTTTGTACAAATGACCAAAAATGAAGCTTGTATCTTTCAAATAACTCACAGCCTCCTCTGCTTGTCTCTTGTAGGATTTGACCTTCAGCTGAAGCTTATCCACCAAGTCCTGTAGCCTTATCACATTCTTCCTGTCCTCTTCACCCTAGAAAAGTGGCACCTGATTAGGTGATACGTAAGTTGTCAAAGAAGTATTGGGAAGCACTGGCTCCTTCCTTTTCCTCTTACCTGGAAAGTCAGTTCTTTGACTCGCCGTTCATACTTGCGAATACCTTTAATGGCTTCTGTGGCTCGCTTCTGCTCCCCCTCTAGTTCAGACTCTAGTTCTCGGATCTAGGAAGTCAAGCAAAATATTAATTTCCTTAGCAACTCTGATATAGGGGCCTCTGACCTATGGAGAATTCTGATGCTTGCCACCAGCTCCCAACCCCAGTGTTTACCCTGGCTTCCATTTTCTGGATCTGCTTCTTCCCTCCTTTCAGAGCAAGTTGTTCTGCTTCATCCAGCCGAAGCTGCAGATCCTTCACTGTCTGATCCAGGTTCTTTTTCATTCTCTCCAGGTGAGCACTAGTGTCTTGCTCTTTCTTTAGCTCCTCTGCCATCATGGCCGCCTTGACATACAAACAGTAGACTCCAGTCAACAAATACACTCGGCGCAAAGGGCAGAAGCTCAGCAGAGTTTGAAAGATCAACTTGTGACCACCAGAAATGGCCTGCTGGGACCACCTCAATAAGTAAGCCATCCCAAACAATGAATTAACATTCAAAATATTAACAAAGGTGCTGGGCTCATTATATAACATTGAACTGAAACATTTATGAATTTCCAGTATCACTGGCATAGTGCAGAGAAGGACTTCAAACAACACTATATGAATGACACATTTCATAGTTCTTGGAGAGGCAGCCATGTCAGTTGGTTGCAGAAGGCACAGCAAAGAATCTTATGACACCTTAAAGGCTAACTCATTAAGACATAAACCTTCATGAATTGGAGCCAAATTCATAATGTTTGTGTGTCACCCATCAGACACAACCATGTGAGATTTGCTTTCCTGTGAGGGCATTCCTTGGGGTAGAGGTCTGCATGTGAAATGTTCTGATCATGTAGAAAGAAGAAAGGGCTGATCGTATATGTCTTTCACCTGAAATCAGCAGGTCCACCTGGTTACACCATTTCCCCAGCTGACAGGGATTGGGGTCAAAGAAGAATGACTCACATGTGGCCCTAGCTGTGTGACTGAAGGACACTTTGTGCAAAATTTATTTAGATTCATGGGCTACATAGAGTTGTTTGCCACTGTTTTTTCTCTTGCAAAGGCTCTGCACTTCAACAGCTGCATGGTAGGCAAACGTTCAACAGGGATGGCATGGAAACTCAGTGATGGGGAAAATGCATCCAACTGTTTGAAAATGATAGCTTGCTAGTAAAAAGACCAGGGTTTTAAGCAGACCATCTTGTGAAACTGAGCTTTGTTCCTTTGGGGGAAATAGATGAAAGGAGCAACTGGGGCTGGAGAAATTGGTAGTGCCTGGAGACTGTATTAATGTCCCTCCCTATTTGTTCCAAGGTATATAAGGGTTGAAGCCACCTGAGGCAACACTTTCATGCATGCCCCTTTAGTGGCACACTTTGAAGGAATAGAGGCTCTTCTTTCTCCTTCTATCAGTTTGTGAAGGCATACTGAAGGAAAAAACTGTTAGCCACTCACAGAAGGACTTGACAGCTCTAGAATGATCACTGTGATCAAGTGCCCATGAGCCAACAAAAATTGTTATAGATAACAGCAAGGTTTTGTGGCAACCACTGAAAGAGAAAAGAAGCTCTTACATCTGTGATGGCTTTCTTTGCCTTCTCCTCTGCATTTCTGGCCTCTTTAATGGCATCTTCCACTTCACTTTGAAGTTGAGAAACATCAATTTCCAGCTTCTTCTTTGTGTTAATAAGGCTGGTGTTCTAAACAAAAGACACAGTGAGGATGTTTTAGCATCTCTTATGCCGCAGTTTCTAGTAATGATTAAGCAATTATTCCTCCTCATACTTGGAGGCAGCATGTCTCTGTTTACCACTATAGAGCATGTCAGTGGCCACGGTCAGACATCAAATGTGAGATTAGATGGACATTTGAACTAATGTAGCATGGCAAGTTTTGTTGTTATAGTGACAACTGTAGCCCATACTTGCGTGTGAAGAAGTTGCACGCGTTCATTTGCATCTAGAAGCTCTTGTTCAGCTAACTTCCTGCCCCTCTCTGTCTGTTCTAGAGCTGCCCGGAGCTCCTCAATCTCAGCCTGCATCAGATTAGCTCGGCGCTCAATCATAGCCACTTGCTCTTTCAGATCTTCTTGGCCTCGGAGGGCATCATCCAAATGTAGCTGTGTGTCCTAAACACAACAGGGGAAAGTGTTGAGCAGAACTGAATTTCTATTATTCATATAAAGCGATAGTGGTTAACATATGACCCACTAGTATGTTGTTGGACTCCAATTCCCATCAGCCCTAGCCAACATGGCCAGTGGTCAAGGACAATGGGAGCTGTAATCCAACAACATCTGGAAGGCCACAGATTAACTACTCTTGATATAAAGGATATATTGGAAAGATAAGTACCTTAAGCTGCCCTTGGACATTCCTGAGGTGTTTCTGTGTCTCAGCTGCAAGACGGTTTGCATGGCTTAGCTGGATCTCCATTTCATTTAAATCTCCCTCCATCTTCTTCTTAATCCTCACAGCTTCATTCCTGCTCCGTATTTCTGCATCCAAGGCACTTTGCATTGTGTCCACTGTTCTTTGGTGGTTCCTCTTCAGCTGATCAATTTCTTCATCTTTCTCGGCAATCTTTCTATCGATCTCGGATCTCACCTGAGTCAACTCAAGCTGAATGCGAAGGATTTTGGCTTCCTCGTGTTCAAGAGCACCCTATTGAGGAAATGTTGGAGAAATAAAGCAGCACAGAGATTTGGGGTTGGAGGAAACTTAGATTACTTTTCTCCTTCTTGATCTTACCACAGTGTAGTAAAACATAGTTAACTAATATCTGTTAACAATTTAACACCGATATGGAAGTCACTATAGAAGTTTTCTCAAAGATTAGGTGTGATGTGACTTCAGAGAATCCTATATCCATATTTCCCTTTAGCTTAAACAAATTCCACCATGCCATGATGACCATCTGCCAAACAAATGGTATGTGGTTTGTGGAAATCTGATGCAACAAATGAGCATCTCCAACTACCACATGCCAAAAGACTTTTATAAAAACCTAGTTATTTGCCATTTGTATTTTATTTCCTACTGTTTTTTGGCATCTTACCTCTGCTTCCTCTAGAGCCATCTGCATATCAGATTTCTCCACTTCTATCTGCTTCTTGGCCTTCTCAAGTTCATGGATAATTTTGCCACTTTGACTAATTTGTTCTGTAAGATCAGCTATTTCCTCTAGGAAGAATTAAACATACACAGAGATGATAAAGGGTGAAATGCCTCTAGAACTAGAAACACACACACATGTGCAAAGAGCTGCTCTGCAAACAGAGGTGATACTTGTGCCTTCTTCTGTCTGCTTCAGAACAGTTCACAAAACTCCTTTTTTATGATGAAAGATATCCCAAATGCTCCCAAATATAATGCCTGAGCCATCATAAATTCTCTCTTCTTTTTTTTCAAACCTAGGAAATTCTGTCAGTTTTACCTATGATTACCACAGCTACAGGGACGCGGGTGTCGCTGTGGGTTAAACCACAGAGCCTAGAACTTGCCGATCAGAAAGTCGGTGGTTCGAATCCCCGCAACGGGGTGAGCGCCTGTTGCTCGGTCCCTGCTCCTGCCAACCTAGCAGTTTGAAAGCACATCAAAGTGCAAGTAGATAAATAGGTCCCGCTTTGGCAGGAAGGTAAACGGCATTTCCGTGCGCTGCTCTGGTTCACCAGAAGCGGCTTAGTCATGCTGGCCACATGACCTGGAAGCTGTACGCCGGCTCCCTCGGCCAATAAAGCGAGATGAGCGCCGCAACCCCAGAGTCGGTCAGGACTGGACCTAATGGTCAGGGGTCCCTTTACCTTTTACCAGAGAAAGTTGGAACTGCTCACATGGACAAAAATGCATTGTGTGAAATTAAACCAACCAAGTGCTGTTGCCAATACTTGCTAAGGACATTTATGAGATTTGTGTGGGGCAATCAATTCTGAAAACTGCCATTAGTGATATCAAGTTAGTCTTGCCTTCTCATCACAGCACGAGAATGAGAATGTGCAGAGATCTGGAAATTCTGAACGCTTTTAACTCTAATATTTTCTTAAAGTCCTTAAGGCTAGAATGTGCTATGATCTGACAAAGAACATATACGCCTGCTTTAGTCTTCTCTTGATTTTTAGTCACAGTTCTGCACAAAGGACAGTTTCTGAATCAGTGCAGCTTCTATGATATGGAGGTGCAGTGATGAGGATATTTCTGCTTGTTGTACCACTGTTAAAGGCACAGAGAAAAGTCAGCAATCCTTGCATATCCCTGAGACCCTCTGCGCTGTGAATTATCATTGCTAGAGTCAAAATAACCAACAAATAGAAAGAAGGCCAAAAAAGGAAACTTACGCTGTAGGTTCTTGTTTTCTCGCTTGATTGTTTCCAGCTGATCTAGTGTCTCCTCATAAGCATTCTTCATTTTGAAAAGTTCAGTGCTCAAGGAGCGTGACTCCTTTAAGGAACCTTCTAGCTCTGACTGGCTCTCCTCATACTTGGTCTTCCATTCTGCCAAAATCTTAACATCCATTGTGTTTTAGTTAGTTAGTTGCCGTTTTATTTGCCTATGATTTTGCTTTGCTAAACTAGCCTTCTCAGTAGCAGTTCTGGACATCGCTGGGAAGAAGGCAGTGACAGTTTACAGGGGGGTTCTCTATCTTTATTTTCTGTGCCAGGGGAAATCCAAACAAAGTGACAGGAAGCCTTGGCCGATAAAACTATACACTGCAATTCCACCAGCCACCACTCTCTGTCCCCCAGCAATTCTCTGACAATTTTTTCCCCAAACACCCAATAGCACTCTTGACCTCAGAGCAGGTGGTCAGGGCACATGTCCCTCGATCATGGCAACATCAGTATGTGACACGCATATCCCAGGGCATGGTCAGAAAGCACATGACACATCTACCTTGTTAAAGTTAAGCAGCAACTCTAGTTCATGCCTGGATGGAACAACTCCTAGGTATTCTATATGTGCCGCCTCAAGTTTCATGATAGAAAAAAGTTGGGATCTTAACATAACTGTTATTATTATTATTATTATTATTATTATTATTATTATTATTATATTAGTAGTAGTAGTAGGTAGAAGTGAGAGTCAGATTCAAATTTAGAAGCAAGTGAGTGTATCTGCTAGTTTGAGTCGAAGAGTGCCTATTTCTCATCTAAGGGCTGATACTATAGAGGAGAAACACACCTTGTCAAAATTCCTTTGCTTCTTATCCAGAGCAGCTGCTAGTGCATTTGCTCTCTCAACGTCCACCATCATGTCTTCCACTTCACATTGCAGCCTCTGCTTTGTTTTCTCCAGGGAAGCACACTTGGAATTCACAGCTTCAACTTGTTCTTCAGCTTCTTGAAGCCTCTGAGCAAGCTTTTTCCTTAAAGAAGTCAGATTGTAATGATGATGCCCCTTTAACTACTAAGGTTGCCCTTAGTAGCACAGTATAGCTTACAGTATCTTAGCCACCTGCATGCTTGTAGAACTGATAGGCAAGTCCAAGTAAATTCATATTCTGAATCAGGTTATTATGCACTTTGGCAACATCATTAATTAAAATGTGAGTCGTCCTGGCATTTGGGTGGGGTGTCAGATTTTAATCAGAAATTTATGTTGTCAAATTCTAGTTTATTCTTTAATGTGACAGAATTAATTGGACTAAAATCCAGTCACATGGGTACTATCATCTCTAAATCCCAGCACTTTCATGATTTCCACAGTGCTGAAATATATGCTGAAGATCATAAATGTTTGTCCCTTCATCTAAGAATGAGGAACCAAGTGCCCAGTTTGTAGCGGTATCCCCACATGGATAGGTTACTGTTATGAACATAAAATGTGGTTGAATGTAATGTGTGAAAATGGCTTATGAGCATGCCACTTCTCACCCCCAACACTTACTTGGCCTCTTCCAGTTCCTCTGTGCGTTGAATGGCGTCTGTCTCATATTTGGTTCTCCACTGGGCCACTTCACTGTTGGCTTTAGACAGGGCACGTTGGAGTTCACTCTTTGCTTCTTGTTCCTCTTCATATTGTTCACGGAGCAAGTCACAGTCATGGCGAGCAGATTGTAAGGCATGAGCCAGTGCATTCTTCGCCTAAGAACCGTAAACCATGCATCCATTTATAATTGAATTCATTCCATAGATTCTTACATTGGTGCTCTTGGAACAATGCCTGTGGTGTTTTGCATATATAATCTCAGAGTAAAGCTATCCTGACAGAATTCAGGATGAAGCAAGAGGCTACTTTATTCACACAAAACTCAAGCAGTTTACAGTACTGAAGAGACTTATGAGTGCCCAAGAAAGTATTCCAAGTCTTGGATTACTGTAAATTAATCATGTCGCCTGCAAGACCAGCAGACTCACTGCTGTAATATGTGGTAGGCTACCTAATTGTGACAGTGTCATACAAGAAAGTATCATACTGATCTGGAGTGAGTTAAAATATTTGTTTATGCCAGTAATACTTACACCTGAAATGTTTAGATTTTTTTTTTAAAGGTACCTTGATATTCACAAATAGTGAGTTGGTATTTTGTTTGACAGATATGAGGAAAATTAAAAACTGGAGCACAATTCTGTGCGTATCTGCTAAGGAGTGAGTTCAATGAGTCTTGGGCTGTAATCCAAACCCATTTTCTCCACCAAACTGAATGCCATTTACTACTCAGTAGTTGTATAGGATTGTGCTGTTATTCCCAGTGCATCTGTAGACCTAGCCTGATAGCATGAGATATAATTAATTCGCATGATGTAGTCATGGTTTCCGCTGAGTCCATAAGCAGATACATCCCCTCTCAACTTTTAGACATAGTTCAAATGACAGCTCATCATGGTCCAGTTGTGTTGCATATTGGAAGGGTTGAGATCCTGCTGACAGATGTGTCCACTAAAGTGTTGAAAATTTAAATTAAATTCTTCCTATGTTAATGTATTCCTTTTAATGAATCAAGAGAAATGTTCCCCAGCAGTATAGACTTATGAATACCTTGGTCTCTTCCTCCAGGTGCCTCTTTAGTTCTTCTATTTGCTGAGTAAATGCTTGCTTGCTTCTGGAAAGCTGGGATATTATGCTCTCCCTTTCCTCAAGTTGACGTGCCAGTTCACCTGTGACCAAAGAAGACAAATTCTTAATTTGCTAATAGCGGTGATGTTCACTATAAATCTCCCAGGCTTAATTCACAGTGTCAGCTCTATTAACCATATGCCTTTAAGAATTATCCCCCCGCAACAATCTTCCTTTCACAGATCTGCTGGTCCAGAAGTAGCAGGGCGTGAACCTTCCTAGAAAATACACACAGGTCCCACCATCCGCACTTCAAAATTATGCCCAAACCTTGCTATATGCACCACAGATTCACTTATCCAAACAGCCCACTTCCTTGGTTTTTTGTGTTTTGTTGGCTGGCAGCAGCCATTTTCAAGCAGAAACCACAGAGAGTGGGAAGCAAGACTGGATAAATCAGAGAGCAGGGGAAACAGGACAAGTCAGGGAGCAGGAGAGTTAGGACAAATCAGTTTTTCCCTCTGTCTCTTTTTTGCTGATGAGTTGCAGCCATTTCAAGAAGAAACCATGGAGGTGGGGAAGGTATCAGACAATTCCGGCATTAGAAATGTTTCCATAGGAAACAATGGAAATTGTGGACTCGTTATATGTAGACACACCTAACGATTTCCAGGAAATGCATTGGGGTCGTAAAACAGGACCTGCATGTACACTCCAACATAAAAGTCTAATCCCTATTATACTGGACTTGGGGTTTGCTGCTCAGTGATGCTTGAAATTCACTCTGAATTTGCTGGAGACAGTTTTGAATGCCTCTTTTTTTAATGTTCAGTGCATCTTACAAAGCAGAAGTGTGCACAGCGGCTCCCATGGTGAGATAGTTGTGAGCGAAGTGTGGGTGCAGCTCATTTCTCACTAACGAGCAGCTTGCAAGTTGCACCAGAAGCACAAAATGAAGAAGCGCAAGTCATTTGTGTTCCCTCTTTTGTGCAACATACAAATGGCCATCAGATGAACTCCCTTCCGCGTTTTATTAGCCCGCATGTTCCAGGGCTCAGTCTGACATTCACAATATGGATTCAGAGGTTTAGTCTAACATTTTGTTTTCTCTTCATCTGCCATTGCACCGGTTATTCAGCTTCCCTTGTTACTTCAGCAACAAGCTAGACTGAAGTTCCAAGAATACTCTTTAAAAAATGAAAATCTACCTCCACACTCAACCACCAGATTATCACCTCAGTGCTCTGCCAGCAGAATACTTGAATTTAAACCAGTTTAGCCCCATGATAGCCTGGTTTGCATTTTTTATTGGTGCTTCTGAAAGCTAACCTCAGAAGCACAGACTAAAAATGTGTTGCAGGAACATGAGACATTGCATAGATTCCACAGAACATAAATAATAAAAACCGTTCACCTTGAAGCAAATGATGGAAAGAAAACCCTGGAATGGCCCTTGTTTGCATCTTGCATCCCCACTGTTTTCCTCCTTACCTGACTCAGCCTGCAGGCGGGCTTTCTGTGTTGTTAGATCAGTCACTGATCTCTGGTTTTCCTCAGATTTGGCTTTTATTTCACTGAGCTGGTCCTCTAATGTACGACACATTTTCTCTAAATTAGCCTGTGGTAGTAAGAAGTGAAATGAAACAGGATACATTATGCAGTCAGTCATGTATGTGTGTTTACTGAGAAAGTCAAAAGGAAACACCCACAAAAGGAAGAATTTATTGTGAACAAAGAAAAATACATCTCAAAAATGCTGAAATGGATGAATGTTTATTATTAAATTAGCCCAAAGAGTTTTGGTTCAAGTGCCTCCTTCTAGGGCTTATGTTTCTGCCCAAAAATCATCTGCTTCAAAGACCTTGCTGGGCAAAAGATCACCTTTTCAGAATATTTGAGATACATTTCTTCTTTTTGTTCACAGCTAAGAATGTACATTTTGTAGTCTGGACTGTGAAGAACTACTCAAATTTACTTTCAAATACCTTAGACTTGGTAACGGACTCGAGATTGCTGGCCAGGTCATCAATCTCCATTTTGCACTCGCTCTTTTCCTTCTCCAACTTTTGTTTGACACGTTGCAGGTTATCAATTTGCTCCCCAAGCTCCGCTGTACTATCAGCATGCTTCTTGCGGAGAGTTGCAACTGTAGCTTCATGCTGCAGGGCAGATTCCTCCAGGTCACGCCTCATTTTCTGGAATTCTGCTTCCCGCTTCTTGTTAATTTCAATCTGGGCCGAAGTAGCCCCTCCAGCTTCTTCAAGCCTCTCGCTGATTTCCTCTAGTTCACGTGCCAATTCAGCCCGCTGCTTTTCTGCCTTCCCCCGAGTTGCCCTCTCAGACTCAATCTCCTCTTCCAGTTCCTCAATACGAGCCTACACAGGAGGAGGAGGAGGAAGTGGTTATGGTTACCAGTAGTTGATAATGAAGTTGTTGGTTATGTGAAGATGCTGCTTCACAAAGGTTCATATATCAAAGAACGAGATATAAGGAAAGGAGAGACCAGGAGCTCACAATCTAAAATCAGCAGTGGAGAGATGGAAGATGCTAAGATAAATGTGAGAAAATGCAGTTACATGTACTTGGACAAGGCTGCAGTTGGGAATAAGAATTCAAGAGGTTAAGGCAAAGGCTTTGTAAAACGGGAGAATTTGGAAGGCGGGATTTGGAGAAAAAGAGACATTACATTTTCAGGGAGGAAATTCCAAGTAAAAGGGGCAGTGAGGAAAATGGGTGAAGCTGATGGAAGAGCAGGGCTGGCCCGCCCATAAAGCGAAGTGAAGCAGGCACCTCAGGCCAGGGGTGAGCAAACTTTTGTCCACTGTCCCTCAGACCACGTGGTGGGCCGAACTATATTTTGAAAAAAAATAATGAACGAATTCCTATGCCCCACAAATAACCCAGTGATGCATTTTAAATAAAAGCTCGTATTCTACTCATGTAAAAACACCAGGCAGGCCCCACAAATAACCCAGAGATACATTTTAAATAAAAGGACACATTCTACTCATGTAAAAACACACTGATTCCCTGACCATCCGTGGGCCGGATTTAGAAGGCGATTGGGCCACATCTGGCCCCCAGGCCTTAGGTTGCCTACCCCTGCCTCAGGTGATGGAAGCCCTTGCAGCCTAACCCCCACGGGCACCACACCTCCACTGCTGCTGGTGGAGAAGCAATGCTGGCATTGGCGCCAACTTCCAGCGACATAGGAAAGGGGTCTTCAGTCGGTGCAGTGCGGTGGCAGGGCAGCACTTCCTATTTCACCTCAAGGGGCGAAATGGGACATGACACCCTTGTGCAAGGGATCAGGAGACTTTTGGCATCAAGGGTGAGAGAGTTGCAAGGAGCAAAGGACAAAACCAGGGATATATTGGGAAATATTAGCAGAAAGTCATGTTGGGGGTTGTACTGGTCATGGATGGAAATGAGAAGCATAGTGACATAGAAGAGCTGCTTCAGAGACACACATCTGAAAATAGATTGTAATGTAATGTAATGAGGCTGTTGAAAACAAACTATTCAAAACAACAACTATTTGAAAATGGAGCCACTGTGGTCCTAATTCATTGTGTCCTACCAAACATATATTTGAAACAAATTAATCCTATTAAACTTCTGTCTTTCATTGCTTCCAGACAACCTGTTTACTCAGCATAGTTACTGTGCTAAGGGCATATACCAGCATCTACCCAAATGGGTGGTAGATCTGCACAAAAGTGTGCTGAAGTCTGGAAGCAGTCTTACGAGGAGGGCATGTTTCATTATATCATGTTTACGTATCAAAGATTATTTATAACCAAACATTTTAATTCTTGTTACCAAGTGAAAATGAGCTGGGATGCTTGAATGAAGAAAACAATTTATACCTGAAGTTCTTTGATTTTCTTCTGCAGCTGGATACCCAAAGTTTGCTCGTCTTCAATTTTGCTTTGCATTTGACTGTACTCAAAGTCTTTCCTATAAAGGAATTGAAGAGGCAGTTTAATTAAAAAGCTACCCCATAAACATATTTTAATATGCAACTACAATTTACGATTTCCGTACTTCTTCAGCTTTTCTTCTAGCTGCTGTTTATCATTTTCTAGATCCATTATGGATTCCTGGGCAAGTTTCAAGTCCCCTTCCAACTTTCTCTTAGCTCTTTCAAGATCCATGCGGATTTTCTTTTCCTGTTCCAAGGAGCCTTCCAGCTGCAACAAAAGCTTCATGTTAGTGCCAGTCTCAGAGATTTTTATAATGGGAAATTACTAATTCCTTGGGTTAAACTCAATATTAACAAAGTATGAAGAATGGACATTTGCTAGCAGGAAAGTGAGCATTCCTGTATCTCCAGCTAAGATGGGAGGCAAAAAAAAACCCAACACCCTTCAGAATGCTCCTTCCCCATCGTCACACAAATATCAGTAAAAACTAAGGGTAGTGTTCCTTATCCACTATTGTTTTGCTAATGATGTGCTTCCAGAGGATCTCCTCTGAACTCAGGGACCTTTAAACCAGTTTATTCAGGGGGAAACTTGTATGTTAGCAGGAGAACCCTGTATCCTGTTAAGTGCAAGTTCAACTTGGGCACATTAACAGGCTCAAAAACAAACTTCATTAACTTAGAGATGTTTCATTTTCATTTGCATACCACCTTTTTACATAGCTATAACTCAAGGCAGCTTATAACAATCCAGCCCAAAGCAAGTAAGTCATCATGAAAAAATATCATGCAAAGTTCAAGAATGACTGGGATTAGCTGTCTCACATCATCAACTTGCTGCTCCAGCTTGGTTTTCGCTTTAGTGAGAGTGTTAACTTTGTCTTCTTCAGCTTGTAGGTCATCAAGAGCTTGTTGATGGGCCTCTTGGAGGGCTTTCTTCTCCTTGGTTAATTTCACAATAGTTTCATCCAAAACTGCCATTTCTTCTGTTAGGTTCTTCACCTACAAAACACAGCATAAGATTGTTGATGGTGTTGAGATCAGCTGAAATACTGATTAAGGACGATTAAGGGCAGACATTGTAAGGATAGGATCATTGTAAGCTTACTCTTTGTGTTTGTCCTTAACTTACTGTCTTTAATTGCAGAGGTAGAGGCATGAGATGGGAAGCCATTTTACATAAGAAATTAGCAGTTTGTAACATGAGAGTGAAAAGTGTGACAATTTTTCAAAACTTTATATGGCAATTGAATATCTTGGCAGATAGTACGGGAAACTGCATTTTGAAGGCAATATTAAAGGTTACCTTGTTTTCAGTGGCATGCTTTTCTTTTTCAACCTTAGCCAGTGTTAACTCCAGGTCATCAATATCTTTCTTCAGTTCGGAGCACTCATCTTCCAGTTTCCTTTTCTTGGCTGTCAGCTCTGCATTCAGCTCTTCTTCGTCCTCCGCTCGTTCAGTCAGCTCCTTGATTTTTGCCTCCAGCTGGATTTTGGTTTTGATCAGCTGGTCACACCTCTCCTCAGCATCTGCCAAACTTTCACTTTCCTTGTTAGAGAAAAATGTATCATATATATTATCATTCAACTCCATCAGGCAGTATAACAGTATACCACTTTCTAAATTGCTTCCCCCCCTTTAAAGGCAGCTAAAAGCTTTGACTTCTCTACATTTTATCTCCATAACTGGGATCCAAACCAATTCTAGGTCATCAAGGTGGCTTTAGACTTGTGTTTGTCAAATGACAGCCACACATGACATGCTGCTTTAAAAACTGGTAAGGGGAGGGAAGGTTTTCAAAGACAGTTTCTGTTATGGTATGAGGGATGTCTTCTGTTCCAGGGGATTGGAGAACAAACAAACAAACAAACATCACACCAGCTGGACACAAATTCATAGAAATTTCTAAGCATGTCTTTGCGTCTCAGCCCATTAGTGCGTATCTTTTTGCAAGATGGACCATTCAGATCCAACATCATAATCAGTTCCACCTTCCCACTATATTTACACCTTCTCTTCCATCTCTGTGTTTGATTTCAAGATTTGGTGGTCACTTTCTCTCTCTCTCTCTCTCACACACACACACACATATATTGCAAGTGACACTGTAGCATTAGTTCAAGATGGGATTATCTGTGCTGTACCTATATAGCCAAAAAGGAAATGCAATACAAAAGAAGACGGGAGGAGTTTTGTGGTGCCAGTGTGACCTCTAAGACTGTATGCTGTTTAATGTCTCTTGTTTACTGAGAATAATTCATGGTGGGTTGCTGTGTGTGTGTGTGTGTGTGAGAGAGAGAGAGAGAGAGAGAGTATAAAGGCTATGTTTGTAAGCTTTTTCAACTGCTTTTGTTACCATTTGACTTTAACTGGCTGTTCTTCAAACTTAGCATAAGTAACTGTTCTGGCTGAAGGAAGGAAGGATCTGAAAAGGGTCCAGCCAATAGGCAACCTAGCTGTAGCAAGTTTTCCTGCAATAACTGATGGAAGGTCAATTCCCTTCTCAATTACAGCAAAGGTGACTGGTCATCTGCTGCCCAGGGTGCCAGGTGCAAACAAAGGAAGGACCAGCCAAATGCAAGATGACAGCAATAGGAAGGAGCGTGACACGAGGCAAAACAGCCCCAAAGCAGAAAAAGGCAGCTCATGAACAGCCCAAGATGGATGTGAAGGGCAGCAGGGTAAGTAGTGGCATGTCAGAGTACAGGTCTTAATGGGAGCTTGCTGTGAAGCGGCTGACGCAAGCTACAGATCTCAACTGGGGACAGCTAACTGAAGAGGAGAGGGAAAGGCCTGATGAGATAGTGATAATTTAATAATTTTCTTAGAGACCACATTTCCTAAAACTGACCATGGGGAGATATTTGTGAATTACTCACAGACTGCACTTGAAGCTGCAAGTCATTTTTCTCTTGCAGCAAAGAGACCATTTTCTCTTCCAGTTCCTTCCTTTTGGCTTCAGATTTAGCAAGTTCTTCTTTGGTTTTTTTAAACTCTTCTTTCATATTGGCGAATTCTTTCTCTGCCTCTGCACTCCTCAGCAGTGGCTTAATCTTGAAAAACAGCTTCATCCATGGCCAGTGTTTGACGTTCATGAACGAGCGAATATTGTACTGGATGGTGAAGATAGCTTCCCTGTGATGGAACCAATTCACAGAGTTACTCATTGCGGAAAGTTAGTTTTCCTAAGCAAAGCTTGGCCGCTCCTTAATGAGGCTTCAACTGCAAAATTTCAAGAGGCTCGCCTGCAAATAATTAAATGAATATGCAACTACTTGACGATTTATTTCCCTTAACTCAGGGGTGCGGAAACCTTTTAAGCCCAGTGGCTACATTCCCTTCTGGGACCACATGCCAGAGGGTGGATGGGGCCAGAGGCAAAACTAGATAGAGCAGGGACATCCAGCTCCCAATAGACTGCAGTCTACTCACAGTATAAAAAAACTGGCAGTGATCTACCTATTTTCATTGGATGGAACACAGTTGTTGAGCTTTTTTGGGAATGCCAAAGTTGTGGAGCTTTTTTGGGGGGGACCCAGAGTTTTTGAGCTTTGTTTTTAGGAAGACAAAGTTGTGGAGCTTTCTTTTCTTTTTTTTTGGGGGGGGAGATCACTGAGGGGCCAAAGATCCTCCAGGATCTACCAGAAACACCCCGTGATCTACCAGCAGATCACGATCTGCCTGAGATAGAGCAATAAAATTTTACAATTGCGCAGTAGGCTAGTTTCTCCATACACACCCTGTTCTCCGCCCAGGAAAGCAAATTGAAGCTCAAGGGCACACTCCAGGCAGGCAAAAACACTCAGAAGGATGCAAAGCAGGCTCAGTGATGGGTGGAGAGGGTCAGATAAGCCTGAGGTTGCCCACTCCTCTCTTGACTTGAGTGAAATAGTGTTCATCACCCCTCTTCTGAAAAATCTGATTTAGCACCTACAGTTAACAGAATTTCAAGAGACCTGTAGCAGGTATCTTTTGGTGCAAGCCCAACCATATCTACTCAGAAGTAAGTCCATTGGTGCTTTCTGACAGGTAAGTGAGGTTGGGATTGCAGCTTAAGCAATTAGTTTCAGTTTGCCAGCATTTCTATGTATAACAGACGAGGTGAGGTCTGCTCCTAAAGCCCAAGGAGATTATAGCAGCATGATAGGATTACATAGGCACAACACAGAGAGGGTGGGAGAAGTGGAAATTTTAAGGAGTGTTTCAAAAATATCATTTGTAGGGTATCTTTCCTCTAACACTTCTGGGGAATCAAGGTAAGGGCGGGAGGGGGAGGCTCTGCATATAGTAAAGTGAAGCTCCCTGGTGTAAACCTGGGGAGAAACATGATACCTTCTTTCCACCATTTTTTGGTATTCTGTTCTCATGAGGTACCCTCTGCACATAGCTTGTGTGCGAGTGATGAGCAATGCTAGACGTTCGTCTCTCATCTCTTCCAAAAGGCCCAGCAACCCAGCCTTGAAAAACACCTAAAAAGAGAAGGCAAAGTATAGTCGCTGCCCAAGTAGAGCCACTGCTTGTACTCTTCTCAGCACAGAGAAGTGCTTACTTTGGTGTGTCCAAATTTGTACTGGGTGTGATCAATATCAATAGATCCCAGCAGTTTCTCACAGGCTTTCTTGCTGTCCATAAACTGGCCCTCTGGGATAGCACTAGCATTCAGAACGCGGTATCTGTCCATTTAAACACAAACAGGTTTTAGCGCTCTAAACAGTGGAGAAGGAAGAAGCTCTTTCCCACTAGCAAACACTTCTAAACAGCTTAGGTAACTGCCCATAAATAGGCAGCAAGATTGTGGTTAGTTTGAGGAGGCTGCGATACTTTTTATCCAAATATTTATTTGTATTGTACAAAATCCTAAAGGGAAGTTCCCCAGGCAAAAACAGTGAGGGCAGGGCAGCATTAAAAAGCATATTTTCTGCAAAAAAAAATACCATTGTATCTAAATTATAGTATATAAAGTGATGCTCAAGCAGACACAGGTGTCATTGTTATCCAGAATTCTAGACAGTGTTTTCCTAACAAATTGCCTCAATGCAAATTAGGAAGATCACAATAAATGTAGCTGAGACCTTTGTTTAAAATCCCCATATAAGATTCTGTTTGGAAATCCCTTCCTGCAGATTCGAATGCCTTCAAGCACTCCATTACACCGTAGCTGGTGCAGAACAAGCCTGTGATCCATTGCACCTGTGGAAGAGAAAACCTAAATAGCAGCTTTCCCTGATACTCGACTGAACTCCTGCTGGAAATTGATGTCAGATTGTCTTAGTTACCTGGAGTTTTAGTTTCATTGGGGATGATGCAACGCACAAAATGTGGGTGAGTTGTCCGCAAGTTGGTCATCAGTTTGTTCAAATTTTCCTGTAATTTGGAAATTTATATTAAATGCTGTTAAAATTTTATTATTCTGATAAAAAGAGCCATATTATATTTATTTACAAATGATGTTCTTCTTCCACATGCCCTAAAATAAAATTGAAATGTGTAGGCTAATAAGGTCTGCTCCCCAAAAATGGAAATAAGATTAACTTACTTGTTACATTTACTGTACTTACCCCCACTCCAAGATCTAAACCTTATTATATACAAGCTTAATACCCCTAAGCACACCTTTAAAATTGTTTATTTTATCATTTCTAATTATTATACTTTCTGATCCCTCTGTAATTTAAGTAGATGACGATCACATGAAAAAAGCAAAATTATTGGGGTGTGTTGTTGTTGTTTTAAAAAATGTACCCACCTCAGATGCATGATCAGTTTAGTCCAGCATTCAGTTTCCAACAAAGGATCAAAGTCAAATGCATCACTGGGTGATATATGCTCTTAGGCACATCTATAAGCCGTCCACCATTTGAGCTAATGGCACCACATATACAAACTATTCACTATCCAATTAATGAGATTTGCTTCCACAAAAATATATTTATTGCAGTGGGGCACCTGTCTTTCTGAGGATGCCGGCAAGCCTTACCCTGAAAAGTGCAGAAACAGTTTGGAAGGAAGACCCCTTCTTCTTGGCAGCTTTCTTCTTAGTAGCCCCACCACTTTCAGCTGCAAAGCAAGACATAAGTACAATTGGCGATATTTCTGGTCAGCCATTCTGGCTATCCTTCTAACTATGGTCAGTGCAAGAGGTCACACAGTTTTAAGCCAAATATAATAGATCAGGGTGGCCCAAGTGGGCCAAAAGACACGGAACCCACAGGCCACACACTGCCTTATCACAGAGGTGGGGTGGGGAGTGAGGCCAAAATTTGACACACCCACCCAAGTCCTTACAGTGTCCTCCCAGAGCTGGCTAAGTGAGGCACCAGGCTTTGGGGAGGAGGCTTTGGCTTGGATCTAGAGCCCTCACACTGCCTGCCCAAAGCTAGGAAAGCACTAACTAGGCTTTGGGAAGGAGGAGGGAGGACTCTAGGACCCTATCAGAGCCCTCACACCTCCTGCCCAAAGTCCAGTGCCTTGCTTAGCCAGCTTTGGGAAGGCAGCATGAGAACTGGGGGATGCATCAAATGTTGCCAGAAAAGGCCTTGAGGGCCATGTGTTGGACCACTCTGTAATAGATGAAGATAACATACCATCCTCTATGGTAGCAAAGGCAGCATAAAGATTGGCCAGAATCTTAATGGATGATTTCTGATAGAGTCCCACAACCGTTTCATTCAAAGGGTCTTTGTTCTTCTCCAGCCAGCCAGCGATATTGTAGTCCACAATCCCTGCATAGTGGACCAAGGAGAAGTGGGCCTCAGGCTTGCCTTTGACAGGCTTAGGTTTCTGGAAGTTAGCAGATTTTCCAAGATGCTGGTCATAGAGCTTGTTCTTGAAAGAAGTGTCAGTTGCCTTAGGAAACATGCACTCCTCTTCCAGGATGGAGAAAATGCCCATTGGCTAAATGGAAAAACAAACAAGTTTTATTTCAAATATATATTTCTATGAAGTGGATATTTATTTACAAGGCAACAGGGGTGGATCTACTATGAAACTAATGAAGCATAAGCTTCAGGGGCCCTAATCCCGGAGGGGTCCCAGAAGTGACGTTATTCCACATTGCTTTGAAAAAAATGGGTCTAGTAGATCCAGTTTCAGTCACATGACTCAAACGGATTAATTTTTTGCTGTATGTATTTCACCAATTCCAAAGTTTGAGAGTCAGTAGCACAGATGTTGTAAAGGTGAAGTGTCACAGTACAGCAATTTTAAGCAAAATCTGAGATGTTGTAGTTCAGATAGATAGATAGATAGATAGATAGATAGATAGATAGATAGATCTGTCATAGAACAACCCCATTGAAGAAGATAACAGCGGTTACCCAGACCTCTTTGCTGGTCGTGAAGGGGTCCCAATAACAGTTCAAGTTTCAGGTCCTCAAAAATCAAGGTCCGCCACTGCAAGACAATATGGCAAATGTACCTTCTCAATAAGCTCAATGCAGGCAGCCAAATCCATTCCAAAGTCTATGAAAGTCCACTCAATCCCCTCCTTCTTGTACTCCTCTTGTTCCAGCACAAACATGTGATGGTTGAAAAACTGTTGCAGTTTCTCATTGGTGAAGTTGATGCAGAGCTGCTCCAGGCTGTTGAACTAACACCAGAATATATTATGTTAATACAATGACTTTGGCTTCAAAGGTACACAGGTAAGCAGTTTTTAGAATTAATTCTTCACAATTTTTAGAGGAAAGAAGGAAGCTATGCAGAAGGGAATAGTGGAATATTTTCTTAATTAATGGTACCTCTTTGAGGTTAGGGAGGAACTTGTCCCTCTCCAAAAGGGAAGAGAAGGTGTGAGCATGGGGAAATTATTCTTCCCCTTCCCCGGCTCCCCATATCACCCATTACAACCATACTCTGGGACAGAGTACACAAGGCAAAATACATTTATATAAAGCCGACTTTCTGGAACAAGTTCAGCCTAGGCAGTTAATTTGGCTGTTACAAGAGAGGCAAGAAGTTGCAATGGGTCCACATACCTCAAAGATTTCAAAGCCTGCAATATCTAAGACCCCAATGAAGTGTTGCCTGGACAGCTTTGTATCCAACTGTTGGTTGATGCGAAGTACCATCCAGAAAAATAGCTTTTCATAGACAGATTTGGAAAGGGCATTGACAGCATGATGCACCTGCAGGCAACAGTCCAGACAGTTAGTTAAACAATGTTACTGCACAAGTTAGAGCTCAATTGGTGTAGCATAAAATGGTTAATCTCAGGGCTGTGGGTTTGAGCCCCATGTTGGGCAAAATATTCCTGCATTGCAGGGGGTTGGACTAGAAGACCCTTGTGGTCCCTTCCGATTGTGATTCTATGAATCACTGTCTGGCCTAGGATATGGAATGACCCAGGAATAATAGTGTTAGCTAGTTAAGATGGAAACTGAATCATCCCAGCTCAGAAACCCACAACAAGAGGTGAGTAGTTTAAATATCTGGTCTTTCTGCTTCAAACTTCTCCTTCCAAGTTGGGGTGGGGAATACAAGTTGCTTTACCACAGGGCTTCTTGAAAGAAGATGATGATGGTACTGGGTGTCATGTAGATGTTGTCTCATCTCACCAGAAATTCCTTTCTATCTATCCCAAACCACTGCAAATGCCCTATCGATTCCCTGCTGATGTGACCTTTTCTGAATAGTGCTCCAGTGGCATTAATCTAGCTGGGATGGATGTTACCAGAAGAAAACAGATTTTCCCCAAAACTTGTAAATCCTTACTAAGCAGCATACCGAAAGGAAGAAATGTACCTTGCCTGAGTAAGAGCCCCTCACATAAGCTAATAAATGTTTTTGATCTGATGCATGGCCTCACCTGGTCCACTGTTTGACCTTTGGTCACATATTCATTTCCCACTTTCACTCGGGGAAAGCATAGGGCTTTCAATAAATCTGAAGAATTCAGGCCCATCAGATAAGCTGCTTTGTCAGCCTCTACAAAACAACATATGAGAAGCAAATATTGATGGAACTCTTTCAGGACAGCCAGAAAGCAATAATCATTTGAGAATGGGATAATCACAATTAAAGTTGTAGCTGCAATTGTAATTTACTCATTAAAATTATGACAGGGAGAGCGATTCAGATGAATTGCCAAAAGCTGAGGAAGAACTGTATATAATCTCTTTTAATGTGAAATCTTTCCAGGGATGCTTTGCACACCTCACGTGAAAATTCTCTCCCCACGCACCACCATTAGATCTGGAAATTGGCTTTCCATTAATGGTGTATGCCAGAGATCTGTTACCTTCACTGCCATCTGGCTCTGCCTGCTCCTCTCGTGGTTTCTGCTTAAACTTCATGTTCCCATAATGCATCACTGCCCCAGTTAGTTTATAGATTCCAACTCTCTCTTCAGCAGTGAAGCCCAGGATGTCTATAGCCGTCTGTAAGATAGTTTAGGCAGCAATTAGCTGAAATTGTTACTCAGTATTTATATTAGCAGCAGCACTTATACTTACATCTGTAGCTATTAGTTCCTCTTGGTCATCTATGCTTTGTACTGAAATCTCCCCTTGGCTTATAAATGGGTAGTCATAAGGGTTTGTTGTAATAAGAAGCATTTCTGAAATGAAATTAGAAGAGTCTGATAATCGCCACATAACATCTTAGATTAAGATACAGAAGGAGAGTAAATGGTTCTGAGCAATTCTCTCTCTCCCTCTCCCCACCCAGTTCTGTGTAGCGCTGGTTGAGCAACTAGCATAAAATCCTCTTTTGCTTTACCAGATAATCTGAGACATTCAGGAAGGAAATAAAGGAGAATCCTGCTTACCAATAAGTTCGGGTTTCTTATTGGAGAGAATCTGATAGAAAATATGGTAACTTCTCTCAGCCTTCAGCTGAAAAGTTACTCTTGATTTTTCCAGCAGATCTGCAACAAAGATTCACAATTTAATGTTTGTAAACCCGGTTTAATATTTGACTGGCTGTGTTCCAATCTGGATACTTACAGGTCTCAATATCTGCAGAGGCCAGCTTTCCAGTGGCACCAAAATGAATCCGAATGAATTTGCCCTGCAAAGTACAGAGAAAAAAAGTCATAACAGAGAACCAAAGACTTTCAGAAAACACAACTACCAGGATTAGATCTATTAGGGATTTTTCATTTTAACATTTTTGCTTGTTTGTTTATGGGAATTGCTCCTTTTGTTTCTGGATGGAAGGGGCATTGATTTCTGTGTTAAGTTTCTATTTTTAATGGAAGGTGTTAGTTGCTTTGGTGGCTCAGTTGAAAAACCAAAAGATGAGATATACAGTATTGGCCTGAATATAAGACACACTTTTTTTTCCAAATTCCGACCGTGAAAAATTAAAGTGTGGCTTAAATTCATGACCTTACAAAAATTGGCTTTTACGATATCGCTGTAGGATTTTCTAATACATTTGCCATTTATGGGTGTGAGTGCCTGCAGAATTTTAAGGGAGCGTCTTATATTTGGGTATTGTATTTTTTATTTTTTCCCTTTAAAGGTGCGGCTTATTTGCTGGTGTGGCTTATATTCAGGCCAATACAGTAACTATTTCAATAAACAAATGATTTCTGTAAACAGGGCCAGCCCTCTTAGTAGGCGGAGTGAAGCAGCTACTTCAGGTGGCAAATGTTGAGGACTGGTGCTAGAGGTGTTGAAGGACAAATCTGTGTGCTGTACAGCCTGTCCTGTGCCTCCTAAGCTAGTCTACTAACCTCAAGTACATTAGAAAATGCTGTTCTACTGCTAGAGCTGAATCCCAGCTTTTGGCTATTTGCATTTACTGATGTGCACAGCTCCACTTCCTTCTCTGAAATGTATCAATTTGCAAGCTGCTTTCTTAAAATAAGATAAGTTTAGAAGAAAAGATGCTACTGAAGCACTTAAAAGTCTTGGCAATGACAAACAAGAATTTGAAATATTTACATAAAACTGATATGTGAATTGCCTGTTAATTTCTCAGCAACTACAAAGCAAGCCACATTCCTTCAGCGGGACTTCCTCCAGGGCAACACCTTCATGATCAGTCCCAGGATGTGAAATGCAAACACAATAATGAGACAGCTGATATTATTGGCTAAAAAATTGATAACGACTTTTAGATCCTGCAATGTATGCACCACTCACAAAGCGAGAGGAATTGTCATTCCTGACAGTCTTGGCATTTCCAAAGGCCTCCAATAGGGGATTGGCACTGATGATCTGATCTTCAAGTGTCCCCTGTAAAAGGAAAGGAAAGGAAATATTTGAAAAGTGAATAATAAAGCAATGGAAGTAACAGCTATTGAATGTACATAGATAAATACACAAGACTTTGGGCACAATTCTATGCTCACAATGCTATATTCTACAGCTAAGTGTTAGCTTTCACTCTCCAATTTGACCAAGTCTTAATTAGATCCTTAAGTCTGATTAATGTGAAGAATGCCTGGGTCATGAATGGACCTTGAGTCATATTTATGTTCATTTTAGGACAAGTGATTGGTCTTGGTTATTCAGATACAGGTGGTGTGTTAATTATTCCTTGCACCAAGCAGGGATCTGAAAGTGACTCAAGGCTTCAAGTGAGAATGTGTTTGTTGAATGCATCCTTGTAGCTACTGTATGATCCCTTCCCAGTTTGTTTGTTTTTTGGGATGTTTGACTCTGAATTGCTCTGATAGAGAGAGGAAGGGAATGAAG